>NC_044563.1:108344099-108645599 GCF_007565055.1 Rhinopithecus roxellana
AGGTACCTCCAAGCTTCCTTCTCTGCAACCTCAAGAGCCTGGCTCACCCCAGCCCCTCAAAGGTTTGTTTCCTTCCCTTTTGCACCAGTTTGGGTGTCTGGCTGGCTCCCTGGAGCTCTAAGCTAAAAGCAATTTCATGCAAGCTCATGAATGTGTGTTCAAGACTGGACAGTGAAAAGCAGATATTGACCTAGCAGATGAAGGTGTTTCCATGGCACAGGCTCTCAAACTAAGAGCAAGAGGCCGGGCGCGGTGGCTCAAGCCTGTAATCCCAGCACTTTGGGAGGCCGAGACGGGCGGATCACGAGGTCAGGAGATCGAGACCATCCTGACTAACACAGTGAAACCCCGTCTCTACTAAAAATACAAAAAAAAACTAGCCGGGCGAGGTGGCGGGCGCCTGTAGTCCCAGCTACTCGGGAGGCTGAGGCGGGAGAATGGCGCAAACCCGGGAGGCGGAGCTTGCAGTGAGCTGAGATCCGGCCACTGCACTCCAGTCCGGGCGACAGAGCGAGACTTCGCCTCAAAAAAAAAAAAAAAAAAAAAAAAACTAAGAGCAAGAAAAGACCGGGTGCGGGAAGGGGAAGTGGAGGAGGGAGGTGTTGGGAACAGGGGAGTAATAACTCCCAGCATTGCGCTGGCCAGGAATGTCACCAGCATGCATGTGTTTGAGGGAATAGGGTCAGCTAGCATTCACTGAATGCTTAACTCACACCAGGCACCAGCTACAAGCCTCACAATAGCTCATGTCAGACTCACAGAGCTGATCTGCACCTTGTCTGCACCAGGAAACAATACGTATTGTTTAAATCCACTCCTTTCTAACTGGCTTAGGGCCTGGACACAGCGCTTACTAGATGTTTGAAATATCACCCCCGAAATATCACACCTCTGGGATAGGCATTGCTATTACCTCCATTTTACAGATGAGGAAACAGGTGCATGGTAAGCCCCACGACTGCAAACATCATAAATGGAAGCTATGGGGAGAACTCAGTACTGTCTGGGCCCAAAGCCCCTGTTCTTAACCACAGGATTTATGGTTTTGAATTTAAGACTAAAGAAATTCAGTGAAGTGAGGATCATGCCAGGAATTAGGTGAGACATTTAAAAACCAAATACAAACAGAATGACTCAATAAGAAAAGAGGCAACGCTAATATACATAGGTCTTGGATTTCCTCCATACCATAAGTGCTGTGAAAGAGCACGTCTTTTCATTCTGAAGTGTTTAATGGACAGATCTTTAAACCACGATGATATTCTCTAGACCCTTTGGAGCGCCAGTTATGTTTTCTGAGGCTCAGCTCCTTCAGAAGGCCTTTGGAATTCAGCCCTTAGCTAGCAGTGGCTTGCCAAGAACCAAGATGCGGGAAAAAAACCGGACACCTCACTCATATGAGAAAGCAGTGGGCCTCCAGAAGAAACAGAGGGCATGACTCTTCCCGAGAGGCTGGGCAGTAGGGGGGTTAAGAAAAGGTCCACGTGGACTGGGCAGAGGCCGGCTTCTGGTGATGGTGGTCACTCCTTGGCTTGCGGGTGCCTCCCTCCAGTCTCTGCCTCTGTTGTCACATGGTCTTCTTCCCTCATATCTTCATATTCTTATAATGACAACATTCACACTGGATTAAGGGCCCATTCTACTCCAGTACAACTTCATCTTAACTAATTACATCCACAAGGACCCCCATTTCCAAATAAGGTCACATTCTAAGATATAGGAGTTCAGATTTCAACATACCCTATATCCTTTTGGAAGACACAATTTGACCCATAACAGTGAGATTCTTACTTGCAAATTGTTAAAGGAAAAAGTGAAAGCAGGATGTCTGCAGATGTCAGTCTGTTAGACAGCTGCAGGAAGCTATCATTCACTGTATAATAATTTTGGGGGTTTGTTTTGAGATAAGGTCTCACTCTGTCACTCAGGCTGGAGTGCAGTGGCACAATCTCAGCTCACTGCAACCTCCACCTCCCGGGTTCAAGTAAATCTTGTGCCTCAGTCTCCCGAGTAGCTGGGATTACAGGTTCCCGCCACCACATCTGGCTAATTTTTGTATTTTTAGTGAGTCAGGATTTCACCATGTTGCCCAGGCTGATCTCAAATTCCTGGGCTCAAGGGATCCGCCCGTCTCAGCCTCCCAAAGTGCTGGGATTACAGGCATAAGCCACCAAGCCCAGCCTATAATAATTTATTTTTTAAAACAAAAGAGATAGGTTGATAGTCGTATTAGTTTGCTAGGGCTGCCATAACCAAGTACCACAAATTGGACAGCTTCAATCACAGAATTTATTGTCTCACAGTTCTGATGGCCAGGAGTCTGAAATCAAGGTGCTAGCAGGCTTGACTCCCTCTGGGGGCTGTGAGGGAAGGATCTGTTTCAGGCCCTCTCCTTGGATTGTAGATAGCTGTCTTCTTGCTACAAGTCTTCACATCGTCTCCCCTCTGTACATATTTCTGTGTCCAAATTTCCCCTTTTTATAAGGACATGAGTCATATTGGATTAGGACCCACCTAATGACTTCATTTTTACTTGGTTATCTTTATAAAACCCCATCTTTAAATAAAGTCACATTCTGAAATAGTAGGGGTTAGGACTCCAACACAGGAAAATTGTGGGGGAAGGTTGGGCTACAATTCAACTCAAAATGATAGTGCTGTGCCAGTTCTGCTTTCTACACAGTGATGGAGAGACCTGAGCCCGCTGCAGCTGCACACAGTGACTGACAGGCTGCCTCCCTAAGCCACAGCCCATCAGCCAACACATCCCCTTCTTTGAGAAATGACAGAACAGTCCAAGAGAAGAAGCAGCAAGCTCTATCCATCCTATGAAAGCTTCCTAGGCTGGGCGTGGTGCCTCACGCCTGTAATCCCAGCACTTTGGGAGGCCGAGGCGGGCGGATTACCAGGTCAGGAGTTTGAGACCATCCTGGCTAACACAGTGAAACCCCGTCTCTACTAAAAAAATACAAAAAAAATTAGCTGGGCGTGGTGGTGGGTGTCTGTAGTCCCAGCTACTCAGGAGGCTGAGGCAGGAAAACGGCGTGAACCTGGGAGGTGGAGCTTGCAGTGAGCCAAGATCGTGCCACTGCACTCCAGCCTGGGTGACACAGCGAGACTCCGTCTCAAAAAAAGAAAAAAAGAAAGCTTCCTGATTTCCAGAGGCATTTTGTGTGTGGAGCCGGTATTAGGTGCCCTAGAGAAACAGCCAAATTCCTGGTAAAGCTTAGTAAAGGTAAAGGATAACTCAGAATCCAGCTTTTTCCCACATCTCTACTTGCCCTGTAGTGTGAGGTTAAAAGAAAATATAGGTGGCACCACCTAGAGGCAGAAGACGAGGAAGATGCTAAAAAGGAAAGAGGAAGAGTGTGGAGCCTGAACAATCTCAACCCCAGCTTTCTTGCTCTTTTATATTTCTTGGTGATCATTTGCCCAAACTTGCCCTCTCAACCCTATCTCATGGATTTATGCCTTCACACCAGAGCAATAATAACACATGTTCAAGAAATGGTCAGGAACAGTAAAAGCAAGTAAAATTCAAATCCCATTTTTGCACCTACTTTCCTATAGGATTTGGAGATTCGTTAATATTTTATCATTTGACAAAGTCCTCAAATGTATCCCTCCTCCACACCTCCCCCCGACCAAACACACCCATCAAACATAAACGGCCAAGTCTGTAAACGCAAAGCCAAAGACATCAATCGGTGTAACTTTGCAAAGGAGAAAATGAACCACCTTGGGAAGAGGACCCCAAACATTCAGGATCCCCGCAACCACTTGGTTAGAACACAGACAGATGGCAGCTAACATCGACACAGAACTGGAAAAAGATCTTAAGGCTCTTGACTCCCAGTCCCCTGTGGGTTCTGGAAATTTGGATTGCTGCTTTATTACAGAAGGCAGCACTAATCAAAGGACAGTCTCTTCAAGGAAAACATTTCAGAAACTCCCGGGACTAACAGTCATGTAAATATTCATTTCCATAAGAAACCGTTATCGATGTTTTTAGAATCTTTTTATAAAGCAGGTTCGACATGATAATATGTCATGATAGCAATAAGATTCCATTTCAGCAGGGTAACAGATAACTGGAGAAAAAGATTGAAAGCCCCCACTGGGGGTCTCTGACAGAAGAAGGTTATGCAGACTTATTTTCTAGGCCAACAGGCAAGCTCCATGGAATCGCTCTACTGCTCAATTTCCTCATCTGGAGATGACACCAACCCTTTACTAATAAGGCTTCTGCAACGATCAAATGAATCAATAGAATGTAAAATGCCTGGGATAGTGTGGCCTAGAGGAAGCTCTAATAAGCTCTCCTCATAATCAGGACTTTCACGGTGCCTCCTTGTTTTTCTAAAACATTATCTTTATTCCTTTTATTTTAAAGCTATTTGGATAAAACTCTCTCTGAGGGCATTCCACTAACCAAGAACAGAAATACACTCTAAGTGTCCCCAAATGAGCCCCTTCTATAGATTCAAGAGGCAGAAAATCCAATGTCTTAACTCAGCTGGAAATTAATTTTAGTCCATCAATAGGTATCTCACAAAGAAATAAAACTAGTAAGTAGAGGTAAGGGAAAACAATCTCGCTGGATAATTTTTTTAAATTAAAAAAAAAAGTAACTGTTTTCAATTATTAAATGAACCAGAAAAATATTTTTTAAAGATGTTACCCAGGGCTGCCAAGACTAAAATAAAGTCATAGTTTTCACATGTTGCCAGCAAACTAGTGCAAAACTTTAGCAAAACAAGTGGGCAGTCGGTGTCAAGAGCCAAGAAAAGGTGCCTTCCCTCTAACCCAGTAATTTTAATTCTGAGAATTGAGCCTAAGCAAATTTCTCAAAACAGAGGGAAAGTCATGTCCACCCTCCTGTTCACAAGTGAGCACTGTTTCCCATAGTGGAAAACTGGAAAGAAGAGAAATGCCAAATTATGTGTAGATAAACCATAGTATAGCAAGTTAATGGCACTAAAAATGACAAAGAGAAAAATGGGGGAAGATACAGAAAAAAATGTTAACAGGTTGAAACTGAAATGTTACATGAAAAAATGTCAAAATATAAAACTGTACACCCCTGGCGATTACACTGGGGAAAAGCCTGAATGAGAACTTCCAGAATGCCAATAGTGGATCTGAGTACAGATGCTTTTCCTCCTTCTCTGCCCTCAGTTTTTACAATATGTGGTCTTATTACCTCCACGATAAAAATTTTAAAAAAATTCTTCCTGTGTGGTAAAAATCCTTCCTCTGCTGTGGATACAGAAGAGCTGCTCACTGCCTCATATCCCACCATGACACACCTCTGCAGGCTCTTTCTTGCCCTTTGAAAAGGGCAAGAATTCTCTCTTTTTTAAGAAGCGTATTATCTTCCCAATGCCAAAGCTCCACAGGGCACTTGAAGTAATCGCCTCTCTTTGAGGCGAGAACACTGCCACCTTCACTCACCTCCCCTTCAGTACCCAGTTGTTCCAAAGAATCAGAGAAAGGGCTTTGTACCTCATGAGCAAGACACAGAACCAGTCTCCCTCCCTCCGGGAAGGTGGCAGGAATTCCACATCAGCCGTTCCAATCATCCTTGAAAAGGTGGTCAAGTTGGTCACCCTGGAGACCTCAGCCCTGTCCACCCTGGCTCTGGCTGAAACCATTGTATATTTCCGTGATCTGGTTAAGCATAAGTTCCTTAAACGATCCTAAACATTTTGATCAGCAGAAGTAAAAGTGCGGAAGAGAGTGAAACAGAAGAGACTGAAACACAGGGGGATGGTTAACTTACAGTGTCTCTACCTGGTAGAGCATTAGGCAGCCTCCCAAAACAACTGTGAATCCTCAATATAGAATGTGGCCAAGGGCCTCTAATGTTAAGTAGAAAAAAGCAGGTAATTGAACCGTATTTCCCCATGACAACAACCAAATAAAATAGTTGGTACAGATTTAACCAATAACAGTTAATGTTTATAAGCCACTTACTATATATAGGCACTGCGCTGCATGCTTCATACAGGTTAAAACTTCACAACAGTGTTAAGTATCAGAAGCCTTATTACCCCTGTTTTGGAGAGGAGGAAATTGAGGCACCAGGAGGTTAAAGAATTCTCTTTAATTCTCCCAAAGGCTAAAGTTTAGAACATGCTGGTAAGTTTCCCACGATCATACAGCCCCCTAAGGGGGAAGAAGGGCTCAGATTTTGACACAAATAGGCCTTCTCAAGGGCTCACACCCTCAAGTCCTAGGCTGGAAGGGAATATATAAGAAATGTTAAATGAAAGTAGAATTTGTTTTAGAAAAGGGACTTTTTCTCCTTCCCTGTACTATCTAAACTTTCTAATGTTCTGTTTTCACATTTTAAAGACAAAAAAAGAAGGGCTACAGAGAGAGGTCAATATATGTTTGGGGCGCATGGTTTTTTAATTATGTTTTGCTCAAAAGACTACATAAATGCCACTCAAATCTCCACCACACTTGGGTACTAAAGGTAGGAAGTCAGGAGAAAAAACTAATGGAGAATAGCCAAGAATGAGCCTGTTCCAAACCAAACCAAGCAGCTCTAGGCAGCTGCCAGCAACATCTTTTTTAAAAAAATATTTGCTCTCCACCATGTCTTCCCATTTGAGCATGAATTCTAAAATCATGAGATTTTGTGACAGGACACAGAATGTCAGAGATTGCACTAGTATCACACAGCTGCTACTGACAAAGCTGGGAATACGACTTAGGAATTATTAACTCCTTAACCCTGCATTCTTTCAGAAACATCATGTCCCAAACATTCCCAGGTCAGCTAACAACAATCCACACATGCCAAAGGTCAAATATACACCATATCTCAAAAATGGTAACTTGGCACACTTGTATAGTGTTTAATAAATCCTTAAAACCAGACAGATGACAGAGCTCACACATACTATGTCATTTGCTCAGATTACTAATGTTATAGCTCTAGTAATTCTGAGGCCATGTTAGAAACAGAGAAAAGCTAAACTAGACATAATACTTTTACAAAATAATTCTATAGGCCGGGCTTGGTGGCTCACACCTGTAACCTGTAATCCCAGCACGTTGGGAGGCAGAGGTAGGTGGATTGCTTGAGCTCAGGGGTTCAAGAGCAACCAGGGCAACACAGTGAAACCCTGTCTCTACAAAAAATAAAAATACATTAGCCAGGCGTGATGGCGCACTCCTGTGCTCCCAGTTACTGGGGGGACAAAGTGGGAGAATCACTTGAGCCCAGGAGGTCGAGGCTGCAGTGAGCTGTGATCATGCCATTGTATTCCAGCCTGGGCTGGAAGATAACAAACAGACAGTTCTGCAAAAATAAAAATTCACATGTATAGTCATCAATTCAGAAGGGTCACATGCAACAAGCAGTATGAAGTATTCTCCCCAAAAAACACACCTCAATTTTCCCATCCCAAAAACTTCTCTGAAGGGCAGGAGCAGGCACTGGGGACACGGGAACCCTTGGATGGGCGAAGGGCCAGTTTCAGAGGGGGCAGCTTGCTCCAGAGGTATGTGAACTCCAAAGCCAGTGCCCCTTTCCGTGCATCAACAGACAGGGGCCCCAAACTCTGGTCAGAGGTACCCCTTCCTGTGCGTCAACAGACAGGGGCCCCAAATTCCGGTCAGAGATATGTTAAAAATTCAAATGATTGGCTGGGCGTGGTGGCTCACGCCTGTCATCCCAGCACTTTGGGAGGCTCAGGTGGGCGGATCATGAGGTCAGGAGTTTGAGACCAGCCTGGCCAATATGGTAAAACCCCGTCTCTATTAAAAATACAAAAATTAGTCGGGCGCAGTGGTGGGTGCCTATAATCCCAGCTACTCAGAAGGCTGAGGCAGGAGAATTGCTTGAACCTGGGAGGTGGGGGTTATAGTGAGCCAAGATCACACCACTACACTCCAGCCCCGGGTGACACAGCAAGACTCCATTTCGGGGAGAAAAAAAAAAAAGAGAAGTTCAAATGATTAACCTGTCCTCAGCTGTTTCCTCAGCTGGCTTCCAGGGAGACAGCAGGCTCAGAGCCAGGACACACAGTTCTCCTGTCAGACAGGCCACGTGGCCCGGTACCCAAAGCACACGGAAGAGCCAGGAACCATCGTCTAGTCATGTGGTCTCAAGGCAATCCCCTGTGAGACAACACTGTGCCCACCACCTGTCAGTCATGTTTCCTACCTACCAGGGCACCCAGGAGGACAACCACATAGGGCACATGGCCAGGCTCACTCTGCAGAGACAAACTGAAGAGGAAGAGAAATACACCTCTGCAGGGCAGGGAGCAGGATCATTTGACACCACGGACCCTCTCAACTCACATCCCCGTGCCTCTCTTCTCGTAGATGACCATCAACCCAACTCTCACACATGTTTCGGCGGCACAAAACAGGCAAAGGGCTGAAAAGGAGGTGGGGTGGGGAGGATCACAAAACCATCTGACCCTGGTGGTGCCCATTAGGAGATGATGTCCCCAGCAAAGGCTCAAGCCCTATCTATTGGCAGAGGAAAGGGGATGGGAAAGCACGTTACTATGTATTCAGTGCCAACTCCATGCTGGATACTTGGTGGGATGCTATGCCTCATTTAATCATCAAGAAGATTCCACGGTGCTCTGTAAGATGGTCACCAGCATGGACCCTGGAGTCAGGCAGCCCTGGGTTCCCACGTCCAATGTGCCACTAGCTGGTTTTAAGGTGCTGCAGCCATATAACCTCTGGGATGCTCAGTTGGATCGTATATAAAATGAAGGCAAGGACGGGACTCCAGGGTAGGGATTAGCAGAGCCTGATGGTAAAACCTTCTGCTCTCTCAAAGCATTGGCTCCACCTCCACCAAGATCCCTGTGTCTACACAGATCATGTGACACTGAGATGGAGATACAGCAGAGAAGCAGGACTGCTGGCAAGAGGCACAAAACCACCAGCTTGCAGGAAGCAGAGTGTGCAGGGTCTAAGCCAGCGCAGGACCTGCTCCCCTCTGCCCCAGGATGGCTGCCACCCCACCCCAGCAAAGGGCCAGGCCACTCACGGCACTCCTTCTCATCACTCTTGTCGAAGCAGTCAGGCAGCCCATCACACTGCCAGGCGCCCGGGATGCACCGTCCATTGCTGCACATGAAGTTGCCTGGTATGTTGCACTCGTTGGTAAAGTTGTTCCCGGGGAGCAGCTGGCTCTCTGTTGGAGAGAGGGGACAGGTCAGATGGCACAACAACAGTAGGGACCTGAGCGCCCCTCAGCTGAAAGGTGTGTGGTTCGGTATAGGTGAGACTTCCGGTAGGTGACTCAATCTCTCTGACCTTCAGTTTCCTCATCTGTGAAATGGACTAATAATCTGCCCCACTCCACCTCCAGAGATTCTGAGAGGACTAAATGGAGAAATACAGGGAACAAACACACTTAAATGTCGAGCACAAAATGGGTGTTCACTGACTTTTTTTCTTTCTCCATCAAAGACTGGTTGTAAACTCCAACTGTTCTTTTCTGGCCCATCAGCAGTGATTAAAAATTAAAATTCTAGACAGGAGTGAGCACTGGACTCCCAATGTCTCCAACAGTAGGAACTGTAAGATCTTTCCAGGCCTCAGACTCTGTAGCCCTTACAATCACAGAATCCTTGAAGCTGGGCCAAGTTGGCAGAAATACTGGGAGATCATTTCACTCTAGGAAACAGGAGCCCAGACCTATAAAACCAACCTGCCTGAGGTCGCACAGGTAGAAAAGGCCGCACTGAATCTTGAACTCCGGATTTGTAACCTCCACGAGGGTCCCAAGGTCACGAAATTGCCTGCCAAGAGTTACTGGAGGCTGAGAACCAAGCTGCAAGTTCAGATTCAACTCCACTGAACATAGTCATAAAGTGCCAAAGTCCCCAACCCAAACAGCCAACTCTCAGGCTGGAAAGCAAATAGAGAAGGCCAGTGCTGTGGCGGTGGAGGTGGGCAGGGTGCCGAGTTCATCTACCAGTGGACCCTGGGGGCAGATTTTCAAGGCAGCCAGGATCTGATCGATCTGACCAGTCTGAGCCATTGTGATCAATGGCTGGGGGACAAGGAGCCATGTGAGTAAAAGAGTTTTGAGGAAAAGCAGGGAAAAAAAAAAAAAAAAAAAAAAGACCAGTCCTTCAGCACACCGCAGCTCCAGAGCTCCCTCCTGAGTCATTCCATAAGCATTTACTGGACATTTATGACCAGATACTTGTGCTATGTTCTAAAGATACAGAGATAAAGCCTAGGGCTTATTATACCTTTAGGCTGGAAAGGCACACACAGCAAAATAAGAACAGTGATGTCTAGACCTGCCTGGAGGTAGCAGCAGAAGAGAAGGGTCCATGATTCTCTTTCAAAAACCTTGCCAAGGAGAAGCATCTCTAGATCTCCAGATACCTAACATCATATCCGCCTACAGGCCACTATCCTTTATGTGTGCTATTCTTTTTTACCAGGGATGCCCTTCGGCCTGCTGGGTCTCCTAGTAAATCCCTACACACCCTTAAGCAAACGAATATGTCGCCTTTCCTCTGACGTGTTACCTGGCTTCTCCAAACACAGATGAGCACTAACTCTGTAGTCTGGTGATAGTACCACTGGGGTGATACTAAAAATATTTTATAACTAGAACAAGCAGGTAATAACCAATTACAATGGACATCGTCACAGGCAAGCAATACCCCACCGGCCTTGGTGTCATGGAATTTCTCTTGTAGACTATCTGCTGCATTATACAGAATTAATAATGCACAAGCATGTTTCATTACTGAAAATGAGCTTTCATCACTCACTGGAGAACTCTAGGAGAGAAGCTACAATGAGGGGCTCTACCCTGCCCAACTGCCCACATCAGAACTCTAGAATAATCTCCCTTGTCCCCTCCTCAGTCTATCAACTCCTACATGTGGCCAGTCCCCGACTCTCCATTGCCACAGCTGCGACTCCAGCCGAAGCAGCCACCCTCTCTTACGGGGACTGCTACGCAGCACAACTTCCCAACTTGGCCTTCCTGCCTCCCATCTTGCCCCCCTCCAACCCACTCTCCCCTCTGCGGCCAGAAGGATCTGTCTAAACACCAAGTCAACCATTTCTTAACTTTAAAAGGTCATTGAATGGCTCCCTGGTGTTCTTAAGACAAAGTCAAAATTCAAATAACTCAAAAAAGATTCCGAGAAAGAGGGTAGCATCTACAGTGGATGCTGATAGACACAGATAAAAACTAAGCACCCCTCAGGTCTAGAGAACAGTGTCAGCAAAGACTCTGTGCAGGAAGATGTAGCCCAGAACATGGAATGACATGGAATTTAAAAATCATGCAGCTCTGATTGTTAGGAAACGCAAAGGTATTATGCTACTATTTCTTCTATTCTGCTGCAATTTCTCCTATCCTAGTGCAAAGTCGGCCATCCCTAATTAATCATGATGCTCTGTTCCACCGAGCCCAGAATCCATATGAGACTCCCTCTCAAGACTGGACTCCAGAAAGCCACTAACAACCCCGAGAAGAACATGAAACCAATTCACCATGTCCAGGCAAGGGCTTGAGGGGGACCCTAGAAGGGCAGCCAGGTACTGGATACCAGCCAGACAACGAATGCTTAACCCAGAAAATCCACACATTCCAGCCGTTTGCTAACAACTGCTCTGGGCTTCTCCAGCAAGCAGAGAACTCTCCAGGGACCGAGAATGTATTGGTCATTCTGCTTTGTATGGAAATACTTACACGTGCATTTGTAGAGGTAGCTCCTCGAAGGCAAGCCCCCCTGGAAATGTCACTGCAACTGTGAAATCATGTTCTGATAAACAGATTTCTGGAGCAGGAAAATTGGCCAGATTAGATTCCAAAGCACTTCCTCTGAGAGTCAGTAAGGCTGGCGGCACATGGACTTGACAAATGGATGGATAGATGCAGAGACTAAATACCATGTCTGTTACACACAGGTGGTCCTGCCAGCCACGGGGCTCAAAGTGCTTTCTCAGTAGGACCAGGGATCCTGGGGCCTGGTGAACAATAACAGAGAGGCACATTCTTTTTGCTCTTCTGAACAACTGTATTAGGCATGCAGGTGGTGCACAGCCATGTGCTTCAGGGAAGTGACATGATCAAACTCAAAAGCATGAGGAGGGCCCGTAACGGTAGCTCACACCTGTAATCCCAGCACTTTGGGAGGCTGAGGTGGGTGGATCACTTGAGGTCAGGAGTTTGAGACGAGCCTACCAACATGGTGAAACCCTATCTCTACTAAAAGTACAAAATTAGCCAGGTGTGGATGCACACCTGTAATCCCAGCTACTTGGGAGTCTGAGGCAGGAGAATCGCTTGAACCTGGGAGGTGGAAGTTGCAGTGAGCCAAGACCACGCCATTGTACTCCAGCCTAGGCAACAAGAGCAAAACTCTGTCTTTAAAAAAAAAAAAAAAAAAAAAGGCATGAGGAGAAACTAAGGCAAAGGCAGGTTAAATCTTATTGATTCTGCCTTCAAAAACCTGCCTCAAACCCATCCAATTTGCAAACCCATCACTCAACTGGCACCACCCAATCCAAGTTGCCATTATCTCTTGCCCTTTTCAACCATGGGTTTTCAACAGGGATCAATTTTGCCCCCCCAGGGAACATACGGCACTGTCTGGAGACATTTTGGGTTGTCGTGATGGGGAGATGGGGGTGCTATTGGCATCTAGTGGGCAGAGTCCAGAGATGTTGCTATACCTCCTGTAATGCACAAGACAGCCCCCATAATGAAGAATCATCCAGCTGAAAATGTCAATAGTGCCGAGGTTGACAAACTTTAGTTTATTAATTAAAAAACCTTTGGACTTCCCACTTCTCACTCCCTCCAGTTCCTTCTCTTCACACAGAGTGAGATTTTAAAATGCACTACGGGTTCTCTGTGTCCTCAGAATAAATCTAAACCTCTGGCTATAGTTTACAAAGTCCAGCATGGTCTAGTTGCTGCTTGCTTCTAGATACTCATTTCGAACCATCTCCTGCAACACACCTCAGTGCCCCCTGCTGTGAGGCCTCCAGATGTGCTGTTTGCTGACCCCGGACATTCTTCCACCTACCTTTCATCTGTGTAATGGGCTCAATTGTGTCCCCCCAAAATTTATATGTTGAAGTCCTGAACCTCAGAACTTCCGAATGTGACTGTATTTGGAGATGAGGATCTTTAAAACAATGGCATTAGGGTGGGCCCTAATTCAGTATGACTGATGTCCTTCTGGGAAGAGATCAGGACAGAGACCATGGAAGAGGGAAGACCATGTGAGGACACAGGGAGAAGACGACCATTCATAAACCAAGGAAGAGGGGCCTCAGAGGAAACTAATCCTGCACCTCCATCTCAGACTTCTTGCCTCCAGCACTGTGAGAAAACAAACTTCTGTCGTTTCAGCCACCTAGCCTGTGAACTTTGCTATGTTAGGTTGGTGCAAAAGTAGTTGCATAACGCACAAGGAAATCACATCTGCACCAACCTAACAGCAGCCGGAGCAAACTAATACACTGCAAGGCTAACCTCATTCATCCTTCAGACCTCAGCTTAAATCACTTCTTCAGGTCCCTTCATGGACACTCAATCTAAAGCTCGTCCCCCTGTTTTTCACGCTGGTAATGTCCTGTTTTCCTTTATTCCAACTTTTGCTTACTGGTGTGTCTGTACTATCTCTCCACCTAGATTGAACACTCCATGAAGGCAGAGAGGCACTGTTTTGTTCAACTCTGCACCCTGGGCACCTGACCACTCTGTAGGTCTCCAATGAATACTTGTAACCACTCTAAGAAGAAAGGATAATGTTCAGTCACTAATTTATTTCCTCCCTTTCCCCCATACTCTTCCCTAGAGAGTTCCATCTGCCCCTTGCCTCATCCCCCTAGAATGTGAGTAGAATCTGTACATGCATAGTTAAAACAAGACATGGGGGTGTCTGGATTTGTACAAGTACATTACTACCCAGTCTGCTTTAAAAGAGGTTAGAAATCTTTTCAGGCCGACAGCAGGACTTTCTAGTGGCTGAAATATTTATCCCATCTTAGTGCCTTGGGACACATTTCGAATCCAAAAAAGACAAGCATTAGCACAAAGTTGGCTAGCTGGGGTTTCTCCTCCTCCCTTCTCTTTTTTTCATTAAGCTGAAAAATGAAAAAGAGTTGCCCATTTTCACTGCAGCACATCACTTACTTAAAATAACTATACCATCTGCACCAAAAATGAAAAAAAAAAAAAAATTCCAAGTCCCATTCTATTGGACAAAGGCAAACAGCCTGCTACAGAAGCTTCTTCCAAAACTGCTGGCTCCCACAAATTTATATTTGACAAGGGGGCCAAAATTGGTGCAACTACACAAACTCAGACAGCTGCTGCATTCCACTCAAATTACTCCAGAACATGCAGTTAGTGATGTTGACTTTTCCAGCTGAGAAATGGGAATTCCATCCTACCAGCTGGAGTCCTCCTGGCTCTCTCCTCTCCTGCTGTTCTTCCCACCCTAGGGGGACCTCTCCTTCTGCTGTTCTTCCCACCCTAGGGGGACCCCTTGTCATGATGCAATCTAGAATTGACATCTGCAAACCATGACAGCCCTGCTTTCCAACTTCTGCCCAGTGGCCTTCATTTTTATCCTCTGCTTCCTGACAATCTGGATCTGAAGGCTCAGTGACCAGCAAAAGCAAGACATACACCCATACATATGTACAGACACACAGGCTTAGCATTTGGTTTTGCAAATCTCAAATCTCAAATGGATCTTGTCTAAAACCTCCCCAGAAAATTAATAACCTCTTTCCACTGCCTAATGCCAACATAGTGTTATGAGGTCACTGAATGCCACTGTCTGTTTTCCATGACTGCCTTCTTTAAACGTATACACACAGACACACACACACATACATATTCCATGCACAGGCACAAGGCCAGTAAGGGAGCTGCTGTGCAACGATCTGTTTACAAACATCCCTAGAAAATCCCCGAAGACCTCCTTGACTCTAGGCTGCTCCGCATGGTAGCATCAGTGTAAGAAGGAACCAGAGACATCTGTCCTGTGCATTTCCCATTCGGTTCCCATCAAACTGCTTCCTGCTGGAGCCTGACTATGAAGAGCACTCCAGCTGTCACCAAGAATAGTCACACAAGGCTGAGTCTGGGGCGAAGATGGGCCTTCTGGATCTAAGCACCTCAGCATAGCCAGGTCTCCAGCTCTGTCTAGACTCTTCAGGCCACCCTGCCCTGTGAGCTCATTCCAGTAGCCCCAGCCTCCATTTACCCATCTGTTCAAGAAAGACAGCCCAGGGAAATTGGTGAGAAGGTATAACATGACCCCTGGATTCAGCCCAGGACCACTGGCTATTGATATCCACAGATATCATATTTACACTGCCTACGATCCTAAAAGAAGATGGTGTGCAATACTGCAGCAGGAACAACTGATAGATGGAGCAAGTCACCGGGATAGTGAGTGGGCCTAGCTGCCTACTCTGCCATGAGGTGTCTGCACTTCCTATAGCTATATGGCTGTTTCTCCTACAAGGGTAAAGCAGCATGAGTTACAAAATGATAAAGGCTTTGTTCCTTTCTTACAAAGCGAGTCAGTAAAGAAAGCCAATGGCTGTTATTAATGGGGCAAGCAAAGAGGTCTAGGTAAAGGACAGTTTTTCACCAAGAAAGAGTTTTATAAATTATTTTCTTGCTGTATTTATAACCTCATTAAGGTCCTGATAGCTGCTACTTACATTTTTTTAGTTATGCTTCAGTGCATTTCATGAGGAAAATTATGTTGCAGCAATATTAATCTAGTGTGGGTTTGCAGAGCCATCAGGATACGGTCTTTGTGAGATCTAAGGTCCACAGTTTGGGGGTCTGACAGCAACTCTGGAAGATGCTGTTTGTCATGATACTGACCTCCAAGATGAGCACTGAGCCCCGGCCCCACCCTCATCCCATCCCTCCTCCTGCTCCCTTTAACAGCCCTCAAGAAATCAATTATTACGGACTTTTCACTAGGGAAGACCTGACATCTACTGAAACACATACACACGGCAGGAGTGGAAGATCCGTTTTTCTGGGATTTTTTTTTTTTTTTTTTTTTGAGACTTAGTCTTGCTCTGTCGGCCAGGCTGGAGTGCAGTGGCGTCATTTCGGCTCACTGCAACCTCCACCTCCCGGGTTCAAGCGATTCTTCTGTCTGATTACAGGCATGTGCCACCACGCCCAGCTAATTTTTTTTTATTTTTAGTAGAGATGGGGTTTCCCCATATTGACCAAGATGGTCTCGATCTCCTGACCTTCTGATCCGCCTGCCTCGGCCTCCCAAAGTGCTGGGATTACAGGCGTGAGCCACTGTGCCCGGCCCTTCAGTTCTTTTTTACTCCTTACAACAGACCTATGAAATAGGCACCATTTCCATTTTGCAAGATGAGGAAACTGAGACTGAAGAAGTAACTTGCCCAAGGTCACACAGCTAGAACAAGTCTGCAAATGGCCAGAGTAAATATTTCAGGCTGTGTAGGCCAAGAGGCCAAATTAAGGTACCTATATAAGAGGAGAGAAAAGAATATTCCACAAATTTTTATTGGTTAAATTCAAAATATTTTCATAATCATTGGGAACAATTTTCTGTAATATAGGTCTACTAAGAAAAAAATGGAATTCTTTTTGGGAAGGGTAATTAACATTTCACTTAATTAAGGTTCAAAGTTACTGTTTCCCATTATCAAAATATATTATAAATGTCTGATTTTTTTCCCAACTATTTAAATATGTGAAAACCATACCTTGCTCAAGGGAGTGTCTACAAGCAGGTGATGGCTGGCTTCAGCCCATTTGCCAACTGACTCCCTGCACTAGAAGACTACACGTTTATGTAAAATAAGAAAATGACAAATGTGGCCAATCCCAAGGCACATCCTCCCTATTCCATCACACCCACCACTCTGAAATGAGCCCCATTGTTGACTGGCTGCTCCCCACACCATGTCTTCTTGCTGTTGCATCCTCAGCAACCAGCAAGTGCCACGTGCCTGGAAGACCCTCCATAAATGCCTATTGACTGCATGAACGGGCAACGGAACCTGTTGACCCTTAAGAACCTTTCCAGTTGTGACATTCTTAAGTTCTGTGAATTTATCTAAACAGGAGTTGAACCCATATATACTCTGCCACGCAATATGCAATGGATAAATGAGATTGGGGTGAAGAACACTTCTGGGTTCCCACAAGTAAAGGCACTGAAGTCAAGAACTTCTGGAAGAACTTTTGCAAGCGCTTGCTTTTCACTCACACCCATGTCCTTGCCAAGGGCTGGCCGCTGGTCAGGCCTGGGAGAGAACCCAGAGCAGGAGCCATCCCCCCATGCCTTCTGTCTTTTCAGCTCAATCAGCAGCGGCAGGAGGAAGTGAGTTGGGCATGCTGCTAAACTGAAGGAGGGGACAACTTTACGACCAATTTTATCTGGCCTGCGATAAGCCAGGGCTCATGAGAGAGCCAATCGACTCTGCACTTCAGCACCTCTCAGGAAGAGTCACTGCCCAGGAAGGATTTTGCTACAACCCCAAGTTCAGCCCAGCCCCTTGTGCCCAGGAACAACTGCAACAATTTCCACAGCCACTGGGAACCATTCGATAGCCTCTCTTCTGCTCCGCGCAGATGCCTCCAGGCAGAGCAAATATGGAAAATACCAAAGTCAACTAAAGAATAAGGCCAGAAAAGCAAAACAACCTTCACATAGGCCCCAAAGTGTATCTCTATGAGTTCAGGGTAAGGAAGAAATTCTTCTGAAATACGACTCAAAGCACAGGCCACAAAGGAAAAGACTGATAAATACAACTGCAAGAAAATGTTAAGACTCCTAATCATCAATAGATATTATAAACAGAGTTGAAAGAGAAGCCACGAACTAGAATAAGATTATCTGCCACATGTATAACCCACGAAGCATCAATATCTAGAATTTTCTGACAAAATGATATAAGAAAATACAAGCAGCCCAGCAGAAAAAATGGACAAAGCACATGAACAGGTACTTTCACTGATGAGGAAACTCAAATAGCCACTTAATATACACTCAATCTCACTTGTAATCAAAGAATGATTAATGGAATCATTAATGATGAGGGCTCTCTTTCACACCCATCAGACTTGCAAAAATTTGAAGCCTGACATTCTCAAGTGGCGCGAAGATGGGGAGGAACAGGAACTCACACACAGCACATCTGAAGAGCAATTTGGCAACTCCTAGTGAAGCTCACACACTTGTTACTGGAAAAGGGTCCCGATCCAGACTCCAACAGAGGCTTCTTGGATCTCATGCAAGAAAGAATTTGAGGCGAATCCAGAGTAACGTGAGAGCAAGTTTATTAAGAAAGCAAAGGAATAGAAGAATGGCTACTCCACAGCCAAAGCAGCCCCAAGGGCTGCTGGTTGCTCATTGTTATGGTTATTTCTTGATTACATGCTAAACAAAGGGTGGATCATTCCTAAGTTTTCTAGGAAAGGGGTGGGCAATTCCTGGAAGTGAGGACTCCTCCCCATGTTAGACCATATAGGGTAACTTCCTGACATTCCAAATCCATGGCATTTGGAAGCTGTTATGGCACTGGTGGGAGTGTCTTTTAGCATGCTAATGTATTGTAATTAGCATATAATGAGCAATGAGGACGACCAGAGGTCAAGTTCCTCGCCATCTTGGTTTTGGTGGGTTTTAGCCGGCTTCTTTACTGAAACCTGTTGTATCAGCAGGTCTTTATGACCTGTATGTTCTGCCGACCTCCTATCTCATCCTGTGACTTAGAATGCCTAACCTCCTGGGAATGCAGCCCAGTAGGTCTCAGCCTTATTTTATCCAGCCCCTATTAAGATGGAATCACTCTGGTTTAAACACCTCTAACACTTTGACCCAGCCAATCCCAATACATACTCTAGGCCTAGGGACAAACACGCACATGTGCACAGGGTGACAGTAAGAGAACATTCAGTGAGACACTACTATCATACAAAACTATAAGACAAACTAAATGTTCATCAAAAGGAGAATGGATGAGGAAACAGAGTACATTCACACAATGAAAGGCTACTCAGAACTTCAATTAAATGAACTAGGGTTGACATGACTCAACACAGGGAAATCTGAGAAAACTCACTGCTAAGTGAAAAGAGCAAACTGCAGAATATCACCTACATCCTATTTTAATGGATACATACAGATTTTTTAAATGTACAGGAGAGATAAATATCAAATTCAGGGCCGGGTGTGGTGGCTCATACCTGTAATCTCAGCACTTTGGGAGGCCAAAGCAGGCGGATCATCTAAGCTCAGGAGTTCGAGACCAGCCTGACCAACATGGTGAAACCCCGTCTCTACTAAAAACACAAAAATTAGCTGGGCGTGGTAGTGCATGCCTGTAATCCCAGCTACTCGAGAGGCTGAGGCAAGAGAATCGCTAGAACCCGGGAGGCAGAGGTTGCGGTGAGCCAAGATCGTGCCACTGCACTCCAGCCTGGGCAACAAGAGCGAAACTCCATCTCAAAAAAAAAAAAAAAAAAAAAAAAAAAAAAAAAATCAAATTCAGGATCGTGGCTACCTCTGGCACCTGGGATCGTACACAATGAACTTCAACTGCAAGATTTCTTTTTTTTTTTTTTTTGAGACGGAGTCTCGCTCTGTCGCCCAGGCTGGAGCGCAGTGGCCAGATCTCAGCTCACTGCAAGCTCCGCCTCCTGGGTTTACGCCATTCTCCTGCCTCAGCCTCCGGAGTAGCTGGGACTACAGGCGCCCGCCACCTCGCCCGGCTAGTTTTTGTATTTTTGGTAGAGATGGGGTTTCACCGTGTTAGCCAGGATGGTCTCGATCTCCTGACCTCATGATCCGCCCGTCTCGGCCTCCCAAAGTGCTGGGATTACAGGCTTGAGCCACCGCGCCCGGCCAACAAGATTTCTGTCTTTAAAAAAAATCTGAAGTCAGCATGGCAAAATATAAGAATTCAGGGGAACTGGGTGGCAGGCACACAGCGGGCTTTGTGTTATTCTTGGTAACTTTTCTCTCCCCTTTAAAAAATGTTTCATTGCTAAAATTTCATTATAAAGAGCAAAAATTACACTAATATTTGAGGGGAAAAAACCCCTATGAAAGACATATGGAAGCTTTTACCACTTTATTCTTACTTCAAAAACCCCACCAACTACAAAGGAATGCAAGATAAAAGGGGGCAAGTGTTCATACTGGACAAGAAAGAGCAAATGCAAAGACATTCTTCTGGGAGATTCCATCTAGTATGAACTCTGTTCGTATTCTGAAAGGCAGCAACAGTTGCAGGGTAGAAGCTGATTGTGGAGGAAAAAATAAACATATCTCCTAAGATAGATTTACCCACCAAACTTATTAAGCCATGAAATTCCAAAAACAGAAATAGCAAGGCCTAGCCAGTAGGCCAGATATTCTTTGAATACTATCTCCCTAAGAAGTCAGGGCAAGGAAAGCCACAGTAAAGCTGTCTTCCTTAGAATAGTCCACACCATCTGCCTCCTCACCCCTCAACATGGGGCTGCAGGAGGCTGACCAAGGCTCAGATGGGCTCAGCTGGGGGTAGCCAAGGCTGTGACTTGGTAGGGACCCCTAGTTTTTGCAACTAAGGAGGGGCCAAAGGCACAGAGCAGAGTCAAAAACCAGGGCGGCCAGCACAGAAGAAGTGGTTTGAGGGTGAAGGATGGGGGAAGGCAAGCAAACCAGACTGTGAAGCCCAATCCCTGCACCTTGTCCTCCCTTCTGGGAAGGCAGTCTGTTAAAAAGAGCATGAGCTCAGGAATGAGCCAGACTTGGGTTCTAATGCCTGATTCTCTTATAACCATAACAAGCTGTGGCAACTTCAGACAAGAGAGCTACCCTCTCTGAGCTTCAATTTTCCATTTGTAAAACTGAGGAAACCCCACCTCCCGGGCAGCATTGCTGAGGGATAGAGGGATGATAGATACAAATAATCATAAAGATATCGATATAGATATAGATATAGATAAAATATATATAAATATAGGTAAAATGTGGACATACAAGAGATAGAAGGATAAAGCATATAGAGAGAGCAGGTGGTATGTACTTGGGGTTTAATAAATGGTACGAGTATATGTCACACCTTCCTTCCCTCCACACATTCTTACTGACTCTCTGAGTCAGAGAAGGCTGGGTCCCTTTTCTCTTCCTGCCTCTCTCGAGAGGGTGTAACCTGGTCAGATGGGAAGCCTGCCGGAATTTGGGCTGGTTGTCTGGGACCTGGTGGTCCCTTAGATCCAGAAAAGCAGATTGTGGGGCCAGATACCAGGTTTTAAGGACACAGTTAAAGAGCTCCCAATGCAGAATCTGGCTGTGTGTCTTCTCATACACGATGGCCTCAGCTCAGTTATTCCTAAGAAATAATTAGCCCTCCTGAAGTCATTCCTAGAGCTCTTTAATAGCAGCCAAACTATACACATGAACCAACCCTTCCAAACAACTATAAAGCTATAAAGCAGGTTAAAAGAAAAGGCATTTGGAACTCACCACTGGGCTTTGGGGGAGTTGCTTCATTTCCCTAAGCCTCAGTTTCCCCATGCATAAAGTAAGGCAGTAACAGATGACAACCCAATTCCCCTACTCATTCTTTGTTTCTGTGGACTTGTAATCGTCCCCATAGCAGGCAAACACACATCATGTGCCTGTCCTAGATAGAGTCTTCAGCATTTAAAAATAATAAGTGGGATTGACACAGAGATCCTTGAAAGGCAGGTACTGAAAATAGTTCCTCCTGTTTAATACAGAGACACTAAAACCCAGAGATCAACTAGCTCATCAAAAGGCAGTGCTGAAGCTGGCCAAAGAATCCAGGTCTCCAGCTCCCAAATGAGACCCAATTCTGGCCTCTGCACTTTACAACTCCGACCTTTTCCACTGTCAGCTAGGAGATGGCTAGTCCCCATAGCCCCCTGCAACAGGAGAAAATAATCTCCAAAGGGACAGGAATCACACCTGCCTCCCGTTCCCTATGGATTAAAGGGCCTCTCTGGTTCAGTTCAATTATCCATAATCTTCCATCATGTCTCAGCAAATAAATGACTGTTTGGCTTATCACTTCTGATTGGGAAAGCAACCCTGCCAGGGAGATCAAAAATGCCAGCCTGTTTCCGTCAGGAACAAGGGTATGCATATTCACCGGGGAGTCTTTTTACATTTTCTTAAGTAGCTTAATCCATTAAACTGGTCCACCCCGCTTCTACAATCTGCTCACAGCAGGCACACTCCCTCCTGAGCACGACGACAGGCCCTCCATCATGAGGAATTAGCTGACTTCTTGAGCAAATGATGTTTGTACATCTAGAAAGTGCCAGAGTTAAGCAGTGTTTACCATGGAGTCCCCACTTTAGTATGCATGTCTGAATGATCGCAGCTTTCAGACCTCCTGAGCGAGCAATTTACCTTTGCAAGAGACTATCAGATTTGGTAAATCTGTTTTAAAGGGCTGAAATTGTGTAGACGAACCTGTTTGGGGTTTCCAGATTGCAAAGGGTAGCCTATGAAAAGGTAGCTTAGGACCTTCCGGAAAACGAAGCAAGTTTAAAAATTAAAGATGGATTATAGAGCTCTTCTCATTTGAGTCAGCCCTGGAGCCCACACACTGAATTCTATTACCATTACTTTCCAAGCTCAGGGAATTACCCGCCCTGTGCCTCAGTTTCCTTATATGTAAAACAGAGGCTGACCAAATACAAACTTGACAGGCTCCCTGGGTAATCAAAGGGCTGTTTTGTCCATTTTGGTATTGGAGCCAAGTAGTCACAGACCTGAAAACAGTAGAATTCTCACTGTGTATCACTCACACCAGAAAACCTCTTCAGGAAAAAAAAAAAAAAAAAAAAAAAATATATATATATACTAAAATTCAGTAGAAGCTTCTGAATTTTTCACACATTTTATGACAGCATGCAGATAGTGGCCATAAGATTAACTAGGGCTCATTTCTTAAAGGTGTTATTATTCATGATTAAAGAATTACTATGATATAAAGACCAGATGTAATGTAGGTACATAACATGTCATTTCATAAGACAAAGCATTCTAATGTAGTTACATGATTAATAATTAGAGGAAGGGTGATCTGAAGTGTAAAAGGATCGACCCCGAACTGAATACAATAGAATCATACCAGGCAAGATGAAAGAACAGAAGGGAACTGTTCATTAGGAAATGATTTTTCAGTAAATTGAAATAACATGCCCCACAGTGTGGGTCCAGTTCTTCAGGTGACTCCATTGCTCCCTGCTAACAGGGGCAGCTCAATACCAAGATGCTGGAAGAAGTCAAAGGCCTGGTGAATGCTGAGACCATGATTAACCTGTAAATAGGTTTGAGGCCAGGCGCAGTGGCTCACGCCTGTAATCTCAGCACTTGGCAGGGCTCAGGTGGGAGGATTACTTGAGCCTAGAAGTTCAAGACCAGCCTGGGGTATATAGTGAGATGTCATTTCTACCAAAAAAAAAAGAATTAAAAATTAGCCAGTCATGGTGGCGTGTGCCTGTAAGTCCCAGCTACTCAGGAGGCTGAGGTGGGAGGATCACTTGAGCCCCGTAGGCAGGGGTTGCAGTGAGCCAAGATCATGCCACTGCATTCCAGCCTGGGAGACAGAGCCAGACCCCGTCTGAAAAAAAAAACAAGGTTTAAACCTTACAGTCTGCATATTCTTCAATCCCTTGCCATCTGCTCTCTCCACCATCACTGATTCCCACCACCATCACTCTCTCTGAATCTGTCTTCACAAAGTCACTGGGGGACCTCCCAATCATTGAACTCAAATGTTAATTTTCCATCTTTTCCTTAGGCACAATTCTGCTGCTCTGGATCAGCTAGATCACTCCCTCCTTCTGAAACTCCATTCCCTTGGCCACCCTCACA
Organism: Rhinopithecus roxellana; assembly: GCF_007565055.1. Lineage (NCBI taxonomy): Eukaryota > Metazoa > Chordata > Mammalia > Primates > Cercopithecidae > Rhinopithecus > Rhinopithecus roxellana. The sequence goes on from NC_044563.1 coordinate 108,367,994, forward strand.
CCATATTCTTCTCTTCCTCTGCCTCCTGTTCACACCTGGCTCTCTGATCATTTCTTCTCAGTCATCTTGGAAGTTCCTTTCCCTCCCCTAACAGCCTTCAGAGTTTTGCTCCCAACTGCTTAAGCAAGCGACATCTTCCCTAGTTAAGTCCTTTTGTCCACTATTAGTTGGACCTTCACGGTGATAACTTCCAAACCAACACGGCCAATTCAGCTCTCTTCCCTTCAACGACATCCTCCACCCTTGGCTTCACATTTCCACCCCGTATTGCCAAAGATACTTCCATCCCTGGCACAAGCTCAGCATGTCCAAAACAGAATTTTGGGGCTTTCTTCTAAAGCTGCTCCTCCTGCATCATGCGCTATCTCAGCTGGTAGAACCACCAACCATCCCTCTCCCTCACCCCTACCGCCATCAACCAACTGGTGCTTTCATTAATATGTCCCATTCCTGCCGCTCACAACCCTAGTCAAAACGCTTTTCTTACCTGTTTGGCACTAATGGCTTCCTTACTGGCTTTCCTGGCTCCAGTGTTGGCCCCTAAAAGCATCCTTCACACAGCTGTAGAACAAATCTGACCATGTCACATGCTGTTTCAAATCCCCATTCCACAGCAGGTAAAACTCAAGGTACCTGGGTCACCAGAGGCGGCCTGGGTATCCTGGCCAGCCCACCTCTCCAGGGGTTTTCTCCCTAGTCCCCCCAAGACAAGGTACATGCCCCCACTCAGACCTCTCAACATAACTTATGCAAACCTCGATCTCTTCATTTACCATAATGCTTCACAAATTTCTGTTGGGTGCCTTTCTTCTCCCCAACAACCCAGGAGCAACTTTGATACTAGAGGAGGGAATGTGTTCTAATGCAGCCCAGGGCCCACAACAGAGTGTCTGTTGAAATGGAAAGAGAAAAAGGAGGAGGGAAAAAAATGGACAGTTGCTTCCCTGTAAAACACTATAAACATTTTGTGGATTATTCCTTCAAATTAGGATTATTCCTCCATCTTGTGGACAGTTCCTATTTGCATGCATTTTAAGATTACAGAACTAAAACATGTCTCTTCATGCTCAGATAACTTGCTTATTTTAAAAGGCAGGAGTGGGGACAGGAACCAGAAAGTCATGTTTGTATTCATATTCTTTTTTATTCATTTTATTATTGTCTTTCCTGAGAAGGCTATGGACCCTAGGATTTTCTGTGAGGCAACCTGTACCTCCAGATTAGCTTGAGTGTAAACCAGTAATTCTTTATGGCCCAAAGTAAAAATTCAAATGTAGCCCAGTACTTCATACTGCAGCCTTGGCAGGTAAAAGCTTGCCTCCAGAACTCTGGGGCACGAGGACTATGCATGTGATAACATGTGCTGTCAGCACCATCTGACACAGCTGCCCGTAAGACAAGCCCAGCATTCTGTGATGACCCATGCCCACAGAGCCAGCTCACAGGAAATTAAGGTCAGACACATGTTAAAGGGGAAGAGAGCCAGGCCCAGGTGCATCTGGCAGGTGACAACGCCTCTCTGAGTCAGCCCTCTGTTTCTGCTCTGCACTGGGTAGCAGACAGCCTCTCAGTCAAGCCTCCAGTCTTCCATCCACAGAGAGGTTGATTCACCTTCTCCCCAGGGTGAATCCCAAACCATTAGCACCCTACCTTTGGCCTTTATTTGTTTCTTTCTGGATCCAGGGAATAGTGACAGCTGCAACACAGTGACGGACCACTGTGCTCTGGGACTCTCACCCAGAGCAGGCAAAGGCACAAGCCCTTTACTACTGGAGAGGTAAGAGTGGGCTGGCAGGAATGAAGGAGCCTAAAGGGGTTCGGTCGAGAGCTTGCCTCTGTTATCAAAGGCCATCGAAGCGCTAGGACCCAGGCCCTCGGCCACCCCATTCCTGGAAGCTCTGGTGTCCTATAAACAATGAGGCCAGGTTATCTAACTATAAGGAAGGTGGCAGCTCTCCACATGCCCTGGATGTGAAGAGAGGAATACTGGCTCCACATGAAGCAAGACTGACATAGGAAATGCCAGTAGAATAAAGAAACATAATGAACCAGAGTGCCAGCACATCTCCAGAGACTCTGCCTGTCTCTCCTTTTGTCAATCAAGTGTCTTTATGCTAACAACATGAGAGACCACGGTTTTTAAGAGACACGGGGCAAGAGATCCAGCTTCGCACTGAACACCCACGATAATCAGCTCCAACAGGCTCCAACCTCTGCCTGGCATGGCTCACTTTCCACCTCACATCACAATCCACCCAGTGCTGCACAAATGATAATGCATTTACAGACAGCCGGACTCTCCAGCCAGGAGGAAAAATTTCACCTAATTAAATAAAAACAAAGCAGAAAACCAAAGCCTTCAATGCCAGAAAGAAGTACTTGGTCTTTTATAAAGCTTTATAGCCAGAAATGCCAATCAAGATTTTTTTTTTTTTTTCTAAATGCATGTTTTAAAACAATCCTCTATGTCCCTAATGGGGACTCCTTAAAAATCAGTTATGAGAACTGCAAACAAACCAAGAAAAAAAATGAATAAAGAAAATGAACAAGCATGGCACAAAAAATAAACATGGCTAATAAATGAAAAGATGCACAGCCTCACTAGCAGGTAAACAAATGCAGGTGAAATGCCATTTTTTAAAACAAAAGTTGGAAAGATGGGTACTCTTGAGGATTGGCAGGGTGAGGAAATTGGCACCCTCAGACCCTACTAGTGGGAGTATAAAGTAGTACAATCTCTCTAGGGCCATTTGACAGCACCTGGCACAATTTATAATGCGCTTACCTTTGGACTCACTGATTGTATTTCTAGGAATCTAGCCTTAGAAATATATAAATGCAGGGAGAAACACATAAAAGATTGGGTTTTTTTATTTATAGCATCACTTGTAAAAGTTCAAAACTTTAAAGAACCTAAGTATCTATAAGAGGAGATGGGTAAATGAAAGGGATCTTCAAAAAGTTCGTGAAAATGCATATTATGAAAAAACTATGCGTGGATTTTAACATTTTTCTGTACTCAAATAAACTCGTACTAACTTTTTATAACATGTCTGAACAGGATCCAGCTTGAGGCACTAAGAAGGGTAAGATATCAATTTGAAAAAAGCCCCTACAGGAGCAACGTTAATTCTGCTAAAACTGAAGCAAAACAAACATCAAATTCACGATGAAGCTTGGGTGAAAGGCTGATGAAATCACTGATGCTTTATGAAAAGCTTATGGGAACAATGCCCCCCGCCAAAATCAGCAGTTTACAAACGCCTAACTCATTTTAAGACGGGGCAAGACAGTGTTGAAGATGAAGTCTGCAGCCGCAGACCATCCACATCAATTTTTGAGGAAAAGGTTAATCTCGTTTGTGCCCTAATTCAACAGGATCAGTGATAAACAACAGAAACAATAGCCAATGCCACAGACATTTCAATTGGTTCAGCTTACACAATTCTGACTGAAAAACTGAAGTTTGCACTCGATGAATGCCAAAACCATGGCTCCCAGATCAGCCACAGAGTAGAACAGAGCTTTCAATGGAAATTTTAAGCAAGTGGGACCAAGATCCTGAAGCATGTCTTTGAAGAACTGTATTAAATGAAACATGGGCCAGATGTAGTGGCTCCTGCCTATAATCCCAGCACTGTGGGAGGCCAAGTGGGTAGAACACTTGAGGTCAGGAGTTGGAGACCAGCCTGGCCAACAAAGCGAAACCCCATCTCTACCAAAAATACAGTCACTGGGCATGGGGGTGCACGACTGTAATCCCACCTACACAGGAGGCTAAGGCACTAGAATTGTTTGAATCTGGGAGGCGGAGGTTGCAGTGAGCCGAGATCACGCCAATGCACTCCAGCTTGGGGAACAGAGGGAGACTCTGTCTTTAAAAAAAAAAAAAAAAAGACACAATATGGCTTAATCAGTACAATCATGAAGAAAAGGCACAATCAAAGCAATGGCTACCAAGAGGTGAAAATAGTCCAATCACAGTGAAAGCTGACCAGTCAAGAGTAAAGGTCATGGCAACAGTTTTTTGGAATACTTGAGAGCTATTTTGCTTGTTGGCTTTTTGGATGGCCAAAGAACAATAATGTCTGCTTATTATGAGAGGTTTTGAGAAAGTTAGCCAAAGCTTTAGCAGAAAAACAGCCCAGAAAGCTTCACTAGAGAGTCCTCCTCTATCCTAGTAATGTGCCTGCTCATTCATCTCATCCAACAGGGCAAGCTTCTGAGAATTTCAATGGGAACGCAAGAGGCAGCCTCCTTACAGTCTTGACTTCTTCTGATTTTGTTCCCTAATCCTAAAAATCTTTCAAAGGCAAATACTTTTCTTCAGTTAATAATATGGAAAACACATTGGCATGGTTAAATTCCCAGAACCCTCAGTTCTTTAGGGATGGACTAAATGGCTGGTATCATCTCTTACAAAAGTGCCTTGAACTTGATGAAGCTTACGTTGAGGAGTAAAGTTCATATTTTTATCTTTTAATTCCGTCTTTCCACGAACTTTCTGAGGTCCCCTCCTATGATGCCATATAGCCATACTACCACATCAGCCTTTAAAAAGAATTCAGGAGTTACAATGTACTGATATGGAAGAACAGCCACAATAGAGTCAGAAGGGAAAGAGCAAGTTGCAAAACAATATGTATAGCAGAATCCCATGTCTGTTCATCGCTAGAGATGTAGATGTATAGTACTGGTATTTATATCTGTTTGTTCATCGCTAGAGATGTAGATGTATAGTACTGGTATTTATATCTCCATCGTCTTAGAACACACACCCTGCAGGGAAGGAATTGAGAGGTCCTTTTAGAATGTAGGTATATTTTCTATTGGCATCTTTTACTTCAGAACCAATTGCTTAAAATGTCACCATAGTAAATATGCCTGGAGAACTTATGAGCGCAGCCAAGCTAATTTAGGGGAGAGGTTGCATAGCGCTGCTCATTATAAAAATACATACACACAGAGAAAGATTTGCTCCTTTAACCTTAAGAAACAAAACCCAAAAGGAAACAGTCATCTTACGAAATTACAAAATATCTTCAAGAAGCATTCCTTAAAGCACAAGAGAAGCAAGTTTGGGATAAGAGTACTCGATACAGTCAGAAACTAACAGTCCCAAATGCTGTCTTAAACTAAAAAGAAAAACTAAACAAGGAATCACTTAGAGAAACCTGTGGATGACTGCTTATTAATGAGTTATCATAGAAAATGACCCAAGGGCTATGTTTCCTTTTATTCCCTTTTAGAACACAAATGTATTCTAGAAAAGCTCTTATGAGCCACCTTCCACAGCCACACTTCTCCCCTCCCTTCTGGCCAGCCCCACTCCCCACAAAAGGGCCATGCCTCAGTTGCCTGGGTGGGATGTTTCTGACTCTGATTAAGGGATGTAAACGTCATTCGCCCTCTGTGGGGAATGTGGCAGGTCTCTCCAAATCTCGCTTGCCCTCCCTGTGAGCTCACAATTATAGCCTGCTCTGGACTCCCGTTTCCACGCTACTGGGTCTTCCAGGTGGCATTAGGCCACGATTTCTGCTGGAAAACAGAGGAGCTCATTCAAGGGCGCCTGGAATAAGAGTTCTGGAGTCTGGAGCCCAAGGCTGTGGGATGTCGGGTTGCCAAGGTTTTGGAGTTGTCCTTGCAACCCAAGTGGGTGGAGGGTTATCCTACAACTCACCTCCTGGAAGATGAGGTGGAAACTATATCTTTTTAATGTGGAGTAAAAGGAGCCAGACATTCTTGCCAGTTCAAAAACAGAAGAAAGGAATCTGTGACATTGGAAGTCCGGACAGTGGGGCGGGGGTGGGGAGGATGGAGTGCGGGCGCCACCGGGGCTCTGGGGTTGGCAATGCTGTACTTCTTGAGCTAAGCCCTGGTTCCCCAGGTGTGTTTACTTCATGAAAATTCATAGAGCTCCCCAGTTAACATCTGCGCGCTCTTCGGTGCGTGTGTTAAGTTTCTATAAAAAGTTTACTTAAATAAAAAATAAAAACCATGTTTTTGAACAGCACAGCTGGCTCATAGACACCATTCCTTTCTTCCTTCCACAGCCTGAGCCACCAGCAACCTCACTATCAAGTCCAAGGACTTCATAATGCAATGACAAGGGGTGGGGACGGGGACAGGCAATGTGAGGAGGGGCGGGGAATGGCATGTCCTGGATTTATTTTTAATTTATTCACTCATTTTCTCCGAATCCTCAAAACAGCTCCACTCCTTTTCTGCAATGCCCAAAATGGCATGAGCCACACCCTGATAAACTCCAAGCATGCAAACTTCTCAGACCTGGCGCAAGGCTCTGCAGTGGCATCTACTGAAGCTCGCGTGAAGAGCCAAACTCTGGGATGCATTCAGAAAAGTCTACATGGCTGCTATCGCTTCGGTTCCAAAATGAATCTGAACAGGGAGTAGGGGACTCGCCTCCTAGAAGCCAATTCCAGCTCCAGTTAAAATCCAACTCACTTTCCAAACTCTTCTGGGATTATTCTTCGTTATCAGGAATCTTAGGGGGCTCTTCACTGAACTTTTTCACGTAGTTTGTTTGGGGGCTCCCCCCTTCTTTTGTTTAAACGTTTTTTATTTGTCTTTGGCAAAAAATAAAAAATAAAAATAAAAATAAATCATAAAGCTTATAGCAAACTATAGAGAAAAGCAATCCAGAATAATTTACGTTTGATGAGTCTACAGACTAGGCAACTGAATGCTGGTTTCTGGCTGGAATGCTGGTTTCTGCCTGCAGCCAAGGGAGAAGTCTGAACCTGGCTTGCTTCCTCTTTTTTGCCATAATAACTCTTTCAAAAAGGCACTGCCCTGTCACCACCGCTGCCGAGATAGATGTTCAGGAAGGAGTCTGAACCCTGGGAGAGGAAGGCTGATTTCACCTCACCAGGAGAGTTTCTGCCACCTCCTCACTGCAGGCGGGAAAGCAGGCAGCAGGTGAGACAAGGGGAGTTGCGACTTTAAGAGCACTCCAGGCATTACCATCACTGCAGGTACCATGCACACCCCGTACTGCACCCTTCCAGCCACTTCCATTCCTTGGGCACAACAGAAGTCATCATTTCCCATAATGGTATTATATAGCATTTTCATTAAAGGCCAGGCTGGTAATACCATTCCTTTGTATTTAGTACACAGTTCCATGCTGGTCATGCACCCCTGTCTGTCTGTCTGTCTCTCTCTCTCAGAACAGCTTCCTGTGTTCCCACAAAACAAACAGCTTCTGTTCAAACTTCCACCCAGAGCAATTCAATCTCCAGACACCTCCCCAACCCCAGTAAAAATCCCAAACTTGTGTAAACACACAAAGGTCTGCTCAAAGCTCAGCCTCCAAGAACAGGGAGGCGTGGAAGGAACACCTCAGCGCACACTTGTCAGGCCCAAGAATCACAGGCCCACAGTTCAGCAGCAGGACACACAACCAAAACCATGGGAGGAAAGGTTTCAAAAGAAAGAACCAACTTAAGATTTTTTTACAAAGTATCTTTATGGAGGAAAAAAAAGGGGGTGTGCCTGCAAAGTCTACCTTGCCTTAGCTCTCCACCAATGTCTTCCTGATCCTAGCGGACAACACTTATCTACGAGGCAGCAGCAAAATTGGTGGATGGGAGGCAGAAAGACTTCAAGGCATCTGTAACATCCACTGTCAATCACCCCAGCTAGACAGAAGGGAAAAACTCAGGCACACTCCCCTGGGGGGTTGCAAACTCCTGAGAAGAAAAGGAAACAGACTTTGTAAAACACCATCCAAAGAAATAGACATCACTCCTAAAGAAAATGTGGCACATACATACCATGGAATACTATGCAGCCATAAAAAAGAATGAGTTCATGTCCTTTGCAGGGACGTGGATGAAGCTGGAAGCCATCATTCTCGGCAAACTAACACAGGAACAGAAAACCAAACGCCACATGTTCTCACTCATAAGTGGGAGTTGAACAATGAGAACACATGGACACAGGGAGGGGAACAGCACACACAGGGGCCTGTCAGGGTATGGGGGGGTGAGGGGAGGGAAAGCATCAGGACAAATACCTAATGTATGCAGGGCTTAAAACCTAGATGATGGGTAGACAGGTGCAGCAAACCACCATGGCACATGTATACCTATGTAACAAACCTACACATTCTGCACATGTATCTTGGAACTTAAAGTTAAAAAAAAAAAAAAAAAAAAAAAGAAGAAGAAGAAACAGACATCATTCCTTCAAAGTCCCTTTGCATCAGCAAGCTGCTGAGAGGCTAAGAAGCCCTGCTAATAAGCACACAATTTCAGAAAAAACGTATTATTACCAAACTGCCCCTATGAATCAGGCATTATCCTCAGTACTGCTCAAAGGACAAGAGATGGCCGGGCGCGGTGGCTCAAGCCTGTAATCCCAGCACTTTGGGAGGCTGAGACGGGCGGATCATGAGGTCAGGAGATCGAGACCATCCTGGCTAACCTGGTGAAACCCCATCTCTACTAAAAAATACAAAAAAACTAGCCGGGCAAGGTGGCGGGCGCCTGTAGTCCCAGCTACTGGGGAGGCTGAGGCAGGAGAATGGCATAAACCCGGGAGGCGGAGCTTGCAGTGAGCCAAGATCCGGTTACTGCACTCCAGCCTGGGCGACAGAGCGAGACTCCGTCTCAAAAAAAAAAAAAAAAAAAGGACAAGAGATAAGAACACTCAGCAATATTTGGAAAACAAAATATTTCTCAGGTGGCCTGTACAAATAAGGAACAGCATTTCCCTCTCTAAATATACCAAATATAATCACCTTTGGGCAAGCCGATTTATGCAGGTGGACATTTTTTATATTTCAAAATTAACAGGAAACTTTAGAACTATAATGGAGGTAGAATTGAAACTGCATAAATTTCCATCCTCTGCTCCCAAACATCTGACTTTTTTCTTTTCAACTTTTCCATCCAGTTTTTTTCCAGTTTCAAAATTCCCAGAAGTTCACATCTTCAAACACAACAGTCCTCCCTCTTTTGCAGTTTCGTTTTTTGCAGTTTCAGTTACCCTCAGTCAATGGACTTCTGAAAATATTAATGGAAATTTCCAAAAATAAACCATTCATAAGTTCTGAATTGTGCTCCATTCTGAGCGATGTGATGAAATCTCGTGTTGTCCTGCTCTGTCCTGCCCAGGATATGAATCTTCCCTTTGTCCAGCGTACACACACTGTCTACACTATCTGCCTATTAGTCACTTAGGAACGGTCTCAGTTATCAGATCAACTGCCTCTGTCTTGCAATGTTTGTATTTCAGCAACCAATTTTTTTTAATAATGGCCCCAAAGCACAAGAGGAGTGATGCTAATAATTCAGGTATGCCAAAGAGAAGCTGTAAAGTGCTTCCTTTAAGTGAAAAGGTGAAAGTTCTCGACTTAGTAAGGAAAGAAAAGAAAAATCTTATGCTGAGGTTGCTAAGATGTACATTACGAACAAATTTTCTATCTGTGAAATTGTGAAGAAGGAAAAAGAATTTGTGCTAGTTTTGCTGTCACACCTCAAACTGCAAAAGTTACAGCCAGAGTGTGTGATCAGTGCTTAGTTAGAATAGAAAAGGCATTAAATTTGTGAGTGGAACACATGGACAGAAATAGGTTCCAACTGACAGCAATTTGGTACCATATTCGGTTTCAGGCATCCACTGGGGGTCTTGAGATGTACCCCTGAAGATAAGGGGAGACTACTACAGAATATATTAATCAGAATTCCTAACCCCTAGAGACTTGAGAATATAGAAGAATGGCAATCTAAACTGATTAAAATCAATAGTAAGAAACCACTTTCGAAAAAAATAGCAAACTACTATGACCCTGCCTGCCTTCTTCCCCAGTTATGCGGTTAGACTATGAAGTCAAACAGTCACGATGCTGGTGACAGGCCGCCACTCAGACTTCCCTTAGACGTGATGCCTGCATTCGTGGAGCACCCACTATGTGTTAGAGCCTGCACTGGTGCTTTCTGTTTGTCATTTAATCCACACTGCATCCCTGCTCGGTAGCTACTTATGCCCATTTTCCAGATGAGGAAATTGAGGTTCAAGATGACAAGCCAGGTAATGAGAACTAGGATGCAAATCAGGCTCTAACTGGCTCCCTAAATCTCTTTCCAACTGACCTCTGCTATGTCCCAAAAATAGCAGAATAGACCTGTTGACGAAGAATACATAAGTTACAATTGCTTATGGTTCTCTCTCCACCCTTTCAAAATTTATAATCTCAGTATTATTGAGGTAGCAGAACTTTTGATACACAAATCCCAAATTAATTATACATCTAAAGTGTTGAAGGACCACCCAAATCTAGACTACAGCAATGACCACTGTGTTCTTGCTGCTAAAATTCCTAGCCAGTGATCTCCTCAACAATGACATTTTTCACTGCTTGGGACAAGCATATTTGGGACAAGATATTTATATTTAACAAGTACCTGCTGCCTATCGCATGCTCTGTTTTGTAGTAAGCACTCATTCAACTAACTGATTCATTCACTTACCCAAAAAGAAAGCATTAGACACCTACTATACTCAAGGCTGCAGGGAATACAAGACTTGAGCACCTCAAAAACCTACTATTGAGCAGGAGAGAAGAGTATGCACCTAAAGGGCTATAAAATTACAATTATTTTATAATTATAAAAGTTGGAAGTCATAAATGCCACAGAAGAAAATAGGAAACGGAATGTAAGAATTACTAACGAGGGGCTGGGCACGGTGGCTCATGCCTGTAATCCTAGCACTTTGGGAGGCCAAGGCAGGCGGATCACCTGAGGTTGGGAGTTCGAGACCAGCCTGACCAACATGGAGAAACCCCGTCTCTACTAAAAATACAAAATCAGCTGGGCATGGTGGCGCATGCCTGTAATCCCAGCTACTGAGGAGGCTGAGACAGAAGAATCACTTGAACCTCGGAAGCAGAGGTTGCGGTGAGCCGAGATTGCACCATTGCACTCCAGCCTGGGCAACAAGAGCAAAACTCTGTCTCAAAAAAAAAAAAAGAATTACTAAGGAGGGGGAAATTTAATCCAGGGGAAGCATCATGGAATGCTGCATTGAATAATTTCCAGTCAGGCCGGTTTGTAGGTTGGGTACGATGCAGACCTCCATTCCGAATGAAACACTGAGCTAAATGGAGGCATGAAAGCCAACAGCCATGGAGAAGAGGATATAAGGGTGGGAAAAGCTTTAAGTGCCAGACTATGGACTTGACTTTATACACAAGGAGAAGCCAACATCATCCATTTTTGAGCAAGGCAGTGACATGAGATGAGTAATGCTTCAGACAGGTTAACCTGGCAGCCCTATGTAGAAAGAGACTGGGAAAGAAAAGTAATAAGAAAAAACAATTTGGAAGCTATTGGAAATTTTCAGGCATCCATTTGAGAATCAAAAAGTTGGGTCTATCTTCACTAATTCCAAAATATATTCTTCTTCTAATAAGAAATATTATGAAGGGCTGGGCAAACTTAAAGTAAATAAATCTATTTAGTCTCTGACTATTTGCTGAAGGCAGAGACAACTCAAGTCATCAATCTCTGGCTTTGGAAAACAGCAGATGGTATTTTTGGCAGCAGATCCACTGTCCTAGTTATATGTTTTGCTAAGGCTAATGCTGTACTTTGTTTGCATTTCTTCTGCCTGCACCATTGGAGCAAGGGGCAAGCAATCCTAAAATGTAACAAGCAATACAGAGAGCTATCCTGGGCTTCAAATTTTAACACTCAGATACTCCAGACACAAATACAATAAAGTAGGTTATATTCTTCAGTACCTTATCCTGATAGTATATTTCAAGGCCTGACCACTTTGTCAATAATTCTGACCAGTTTCCTCCAAATCTTCAAAACCCCAAAGACAACAAAGCGAGATAAAAGCAAGGAGTAGAATCCGATCATGAGTGGCTATGTAAACAAAGCTGGAGAATTCCTGATACTGGTTACAGATTTCTGGAAAACTTCTTTGTAAGAAAAATAAAACAATCTTTTTGAAAACTGTGTTTTTTGTAGACCTGCCTTTTTGATGTGCTCCTTTCCATAATAATGGAAAAAAATGTTGCAGGAAATGAAGTGACTCACAGCATTTTCTGCATGGATTAAATTTCTGCAACTTTCGGTAAGCAAATCAGCAACAGAACAAATGGCATTTGCATTTCAGCAACACCCAATCCACTTATAAGGATGACAGTGATTATAGTGGAGGTGGGAAACCCATTCTTTCCTAAAGAGTCTAATTTCATCTTCCCAATTCCACTTTACATCTTTCAGCAGAAACCTCTGGCTGGGGGGAAATCCATTTCTATTCTGACAGAAACTAATTTTTCAAGTATGTAAGTGAAAATAATACAGGACTGTCTTCTCCAATGCTATTCTTAGCCCTCTATAAATCCAGGGGACCAGGATAGCCAACCAGATCATGCAAAGGGAGTTCATCAAAAGCCCTGCCTATAATGACTGATCCCAGACCAGGGGGTCTAAACTATGGTTCGGAAGCATTTGATTTAATAAAATTAAAAGGTCTGTCTCAGAGCAAAAAAGGGAGTTTCCTGGGAAGCACTGCCAAGATAAGGGAATGAACTCTCGAGGAAAGTTCTAGAAAGAGAAAGGTAGGAGGTACCCACAGATATGAGTTGGGGAAAGGATGGACATTTCAACAGTATAAAATCCATGTCACTGGATACCAGGAAGCCAGGATAAAAGTGAAGTGTGTACTTACTTGGGCCTTGATCTCAGAGTGTTGGAGAAGAGAGAAAAAAATACAAAGGAGGGAGATACCTGGCACTGTCCCCATGTGGAAACAAAGGAAGGTAAGAGAATGGTCAATTAAAGGGAATAAAAAGACGATATATATTATTTTCATAACCAAAGCTGTAGGAGACGGCTATAATCCCCACAGTTGTAATGCTGCTGTAAAAACATGTTTTTAAAAATAAGGCCTCAGTGGAAATCGAAATCCAAGCTGGAAAGCCTACAAGGAAAACAAGGCAGTACTTCTTCCTTGAACAGCACAGTTTCCTGTGAATACACAGTGAATAAGAGCGGATTCATTTCTTAAAAAGACAAAACAAAGGCCTCAATTCTCTTGAATATGCTTATTAATATTTAGCCAGTTAAACACAGGCCTTTCCCAGTTGCAGATTGCCAGCCCATAAATATTTACTAGGAATTGACACAAGCACATACAGAGAGAGATAAAAAATATATATATATTCATTCTTTCTCACCCCATAGGACTGGGACACCCATAGAATTGTCTGCGTATCTACAAACCCAATATTGCAATAGGAAACATTTAAAGCTATGTTTCTTGACCCCAACAAACTTCTGGGAGAAAGGATCCCTCTCCCCAGATTCTAAACTCCTCGTTATATTTTCTCAAGGCTTCAAGAGGTCCCAGCATCAAATAGACAAATGCTACCGTCTTCCATGAATCCTGAAGTTGGGATGGAGGAGGCTTTCCCTGAGGTACAACCGCACTCTCATCAAAGCAAAATCTGTATCTAATCCACATTTTCAGGCCTCAGGTACACATTCAAATGGCTTTTTGAAAAAACATAGGATTTTACCCAATTTGTTTACCCATTCTGCCCAGTTTGTGTCCCCAAGTGTTCTTTACAAACGACAAATAATATGCCCTCCTCACATAAAAATGGCCCTAATGATAACTACCATTTATGGGGTATTCACCATGTGCCAGAGCCTTTACAGGCATCTAGTATTTATAACAACTTTAATCAAAAGACTCATTAGCTCCCTTTCACAAAGGAAAAGAGACCTCTCAGGTAGGCTAAACAGTCCACCAGAGGTCACAGGGAATAAATTGAGGGTCTAGGATTTCTACAAGAGTTGGGTCTGCCTAAACTTTATTTCATCTTCACTCAATTCTTTTATCTGGCCACAAAAACATAACCATGGAAAAACCCAACCATCTCACACCCACTTCCCAGCACCTGAACTACAAGCCTACATTGCAGCCTGTCGGATTCTCCTGCCAGTTTCTCCCCAGAAAGAAAATTTACGAGGATTTTACTAAAATCACTGGTCTTCAGAGGCTGCAAAGTGACTTCTAGTTTTAAAAACTAACAAGAGTCTACCCCAGAGCTGATTTTTAGGGCTGATGCTGCTCATAAAACGTACCATAAAACCATTTCTGTTCTAATAGTTTTGTGTTTTCCTTTTCCAGAGTGCTGGCTGAGGAGGACTGCTGCAGAAATGCCTTCCCAAGCCGCAGGTCCTTCCACACCCAAGCAAGCCTCAGGACTGCCTTTGCCTCTTCCCTCCCTTGCCTTTATCAGATTCTCTCTAGTATGCACAAAGGAAATATGATTAACCACCCTCTCTACCAGAGGGTGATCTCAGATGGGTCGCAGGAGCAGGTTCTAATTTACTTAAGTGATGAGTCTCTCCAGTTACTCAATCCTACAATACCGGCCAGTAGATGCAATTGCAAAGCAGGTAGGCTAGACTCACCAATCTGCCAATTCAGTGCCAACAAACGTTGCAAATTACAGGGTATAAATTTAGCAGGGTGGGTCTTGACACACATTCCTGCAAATTACACCTTCTCTCGCTAGTAGAAATTGCATTAATTACTTCAGGTGCATGTACGACTTCCACTTACTCGGAGCTTTCTGGAAAGCTATGAGCAACTCAGAGTAATCCATGAAGATTAAAGCATAAATAAATAACGACTGCTGGAGGAGGTGGGATTTTTCCAAAGCCCTTGGAATCAGAATTGTTAACTTTCTCCCCCACAGACAGAGAGAGTCACTGAGGCCCACTGTGTGGGGTTGGGGACAGAGTGACCCAGGTCAAGGCACAAATATGGGACCAGCAGGGCTGAACCTTGAGCAGGGTGGTGGCAATGAAGCAGCCATTTCCTCCCTCTTGGGCTAAAAGTGCTACTTCTTCCCCTGCAAGAAGGGGAATGGTTGACATTTGGAGCAAGGCAGATGCAGCCAGAAGTAAGGTCTGAAACCACGGGCTTGAGCCCATAAGGTAATTTCACCCTGTATGATAACAGTGGAGCACTATTTATGCATCAGGCGCTGAGCTAAATATCTACATCCTGCATCGTCACGGGTTTGCTCACCACTACCACGTGATGGAGGAAGGAACCAGTGCTAAGTTTACAGAGGAGAAAACTAAGGCTCAGAGAGTTCAAAAACTTGCCCAAGGAAACACAATCAGACAGTGATGGAACCCGGGTCTGTTGAACTCTAAAACCCACACTCTTAAACACTAGGAACTGCAGCAGTTGTGAAGAGGCAGCCAGCCCAAGACGCCCCATCTGGGATTTGAGGAGGAGGGAACTACCATCGCACATCCATTCAGTAACTCCTACTTCCTATGTCCCCGGCACACAGCTCAGCGCTTTCACCAAGCCTGTTCCATTTAATTCTCAGAACAACTCTGGCAGGCATCTCATCCCCTTAACTGCACCCATAAGGAAACCAAGGCTGGGAAAAATCAAGAGCATCCAGCTAGTGAGTAGAAAAGCCAACATTTTGATTCATCCATATGCTTCCTAAAGTCATGGCTTTTACCCTAATCTGAGTTAACTGTAACTCTGGTAACTATGGTGCCTACATGATTTAGGGAGAAAAGAAGGATGAAACAGAGTCAAACTGCTGGGGCCAGAGGAAAATACTCAATGGTGCTACCCACAAGGTCTCTGAGCCCATATTTCCTGTGGGATGAGGAATGAGTAGGCCATTTTCAGGTCACATGTATAGTGGGCAAGGGTGGCAGTTTTTTAAGTTACTCAACATCTCAGATATGGTTTGGATTTGTGTCCTTGTCCAAATCTCATGTCGAACTGGAGGAGGGGCCTAGTAGGAGGTGACGGAATCATGGTGGTGGATTTCCCCCTTGCTGCTCTCGCGACAGCAAGTTCTCAAGAGATCCGATGCTTTAAACGTGTGTGGCACTTCCCCCTTTGCTCTCTCTCTCTCCTGCCACCATGTGAAGAAGGTCCTTGCTCTCTCTTCACCTTCCACTATGATTTTAAGTTGCCTGAGGCCTCCTAGTCATGCTTCCTGTTAAGCCTGCAGAGCTGAGAGTAAATTAGCCTTTTCTTCATAACTCACCCAGTCTAAGGCAGTTCTTTATAGGAGTGTGAAAATGAACTAATACAGAAAATGGGTACCAGGAGTGGGGCACTGCTATAAAGATACCAGAAAATGTGAAAGTGACTTTCGAACTGGGTAACGGGCAGAGGCTGGAACCGTTTGGAGGGCTCAGAAGAAGGCTGGAAGATACGGGAAAGTTTGGAACTTCCTAGAGACTTGTTGAATGGTCTTGACCAAAATGTTGATTGTGACATGGACAATGAAGTCTGGACTGAGGAGGTCTCAGATGGAGATGAGGAACTTACTGGGAACTGGAGGAAAGGTCACTCTTGCTATGCTTTAGCAAACAGACTGGCAGCATTCTGCCACTGCCCTAGAGATCTGTGGAACTTTGAACTTGAGAGAGATGATTTAAGGTATCTCACAGAAGAAATTTCTAAGCAGCAAAGCATTCATGACCTGGCTGTTTCTAAAAGTGTATGCTCATATGCATGAACAAAGAGATTATCTGAAATTGTAATTTGTATTTAAAAGGGAAGCAGAGCATAAAAGTTTGGAAAATTTGCAGCCCGGCCATGTGGTAGAAAAGAAAACCCTATTTTCTGGAAAGAAATTCAACCCTGCTGCAGAAGTTTGCATAAGTAAAGCGGAGCTGAATGTTAATAGCCAAGACAATGGGGGAAATAGCTCCAGGGTATTTCAGAGAACTTCACAGCAGCCCCTCCCATCACAGGCCAGGAGGGAAAAATGATTTCGTGAGCGGGGCCCAGGACCCAGTTGCTCTCTGCAGCCCTGGGACATGGTGCCCTGTGTCCTAGCCACTCCAGCTCCAGCTAAAAGGGGCCAAGGTACAGCTCAAGCTGTGGCTTCAGAGGGTGCAAGCTTCAAGCCTTGCCAACTTTCACATGGTGTTGGACCTGTGGGTGTACAGAAGGCAACCTCTAAAAGGGAACCTCTATCTAGATTTCAGAGGATGTATGGAAACTCCTGTATGTCCAGGCAGAAATCCGCTGCTGGGGCAGAGACCTCATACAGAACCTCTACTAGGGCAATGTAGAGGGGAAATGTGGGGTTGGAGCCCCTACACGCAGTCCCCACTGGGGCACTGCCTAGTGGAGCTGTGAGAAGGGGGTCACCATTTTTCAGACCCCAGAATGGTAGATCCACTGACTGCTTGCACCATGCACCTGGAAAAGCCACAGGCACTCAATACCAGCCTGTGAAAGCTGCCATGGGGGCTGTACCCTGAAGATTCACACAGGCAGAGCTGCCCAAGGTCTTGAGAGCCCACCTTTTGCATCGGTGTGCCCTGAATGTGAGACATGGCATCAAAGGGGATTATTTTGGAGCTTTAAGATTTAATGACTGCCCTGCTAGGTTTCAGACATGTGTGGGGACTATAGACCCCACTTGGACTGAAAATTTTCAGTCAATTTTCCCCACTTGGACTGAAAATTTTCAGTCAATTTTCCCCACTTGGAACAAAAGCATTCACCCAATACCTGTATCTCCATTGTATCCTGGAAGTAACTAATTTGATTTTAATTTTACAGGCTCATAGGCAGAAGGGATTTACTTTGTCTCAGATAAGACTTTGAATTGTGAACTTTTGAGTGAATGCTGAAATGAGTTAAGACTAGGGGACTGTTGAGAAGGGATAATTGTATTTTGCAATGTGAAAAGGACATGAAATTTGGAAGGGGTCAGGGGTGCAATAATATGGTTTGGATGTGTGCCCCCACCCAAGTGTCATGTCGTATTGGAGGAGAGGCCTGGTGGAAAGTGACTGGATCATTGGGGAGATTTCCCCCTTGCTGTTCTTGTGATAGTGAGTGAGTTCTCATGAGATCTGACGGTTTAAAAGTGTGCGGCACTTCCCCCTTCACTCTCTCTCTCTCCCTCCTGCCACCATGTGAATAAGGTGCTTGCTTCCCCTTTGCCTTCCACCATGATTGTAAGCTTCCTGAGGCCTCCCAGTCATGCTTCCTGTTAAGCCTATGGAACTGTGAGTCAATTAAACCTCTTTTCTTCATAAATTACCTAGTCTCAGGTGGTTCTTTATGGCAATGTGAAAACGTACTAATACAACATCCATTCTCCTTCTACTTTATTTGAATTACCGCTCTCTCAGTGGCTATAATGTAATAGGACCATAGTCAGAGGTTCTACCCTTTCTAGCCAAAGTGAGATCATGTAATCTAAGCTGAACTAACATGACGCTCCCTCTCTGGAGAGTGACTCTTTAGAACAGGGACAAAAGCATTCCATCTCTTCCAAGAGGCAGGATGTGACAGGGTTCATTTTTGCTGTAAGACTCTATCAACACTCTCTCACTTTCCCTCCAAGTCCACTCAGCTTGGAAGCCCATAGGCCTCCTGACTGAAAGGACTTAGGCTTCAATAGGAAAGGCTGAGAAAATACAGTTAATATGGAAGAAAAGCAACACACCCCATTCACAGTGGCAAAATCCGTGCATAGTCTCTACTGAAACAGAAAAGGGTATTAGAACAGAACCTGGCAGCTTCCAGACCTGACACACACACTAATATGAGATACTTCTTGGACCAGCCAGCCCAGGTTAAGATCAGTCTTGGCCATTAGAAGAGTGACCTGTCACAGCCGATCACCCTCGCATCACCTCTGATATTGACAGGGCATTTTCTCTTTATTAGCAGCATTTGGTGGCTTAATTAAACTTGGAATTCTTGAGCACTCAAAGTTATGACCTCAATCCTGACTTCAGGAAATTGCACATTCTTTGTCTTAATTGGAAATGTGTATGGTTTTCCCTAACAAGACGTGATGGTAACCTAATAATACATGCAAGGTTACTCTATATGCCAGAAAGCAAAGGGATAAATGGGCCCTGTTGAGTAGGAAATAGCTGTTTTTACATATTCCATTCGTAGGATGCCTGTGGGCTTCTATGGCATAAATCCCACCTTATTATTTAGGCAGTCCATCTCTAATTCTTTTCTACCTGAAAGTGGGAAGCAATGTGGTAGGTGTGCCATAGGGGCCCTTCCCCACTGAAGCAAGCCAGGCTAAAATCATTTTTGCAAGCTATTTATCGGGAATAACATTTCTGACTTCCCTTGACCTTGCAATTCGATGACACTCACTGTTCTAAAGCCAGGTGAGCTTCCAGTGGACCCTCCCCAGTCCAGGAGGGGCCTGATGAAGACCCAGTGTGACCCTGGGTGGCTGCTAAGAGAAGCCAGAGTTAGAAAAAGCACCAGGAGATGATGTTAGCTGAGGGTATCAATGGGGCCTTTGAGATGATCGCACGTGCACAGGCAGGACGGTCACAGGAAGAGAATCATGCAGCACCAGCTCCAACTCTTGTCACTGAAGGGAAGATGAGGATGACACAGGAAGGAGTGATAACACACACACAAAAGAGTGAGCTCCAAGCTCCTGACCTTATAGGGGCCAGTGCCAGGCAGCTGTCTCTGCTACAAGCCATTCATCTCTGGGGGAAAATAGGGATGTGGAATTTCTGGGGATTTTTCTGATCTACAGGAATGACTGTTAAGTGTATGCTAGTAATAGCTACAAACCTGTCATTCACAGTGATGCTTATAACAACAAAAACCTGGAAACAACACAAAGCCCAAAAGCAGGGAGTAGTTAAATAACTTATGGAACATCTACTGGACAAAATTCAATACAGCAATTAAAACTGGTTTAGAAGACATGGGAAAGCAACCCCCCTGGAAGAGGAGCCCCAGCAAAAGGGGCCCTTTGTGTTTCATAAATGTTAATTAATATTAGAACAGAGCTGCTAACTGCGAGTCAAGTAACCTATGTTGTTTTCAACAACATAGACGACAAAAAATAAAGCTAATAATTATAAACTATACTGACCAAAAGAGTTGGGGTAAAGAAGTCTGAGTGAAAACCAAGTTAGATCCCAGCACTTTGGGAGGCCGAGACGGGCGGATCATGAGGTCAGGAGATCAAGACCATCCTGGCTAACATGGTGAAACCCCGTCTCTACTAAAAAAAATACAAAAAAAAAAACTAGCCAGGCAAGGTGGTGAGTGCCTATAGTCCCAGCTACCCGGGAGGCTGAGGCAGGAGAATGGCGTAAACCCGGAAGGCCCGGAGCTTGCAGTGAGCTGAGATCCGGCCACTGCACTCCAGCCTGGGTGACAGGGCGAGACTCCGTCTCAAAAAAAAAAAAAGAAAAAAAAAAAGAAAACCAAGTTAGAAATGCTTTTAATGAATAGAAAAATGTTCGCTATGTATAAAATTTTAAAAGAACATTACAAATTATATGCGCGCACATGTATACAATATAACTGAAAGGATACTATGCCAACATTTTCTGAATGATACGATTACTGGTGATTTTTATTTTCTTCTTTCCAACTGTATTTTCTACAACAAACAATAAAAACAGCAACAAAAGCCCTTTTTTATTTTTTACAATTGTAGGGGAGGTTAAAGACCACCACAGAAACAAAACTGCCAAACAGTAAGTCAAAGCAGCCTGAGCTTTGATTCTGAAGCAACCATTTTGCCCAAATTATTAGATTAAAAGATTATTTGCATAAAGAAACGACTCAGATAAACATACATGGAGCTCATTAAAGAATTCCTCCACAGAATCCTTCTGTAATAACTGTCACCCTAATTTGTACTTTGGAAATATAATAGATATTTTACATATCAAGAATACAGACTTACAACTGACCAGTCAGACTCTAGGAAATGACCACTTTCTCCTTGGAGTCATTTTTTTCTCCAAGCTCTCTTTCCGGCTGTCATCTATTTTTCCAGGCACTTTCCTGAGAAAGAAAGTACCACTTGAATAGGGAGAACACACACCGTCAAGGTATGGGTAAACCAGTTCTACCACTTCAACAGCCAACACTCCCTTGAGTGTGAAGGACTCAGCGCTAGGGACTCCTGCAGATCTAACCGCCCATCTCCCATCCTTCCCACGTCTCTGCTTCCCTGGGGACCCTCTGATGCATGCCCTATCCGCCCACCTCTGGCTCTCAACCTGCTCTGCTGGGACCACTACAGCAGCCTCCTATCCAGCCTCCTGGCCCCCAACCTCCTTTGCTCTCCAGCCCTTTTCACATCGAGGATGGGTCATGTCACCTTCTCCATGTCATGTGCCCCAGCTTGAAGACTCCCGGCCTGCATGACCAAGGTTCCACCTACCTTCCTACTTTCATCATCCACGATATTTCCTCCCAACAAACTACGTTCCAGACACCCCAAACAACTTCCCATTCTCTAGACAAACCGTTTAACAGCATGAAATATTTCAAGCATATAAAGAAATATAGTTAACATAATAAATGCTCATGGAACTAGACCCCAAATTCATAAATTTTAGTATTCTACCATCATTATGTTCTATCTTTTTTTAAGTAATAAAATATTACTGAGATGGATGGTTGAAAAGACCCTCTCACCCATCTTCCTTTCTCTTTGTTCCTTTCCCATTTTAATCACAATCCCAGTATCTGCTTTACCACTCATTTTCTACTTTTACCACATACATTTCAACAGTGTCTGTGTATAGACATAAAATACTATACATAGTGTGTATATATATGTTATATATATTACACTATATAGTAGTATACAGCATGTATACATTATGTATACAAAAATATACATTATATAGTATTACGCACATACACAGAGTTTTGTGTGCTTTTAAAATAAACTCAAGTGGCATTATACCATACAGATCCTTCCTTTTACCTACTCTAAGTCTCCTTAGAGATTTATCTGCATCAATATGTGAAGATCTAGCCTATTGATTTTTGTTGCTGGATAGCATTCCACTTCATAGTAGTACCGTAATTTATTTACCCAGCCCCCTGAGATGAGCAATGAGGCCATTTCCAATGTTTACCATTGCAGACAGACCTGCAATGAGCATCCTTGTACATGTCTCCATAGGCACAGCCAGAGACCTTCTCTGAGCAATAACGCTGCATCCACAGGAAGCAAGGATCACCCTGCCTGGATATTACTGGGCCTGGGGCCCTCATGAGTGGGTCACCAACATCCCTTGGGGTGGACCCTGCCACTGCTGACTGCAGTGGGGGCCTTTGATCCAACAGAAGATTTCCAGGAGGCCAGTGACAAGCATGTAGGACCAGAAAAGACAAAGAGGTGACACACCCCTCCCTTTGGGTCTTCAGAATTAGTGCACTTTGGGTTAGCCAAAGAAGCTGAATGGAAGAGTATGAGGGAGACTTGGGATTGGGCAGGTCATGGACATGAAGCCTGGAGAAAGTAGTGGGTAGGATGAGAACGCAGCCACCTCCAATGAGAAGCCAAGAACACCAAGAAGGAGTGAATCTGCAGGCAGCAGGAGAGATGAAGAGGGGCAGCTTCAGTTCTGGAGAGGCTGGTGGCTACAGCCAGACCCCTGGAGCAGTCCTAAATGCTGTTTCCCCAGGTAATCTGGCTGACTCTCAACAGAGAGGACATACTTCAAGGATCAGTGACGCCACCACCACCACAAGGCTACTCCAGTCCAACCAACTGAAGGAACCTCTGCATCCTTGGGGTTGCAGCACTTCCCTCCACCTCTTTTATAACGTACATTCAGTTCTAGGCTGCACCCAGTTAACTGATTGCAAGTCTGTTCTCTACACAGATCATAAAGGCCCCATGAGCACACACATTCTGCCACTAACCTGTATCCTGTGCAATACCGAGCACAGGGCTTTTTGCACACAGTAGGTGCCCAATCAGTGTTTTGTGATTGAATAAAAGCTGTGAGCTCCTTAAAAGCAGAGCCCACGTCCCCTTCACTTTTATCATACATCCAGGGCTTTACACAGTGTCAGGTATAGAGTCGGCCCTCATTAAATGTGTCCTGAACGAATGACTGAAATGTGGGCTCACATGAACAAATGCATCTGCCTGAACGACTCTC
The DNA here is from genome assembly GCF_007565055.1 of Rhinopithecus roxellana. Classification (NCBI taxonomy): domain Eukaryota; kingdom Metazoa; phylum Chordata; class Mammalia; order Primates; family Cercopithecidae; genus Rhinopithecus; species Rhinopithecus roxellana. The sequence goes on from NC_044563.1 coordinate 108,390,976, forward strand.
CCAGGACTCATACCAATGATCAAATTTCAAAGTGGAGGTGACCAGGCCAAAGGATAATTTATCTCCCTAAAGACGCTAAGTGTCAGTTAAATTGCTCTATTTAATAGGGCCTGACTTAGATGGGCCATTTCGAACAAAAGCAATAACCGCTCTAGTAATGAGCCTACTTTAAAGTGCTATTACTATTACTACACCTAATCCAGAGGATTCCTGGAGCCATCAGACCAAGACCCCAATTAGAGATCTGCAACCTTCATAAACCACAGACCCCTGGGATCACATCTTTGACCTCCCTGGAACCACAGAGGATATTTTCCAAGTGAATCCAGGATACTCCCCTCCGGAGGTTCATTCTAGGACTGTTTTGTGTTTTGTTGTTTGTTTGTTTAAATCAGCCTGCCCAACAGGCTCTGAGCATTTCACATAGTTGAGCACACAAGCCTGACAAAGGGCGAATATGCTTGGCTGAAAGAAGCCTGGCAGGCAAGGCCTCAGAGAATCAATCTAGAATTAAATGTGCGGATTCTACTTCATGGGTGCATCCGATGCTTCTTAGCCACCAGGAGCATTTGCAAGCATCAGAGAAGAGGCAGGAGGAAAAAGGCCTTTCTCTGCCACAACAGAGGATAATCTCTGACAGACGACAAGAACAAAAAACAAACACATATTGAAAGCGGATGACAAGGAAATTTGCACTACCAAAAATCAGCTCAGAGTTCTTTAAAAAGGAGATGGAAAACACCTCCTCGGACTCAGTAATCCCAGGCTTAGAGAAAAAGGAAATGAAAAACAACACCTGGGGGAGTCCCATGTTAACAGGTGGTGCAACCACCCTCCTCCTGTGAACACCCTAACCCAGTTCCTGGCTGTCACCTGGCTGAGTCAACTCCCTTCTAGAGAAGACCGTCTAATCTGAAAAGACAGCACAGGTCCAGTGCCCTCACCACAGTCTCTTCTAGAAAACTGACATCTTCAGCCAATTATCAGATGATAGGGAAAAAACAGGAGGCCAGAGTCCCACAGACCTGAACTCCAGTCCCAGCCCCACCACTCTGCAGCTGCGACCTCTGAATTCATAACCTAGATAAGCTTCAGTTTCCTGATCTGTAAAATAGGAATAAGAAAAGTTTCTGCTTTTGGCTTTCGGCTCGGAGGAGGCCAAGGTGCAACTTTATTGGGTCGTCCCGAATCCAGGTTCCTCTGACACCAGCCGCCTCCAGCACACCACTGAAGTTCAACCTCAACAAGATCAAAGTCATATACCTGAGGTGCACCTCAGGTAAAGTTGGTGCCATGTCTGGCCCCCAAGATTGGCCCTCTGGGTCTGTCTGCAAAAAAGGTTGGTGATGACACTGCCAAAGCAACCAGTGACTGGAAGGGTCTAAGGATTATAGTGAAACTGACCATTCAGAACAGACCCAGAGTGAGCTGGTACCATCTGCCTCTGCCAGAAGGGTTTCTGCAAAGCCCTCAAGGAACCACAAAGAGACGGAAAGAAACAGAAAAACATTAAACACAATGGAAATATCACTTTTGATGAGATTGTCAACATTGCTCCACAGATGTGGCACTGATCTTTGTAGCCAGAGAACTCTCTGAAACCATTAAAGAGATCCTGGGAACTGCCCAGTCTGTGAGTTGCAATGCTGATGGCTGCCACTTCATGACATCAACAGTGGTGCGGTGGAATCCCCAGCTAGTTAAGCACAAAGGAAAACATTTCAATAAAGGATCATTTGACAACTAAAAAAAAGAAAGAAAAGTTTCTGCCTAATCATAAAAATAATCATTTTATGGCCCATTTTGTATGCCAAGTGCTGTACATGTATTACTTTGTTTTCAGCCATCCATCATTTCATGAGGCAAGGACATCACTGTCCTTGTTTGACATATGAGAAACTAAGGCTTAGAAAGGCAGACACAATATTCCTAAAGGTACATGGTTAGCCCATTCCCATAGGTGCATGGAGGAGCCCAGACTTAAACCAGGTCTGCCAAAGTTTGGCAATATCGTACCTGCTGTACTGAGACATTGGAAGAATCTGGATGAGGCAACCCACAACTGCACAGGGGCTGGCACATTTAACAAAAAACAAATTTAAAAAAAAAAAATTTAACTGTTATTGTTTCACTCACTACGATTTACACTTGCGGCTTCAATTCCCTTCAGCATGCTTCTTGCTCCTGGCCCTCTCAATCAGGTGAGAACATCAATTCTTGATCTAAGGGACAGACCTCCACTCAACATAGAAACTGTGCAGGCAAATCCCGTTTTGCTGTGCTTCACTTTATTGAGCTTCGTAAGTATTGTATTTTTACAAACTGAAGGTCTGTGGCAATCCTGAATGCAGTAAGTCTACCAGCACTATTTTTCCAACCTCATGTGCTCACTTCATGTGTTTGCATCACATTTTGATAATTCTCATAATATCTCAAACTGTTTCATTATTATTATATCTGTTCTGGTGACCTGTGATTAGTGATCTTTGATGTCATCATTGTAAACATTTTGTGGCACCTCAAACTACACCCATATAAGACAACAACTTCATCAATAAACACATGAGCTCTTACTACCCCCACCAACAGGCCGTTCCCCCATTTCTTTCCTTCTCCTCCGGCCTCCCTATTCCTTGAGACACAACATAATGAAATTAGGCCAGTTAATAATCCTCCCACGGCCTCTAAGTGTTCAAGAGGAAGAAAGCGTTGCACATCTCCCACTTTAAATCAAAAGCTAGAAATGGTTAAGTTTAGTGAGGAAGGCATATTGAAAGCCAAGAAAGGGAGAAAGCCAGGCCTCTTGAGCCAAACACTTAGCCAAATTATGAATGCAAAGGAAAAGTTCTGAAAGGAAATTAAAAGTGTTACTCCAATGAACTCACAAATGATAAGAAAGCAAAACAGCCTTATTGCTTATATGGAGGAAGTTTTAGTGGTCTGGAGAGGAAAATCAAACCAGCCGTAGCATTCCCTTAAGCCACAGCCTAATCCAGGGCAAGGCACTAACTCTTCAATTCTAGAAGACTAACGAGGTGAGAAAGCTGCAGAAGGAAAGTTTAAAGCTAGCAGAGGTTGGTTCATGAGGTTTGTGGAAGGCGGCCATCTCCGTAACATAAAAATACAAGATGAAGCAGCAAATACTGATGTAGAAGCTGTAGCAAGTTATCCAGAAGATCTAGATAGCTACGATCATTGATAACAGTGGCTACACTAAACAACAGAGTTTCAATGTAGATGGAACAGCCTTCTATTGGAAGAAGGTGCCATCCAGGACTTTCATATCTAGACAGAATAAGTCAATGCCTGGCTTCAAATTCCATAGGACAGGCTAACTCTCTTGTTAAGAGCTAATACAGCTGGTGGCTTCAAGCTGAAGTCAATATCATTTACTTTTCTGCAAATCCTAGAGCCTTTAAAAATTATGTTAACTCTATCTGCGTGCACTCTATAAATGGAACAACAAAGCCTGGATGACAGTGCATCTGTTTATAGCATGGTTTACTGAATAATTTAAGCACACTGTTGAGACCTACTGCTCTGGAAAAGAGTCCTTTCAAAATATTACTGCTCAGTGACAATGCATCTGGTTACCCACAAGCTCTGTTGGAGATGTTCAAGAAGATTAACGATTTTTAATGCCCGCTAACACAACATCCATTCTACAGCCCAGGGATCAGAGTCATTCCAACTTTCAAGTCTTATTATTTAGGAAATACATTTTTAAGGCTATAGCTGCCATCGATATTGATTCCTTTGATAGATATAGGCCAAGTAAATTCAAAACCTTCTGAACAGGATTTACCATTTCAGATGCCATTAAGAACATCTGTGATTCGTGGGAGATCAAAATATCAACATCAACAGGAGTTTGGAGGAAGCTGATTCCAACTCTCATAAATGACTTTTAGGTGTTCAAGACTTCAGTCGGGGGAGTAACTGCAGATGTAGTGGGAAGAGCAAAAGAACGAATTAGAAGTGGAGCCTAAAGATGTGACTGAATTGCTGCAATCTCAGGAACAAACTTAATGGACGAGGAGCTGCTTCTTAAAGATGAGCAAAGAAAGTGGCTTCTTGAGATGGAATCTAGTCCTGATGGAGATGCTATGAACATTGTTGAAATGACAACAAGGATTGAGAATATTCCATAAACAGTTGGCAAAGCAGTGGCAGGGTTTGAGAAGACTCACTCCAATTTTGAAAGAAGTTGTTCTGCGTGTAAAGTGCTATAAAACAGGCATTGCGTGCTACAGAGAAGTCTTTCATGAAAGGAAGAGTCAATTAATGTGGTAAACTTCATTGTAATCTTATTTTAAGAAAATGCCACAGCCACCCCAACCTTCAGCAACCACTACACTGATCAGTCAGCAGCCATCAACACTGAGGCAAGATCCTATATCAACAAAAAAAAGTAAAACTCACTGAAGGGTAGATGATCATTAGCACTTTTTAGCAATAAAGTATTTTTAATTAAGGTATATACATCGCTTTTTTAGATATAATGCTATTGTATACTTAATAGACTACAATATAGTGTAAACATCACTTTTTTTTTTTTTTTTTTTTTGAGACAGAGTCTCACTCTGTCCCCCAGGCTGGAGTGTGGTGGTGTGATCTCGGTTCACTGCAAGCTCCGCCTCCCGGGTTCATGCCGTTCTCCTGCCTCAGCCTCCCGATCACTTTTATATGTACCAGGAAACCAAAAAGTTCATGTGACTCACTTTATTGTGGTGGTCTGGAACTGAACTCACGATATCTCTGAGGTGTGGTAGGCTCCTGGAACCCTGCTGAAGTACAGGGCTGTTCTTCCTCCCATCTCTGCTCCTATATCCACAGCTGGACCCCTAACTAATCAGAAGCTTCTCTGTTCCTGAGATGGGTACCTTTTACCAGCACTGAATTCCTTATGGGCGGGAGAAAAGAAAACCTTTAAATCTATGTGAGTCCTTTATAACGAGGGAACTGGTCCTGCTGGGAGAAGCAAATATTTATGCACATAATTAACTAAGGAGGTAGAGTGTTCTTTCCAAATGTTAAGCAAAACTTAGTGAAAAAAAAAAAACAGACCTGCTTATGAAATGGCCTCTCACAGACACTGGAAGGGGCCATACGTCTGAATCAGCTCATGAATCCTCTCCCTATTAAAAATATATCACTCATCTGGGCTAACTCAAGACCTTTCTGGTACCCCACTCCCTACTCCCCATTTACTCCAGTAAAAAAAATTTTTTTTTTTTTTTTTGTATCTCTGGCCAGGACTGCGTAGTCAGGGCACAATTATCTGATACCAATTCCAGAGCTGTAAGAGAACATCAGCTCCTCTTTTCTCCCTAATGACTTGTATGTCTTTTCTTCATTTTCTATGATCCCCTACCTCACATCTGACTTTCAGTGGAAGCGCTAGAAGCCAGCAAGCCCTAAGTGGCAGGCAGCTAGAAATTTCTAATATTTTTACTCTACAGTGCTGACAAAATAGCATCTTTTGCTTGAAAAATAAACAAATGGAGCCTCCTCACTCTGCCAGGGCAACACACAGGGTGTCACACACTGAAAACTGTGCTCAATGCAAAAATGTGCAGCCAGCCCTTCTCTGTGTCCTGAGCTTCCCTAAGCACTTCAGACTATAGGTGAAGGTATTTATAAGGAGGCTATTCCTTGCTGGTACTTTTTTGTTTACCCCCGAATTTGCTCAACCTTTTACATTGTTTTTAAACACTACCCAACCTCTTAGCTAGCACAGTGAAATGAGAGTCAGAAGAAAGACCCAGTTTGAAGTCTCAACTCAGTCATTTATAAATTGTGTAACCATGTACTCACTCCTTAAGCACTGGGACTCCGTTTTTTAAATCTGTAAAATGGAAAGGTGTCCATAAAAGTGTGGATTATGGATTCAGAATCACGGCTCATGTCCAGACACTTTTAAAGAAATAAAATGGAAAGGACTGGAATAAATCAGAATATATCAGATATGAAGAGTATGTTTTGATTCACCTTTATATAAATGTTCTTGTTTGCAATGTAAATGTGATCTTTAACGGCATGACTAAGAGATAAAACTCACACACTTACAATTTACCCATTTGAAGTATACAACGCTATGGCTTTTGGCATATTCAGAGTTGTGCAACCATCACCACAATCAATTTGAGAACATTTCATCACCCCAAAAGGAAACCCCATATCCATTAGCAGCCATGCCCCATTTTCTCCCAAACCCCCATCCAACATTAGGCAACCACCGATCTACTTTCTATCTCCATGTATTTGCCTATTCTGGACATTTTCTATAAATTGAATGATACAATATCTGGTCTTTTGTAACTGGCTTCTTTTCATTTAGCATAATATTTCCAAGGTTCACTCATACTGTAGCATGTATCAGAACTTTGTTCCTTTGTATGGCTGAATAATATCCCATTCTATGGATATACTACATTTTATTTATCCATTCATCCACTGGTGAACATGTGCGTTGTTGCCACTTTCAGGCTATGATGAATAATGCTGCTATGAACCACTAGTGTACAAATTTGTATGTGGACATACCAATGTGTTTCCATAAGTCACTGTCAACAAAGTTTAATGGCAATAGGCTACATGATTACTGAGGAATAGTTAAATCACTTTGTAGTATTTTTAATCAACTCATGAACCGTGACTTTGGAAAAGGAAATAAAGACCATAAAATCAAGGTCGCATTCTTGTTCATGCAGCCACTGGATCTCTGTGGCCAATACTGCTTCCCTACTATCTTGAAAAAACAGTCATTTCAGAGAAATCTAACCTTTGGAATACCCATCTTCACTGTCCAAAAAGATTGAGATGGGGGCACTTCCATGCTGACAGGAGCTGCTGAACTCTCAGGAGAATTCAGTAATGAATAAATTTCCTTGTTTAAACCAGCTCCCATTCTAAGATGTAAATTCCTGCATCATCAGGTTTCAGACAAAGGACACTCACAAGCATACAGCCACACAGCCAGAGGCCAAAACTCCGAGCCTCCCCTGCTACACACACACACACACACACACACACACATTCAATTTATGAACTGCTCTGCATGCAATGTGACTCCTACAATTGCAGCTATTGAAGAGCTGATGTAAGAAGAGATGCAATGGTCAAAAGCAGCTCCCCCCACCAGCAAACCTGCATCAATAATTTAGCTATTAACAGCCATGTAACCAAAGAAGTTTGCGAGGGAGAGTTCTGCAGTGATCTGTGACACTAGGAACATCCCCGTGCCCACTCCCTTTTCTATTTTCTACTTCAACAATAGAGACCCAGTTGTTGGAAGAACCTGTCACCACTGGAGAAAAGGAACATGACAAATTTGTGAAATCTAATGAATAAATACAATTCCTATATGCCTTAAATTTATGACCCTCACAAAGCCTACAAAATATGATAAACCATTATAGGTTTGTTTCTGTCTTCCCTGCCTGGCCGCAATTAATTTCACCATGTTCCAGTATAATACGGAATGTAATATATGGAGGCAAGACATTTAGAGTCTTGCAGTGAATAAGCCTTCTGCAGTTTGGGGCCCTGGGGGTAAAAGAAGCAATAATAACAGGACTCATTTTGAGTAACCATTTGTGTGCGGTTTCTAGTTTGCATTGTTAAGCAAGACAAAAGTGCCCGAAGGAACCTACGACAGTACTAGGCTAAGTTAGTCAAAATCCAAACGCCTAACATATTCTGTAATTGAGATGCATGGGGGCTCTTACACGCACCCTAGAAGAGCATCATGCCACAAACAGAAGCTGTGCGTTACCAAACAACAGGAAATGCTCTGGTTTTATCAATACAATAGCCTCCAAGGTCTGAAAAGATAGCAGAATTCAGTTAGAAAGTTCCATGTAGGCATGCCAAACACTACAACAGCAGAACAATGGAAACTATTATTTACTGAAGGCCACCTATGTGTGAGTACTGTGTTAGGACTTTCCATGCTACTGAGGTTAGCATTGAGTCTCCCAAAAAGATAGGTTCAAAGCCTAACCTCCAATACCTCTGAATGTGACCTCAATTGGAAAAAGTCTTTGCAGATATAAAGTTTAAGAAGAGGTCACACTGGATCAAGGTGAGTTCTAATGCAATGAGTGGTATCCTTATAACAAGAGAGACATTTGGACACAGACAGGGAAGAATACCCTGTGAAGATGGAGGCAGAGGCCAGGCACGGTGGCTCACACCTGTAATCCTAGCACTTTGGGAGGCCAAGGCAGGCAGATCATTTGAGGCCAGGGGTTCGAGACCAGCCTGGGCAATGTGGCAAAACTCCATCTCTACTAAAAAAAATACAAAAATTAGCTGGCGTGCACCTGTAATCCTAGCTACTCAGGAGGCTGAGGCAGGAGAATCGCTTGAACCCAGGAGGCAGAGGTTGCAGTTAGCTGAGATCCCACCACTGAACTCTAGCCTGAGTGACAGAGCGAGATTCCACAGCAAAAAAAAAAAAAGATGGAGGCAGAGATTGAAGTTATGCAGCTGCCAGCCAAAGAATGTCACAGATTGCTGGTGACCACCAGAATCTATGACAGAAGCATGGAGTAGATTCTCACCCAGAGCCTCCAGAAGGAACCAGCCCTACAAACACCTTGATTCAAACTTCTCTCTCCAGAAATGTGAGAGAGTAAAGTGTCTACCGTTTTAAACCACCCAGTTGGTAAGAATTTGTTACAACAGCCTTAGGGAACTAATATCACTATAAATAAACTCCGTATGACAACCCTGGGAGCTGGGCATTTTCAAACCACCCTCCATGCCTTTATAGGTGATGGAAAAACTGAGAGTCAACGAAATGTCAAAATCACATAGAGAACAAATGGAGGAATCAGGCCCCAAGATTGTATAACTCTAAGTAAACCCAAGCCTGAACTACAAGCTAAGAGGCACCAAATGTTGCCATTGTGTCTGTAGAGTGGTTTTCCTATGAGGTTTTCAGATGATCCCTGGAAGTCTTAGCAGAGTAATCAGGCAAGAGAAAAAAAGGAAAGGCATCCAAATAGGAAAAGAAGATGTCAAGCCATCTCTCTTCACTGACAATACGATTAAATACCTAGAGAACCCTAAAGACTCTGCCAAAAGGCTCCCGGAACTGATAAACAGCTTCAGTAAAGTTTTGGGATACAAAATCAATGTACGAAAATCAGTAGCACTTCTATCCACCAATAGCATTCAAGCTGAGAGCCAAATCAAGAACACAATCCCATTTATAATCAACACAATCCCATTTATAATCGCCACAAAAAAATTAACAAATAAAATACATACCTAACCAAGATAAGATTCCTTGGTTAGAAATACATATAACCAAGCAGGTGAAAGATCTCTATAAGGAGAACTAAAAAACACTGCTGAAATCATAGACACAAACACACACACACAAAAAAAATTCCATGCTCGTGGATTAGAATAATAACGAATAATCAACATCGTTAAAATGGCCATACTGCCCAAAGCAATCTACAGATTCAATGCTAATCCTAACAAACTACCAACGTCATTTCCCATAGAATTAGAAAAAAGCAATTCTAAAATTCATATGGAACCAGAAAAGAGCCCAAAGAGCCAGAGCAATCCTAAGCAAAAAGAACAAAGGTGCAGGCATCACATTACTGGACTTCAGACTATACTACAGGGCTACATGAACCAAAACAGCATGGGAATGGTACAAAGACAGACACATAAACCAATGGAACAGAATAGAGAACCCAGAAATAAACCTGCACACCTACAGCCATCTGATCTTTGACAAAGTCAACAAAAATAAACAATGGGGAAAGCACTTCCTATTCAGTAAATGATGCTGGGATATCTGGCTAGCTATAAGCAGAAGAATGAAATTGAACACTCATCTTTCACTACATACAAAAATTAACTCAAGATAGATTAGATATTTAAATATAAGACCACAAACTATAAGACTCCCAGAAGAAAACATAGGAAATACTATTCTGCACATCAGTCTTGGCGAAGAATTTATAGCTAAGTCCTCAAAAGCAACTGCAACAAAAACAAAAATTGACAAGTGGGACCTGGCCAGGTACAGTGGCTCATGCCTGTAATCCCAGCACTTTGGGAGGCCAAGGCGGGCAGATCACAAGGTCAGGAGACCAAGACCATCCTGGCTAACACGGTAAAACCCCATCTCTACTAAAAATACAAAAAATTAGCAGGGCATGGTGGCATGTACCTGTAGAGCCAGCTACTTCGGAGGCTGGGGCAGGAGAATCGCTTGAACCCAGAAAGTGGAGGTTTGCAATGGGCCAAGATCGTACCACTGCACTCCAGTCTGGGCGACAGAGCAAGACTCTGTCTCAAAAAAAAAAAAAAAAAAAAAAAAAAAAAATTGACAAGTGGGACCTAATTAAACTAAGGAGCTTCTGCGCAGCAAAAGAAACTATCAACCGAGTAAACAACCTACAGAATGAGAGAAAACAATCGCAAACTATGCATTCTATAAAGGTCTTCCAGAACCCATGAGGAACTTAATTGGAAAAGCAAAAATCAAATAACCTCATTAAAAAGTGGGCAAAAGATATGAACAGCCACTTCTCAAAAGAAGACATACAGCCAGGCACAGTGGCTCATGCCTGTAATCTCAGCACTTTGGGAGGTTGAGGTGGGAGAATCACTTGAGCCCAGGAGTTCGAGACCAGCCTGGGCACCATAGTGAGACTCCATCTCTACAAAAAATAATTTAAAAATTAGCCAGGCATAGTGGTGCATGCCTGTAGTGCCAGCTAATTGGGAGGCTAAGATGGAAGGATGGCTTGACCCCAGGAGGCTGAGGCTGCAGTGAGTTGTGACTACGCCACTGTACTCCAGCCTGGGTGACAGAGTGAGACTATGTCTCAAAAAACAAATGAACAAAAAAGAAGGTATACAAGTGGCCAAAAAACATATTTTTAAAAAATGTTTGTCATTAGAGAAAAGCAAATCAAAACCATAATGAGATACCATCTCACATCAGTCAGAATGACTATTATTAAAAAGTCAAAAAACAACAGATGCTGATGAGGCAGTGTAGCAAAGGGAACACTTATACACGGTTGGTGAGAATGTAAATTAGTTCAGCCACTGTGAAAAGCAGTTTGGAGATGTCTCAAAGAGCTTAAAACAAAATTACCATTCGACCAACCCAGCAATCTCATTACTAGGTATGTATCTAAAAGAAAATAGATCATTCTACCAAAAAGACACATGCACTTGTAGGTTCACCAGAGCACCATTCACAATAGCAAAGACATGGAATCAAACTAGGTGCCCATCAACAATGGATGGGATAAAGAAAATATAGTACATACACACCATGGACTACTACGTACACAGCCATAAAAATAACAAAATCTTGTCCTCTGCAGTAACATGGACACAGCTTGCGGCCATTATCCTAAGTGAATTCATGCAGGAACAGAAAACCAAATACCATATATGTTCTCATTTATAAGTGGGAGCTAAATATTGGGTATTCAGGGACATAAACATGACAACAACAGACACTGAAGACTGCTAGACAGAGGAGGAAGGGAGCAGGGCAAGAGCTGAAAAACTAAGTATTGGGTGCTAAGCTCACTACCTGGGTGATGGCATCAATCATGCCTCAAACCCTAGCACCTTGCAATACCCTCATGTCACAAACCTGCACAGGCATCCCCTGTATCTAAAATAAAAGTTGAAATTATTCTTTAAAAAGATGATCCCTAAAAATATGCAGAGACTTCAACAGTTTCTTGCTAGCAAGATATACAAATGTGTCATAACAAGATATACAAATATGTCATAGCTGGTACTTGACCCACCTCCACCATAGGAAGCATGAACATTCTCTTTAGGCGGACAGCTACATTAGCAAAACTCTAAGTCAAGCAGCCCTGTGAATCAGACAAATACTCAGATTTTAAATGCCTCATTCATTCAACTCAACCAACCTTTGCTGAGTGCTGAGAAAGTATGAGGCAGACAGTCCGGTGCGAGAGATCTAGAGATACAGCCCTTGACTTTGAGGAGCTCAAGACTTCATTTTCTCAAGTAAATGGTTCCAACACTACCCATGCTTGAGCTTTTACTCAGATTCAATGAACTAATTACCAAAAGGTGTGCTCTGCGTCATTTGTGGCAGAGAGTGGTACTCATCTGACAGTCCCCCCATTTCCCAGGTGAGGCAGGGCCACATGACTAGTTTGGGTCAATGGAAAGTGTAGAAAGGTGACATGTATCACTTCTGGGTGAACAGAGTTGCTGGCAATAACAGGTCCTGTAATCTCTTCTGCTGTGGCAATGTTGCAGATGGTAGAGCCTCAATCAGCCAGGAGAAAGTGACCAACACAGGCAGAGCCCTTGCCCACTACTGCCATCCAATCTGCAGGGGTTTTTGTGTACATGAAAAATAGGTTTCTATGTGTTAAACTTTCTGGGAAGTTTGTTACTGCAGCACAGACCTCTCCTACCCTGACTAATACATTATCTAACACATGTCCTTACATAGCATATCACAATAAATACCAGGTTAAATTCCAAGATAAAACTACATTAATTCTTGGAGCCTGAACATTAACAATATTCTGGTAAAGAGAAATTTACCATATATTGTATAAGGTCTGTTCAAATTTCTTTTCTTCTATATCAAAGGGACACAAAAATAAAATGAAATACATTCTCTCTCCTTTAACCAATCCGAGGCATTGCATATACAAAGTATTTTCAGAATTCAGCCTCTTCCTAGAGATAATCAGGCACTGTCCAGTTGCAACCCGAATGGCCCTTTATGCAGAGATTTTTGTCTTATCTTTGTGGCCCCCAACCTAGATGGATCTGGATCTTCCTGGATCCAACAAATGCTTGGGATATGAATGTCTCTCATGAACAACGGCAGCATTCTCACACAAAGTCATCAACGTAAGTCTCTCGTCAAATACTCATCCGTCCAGACTGGCATCAGTGTACTGTCCCCTGCCCTCTCCTTGGGCACACCCCAACCTAGATTTTGTACCTTCCACACACCATAAATTGAACTCCACTGTATTAGTCTGTTCTCACGCTACTAATAAAGACATAGCCGAGACTGGGTAATTTATTAAAAAAAAAGGGGGGGGGGGGCTCAATGCACTCACAGTTCCACACGGCTGGGGGAGGCCTCACAGTCATGGGGGAAGGTGAAGGAGGAGCAAAGGCACGTCTTACATGATGGCAGGGAAGAGAGCCTGTGTAGGGGAACTGCCCTTTATAAAACCATCAGATCTCATGAGACTTATTCACTATCACGAGAACAGCACTGGAAAAACCTGCCACCATGATTCAGTTACCTCCCACCAGGTCCCTCCCACAACACGTAGGGATTACGGAAGCTACAATTCAAGATGAGATTTAGGTGGGGACACAGCCAAACCACATAATCCACCAAAGTATCTCCCACATTTGCCTCCCTCAGGGACCAAGAGACTGACTACAGCCCAAGTACTAAAAGGCTGCAGCACAGAGTTTCAGCACTACCATCCCAATGGCCAGAGAGTCCCACCATCTCAGCAAGACCACCTTATGGAATCTGCAAAAATATCCTCTCCTTGAGTCTACTCCATTTCCTAACTTGTCAAAAAGGAAAAGCTCAAAATGCTAGAGATTTACTAACTCCAGAGAGACATGCAATAGTGAATCCACAGAACCAGACAGTGGGAGGGTACAGGAAGCACCAAGTCAAGAACAATAATGGATCTGGCATGTTGGCTGATGCCTATAATCCCAGCACTTCAGGGAACCAAGGTAAGTGAATTGAGTGAAGCCAGGAGTTCAAGATCAGCCTGGACAACAAAGCAAGAGCTCATCGCTACAAAAACTGTAAGTAAAAAGTGAGCCTGGCATGATGGCATGCATAAGTAGTTCCCTGCTACTTGGAGGCTGAGGTGGGAGAATCGCTTGAACCCAGGAGTTTGAGGCTGCAGTGAGCTATGTTCATGCCACTGCACATAGTGGGACCCTGTTTCAGGGAAGAAGAAAAAAAAAAAAAGGAACAGGCCGTGTGCAGTGGCCCACGCCTGTAATCCCAGAGCTTTGGGAGGCCAAGGCGGGTGGATCACCTGAGGTCAGGAGTTCGAGACCAGCCTGACCAACATAGAGACACCCCATCTCTACTAAAAATACAAATTAGCCAGGTGTGGTGATGCATGCCTGTAATCCCAACTACTCGGGAGGCTGAGGCAGGAGAATCGCTTGACCCCAGAAGGCAGAGGTTACGGTGAGCCAAGATCGCGCCATTGCACTCTAGCCTGGGCAACAAGAGCGAAATTCCGTCTCAAAAAAAAATAAAAAATAAATAAATAATAATTTTAAAAAAAGAACAATGAAGTTTAAATGTGCTCTGCAGGGATGCACCAGAGCCTGCTTAGTGAGAATCTTGGTGAAGGGACACAGAGCTCACCCCACCCAATTCCCACCTAACCAAAGCAGTACAGATGACCTGTTTCATACATTAGCTTTGATGTAAACATTTCCTTGGTGAAAAAGTCACTCGCTGCTGAAGGTGGCTTGTACTGTGGGACTCTCAGCTATCCATCTGTCTGTCCTTGGACAAATCAACTGATCTCTCTGAGACCCAGATCCCTTCTCTTTTTTTTTTTTTTTTTTTTTTTTGAGGCGGAGTCTCGCTCTGTCGCCGGGGCTGGAGTGCAGTGGCCAGATCTCAGCTCACTGCAAGCTCCGCCTCCCGGATTTACGCCATTCTCCTGCCTCAGCCTCCCGAGTAGCTGGGACTACAGGCGCCCGCCACCTCGCCCGGCTAGTTTTTGTATTTTTAGTAGAGACGAGGTTTCACCGTGTTAGCCAGGATGGTCTCGATCTCCTGACCTCGTGATCCGCCCGTCTCGGCCTCCCAAAGTGCTGGGATTACAGGCTTGAGCCACCGCGCCCGGCCCCAGATCCCTTCTCTATAAACCAGGGCAATAAACCACTTCACAGGCCTAGCATGAGGATTAACAGAAGTAATTATGAAAAAAACAAAATGCTTGATGCATTGTGGGCGGTCAACAAATGTTCCTTCTCTTCCCCATAAATATAAACACTGGCCAAATAAGTCAGATGCACATGAGGCTGAAGATGTTTATTTTGCAATTAGTAATGTGAGGGCCCTTTCTAAAACATTTGCTAGGAGCCCAAAATCTCTAGATAAACCAGTATGTCATGCTGTTTTCCCAAAAATGGAGCAATCCATTTCAACAAGTACTTAATGAGCACCAAGAAGACATCAGATTTCTCAACAAGCAGAAAAAACCCTTCATAACTAGCAAACTGTTTTTCTTCTTATAAGGACATTTGTCATTGGCTTTAGATAATCCAGCATGACCTCTTCTCAAGATCTTAACTTGTCCAGACACAGTGGCTCATGCCTGTAATCCCAGCACTTTGGGAAGCCAAGGCAGGCGGATCACTTGAGGTCAGGAGTTCGAGGCCAGCCTAGCCAACATGGTGAAACCCTGTCTGTACTAAAATTACAAAAAAATTAGCCAGGCACGCACCTGTAATCTCAGCTACTCGGGAGGCTGAGGCAGGAGAATCACTTGAACCTGGGAGTTCCTTGTGTCTGTGTTTAGGACTGTTTGCTGCCTTTTTTTTCTCTCTCTCTGTTTTTTTGAGACGGAGTCTTGCTCTGTCGTCCAAGCTGAAGTGCAGTGGCGCAATCTCGGCTCAGGGAGGCAAAGGCTGCAGTGAGCTGAGATCATGCCACTACACTCCAGCCTAGGTGACAGAGCAAGACTCTGTCTCAAAAAAAAAAAAAAAAAAAAATCCTTAACTTAATTACCCTTTTTCCAAATAAGGTCAGATTCACAAGTTCAGAGTGTACATACCTTGACCACCACACACTCCCCTACAGGGGTCTAGGCATTGCCAACTGAACGGTAAGCCAGCCAGTGAGAGCACTGCATGCCCACCTCCTTCCAGACCCTCAATCTAGCCTCATAGCCCAAATAGGTCCATGCGGTTTGTTATACGAATACAGGGAGAGAGCAGTGACCAGAAATGTAATGCAAGCCACATATGTAATTAAAATGTTTCTAGTAGCCATGTTACAAACAGGTAAAAAGGAACAGGTAAAATTAATTTTGATGACATCTTTTATTTAACCTATACACCCAATATAGGGTTGATATATGATCCTTGTCTTCAATGTGTATACGATGGAGGTGAGGAAATAAGTCTCAAATATATTCAGTAATCAAGCAAGTTCCCAGGATTAGTTCAAAAGCAGCAACTAGCCGGGAGTGGTGGCTCACGCCTGTAATCCCAACACCTTGGGAGGCAGAGGCGGGTAGATGACTTGAGGTTAGGAGTTCAAGACCAGCCTGGCCAACATGGTGAAACCCCGTCTCTACTGAAAATATAAAAATTAGCCAGGCATGGTGGTGCACAGCTGTAGACCCAGCAACTCAGGAGGCTGTGGCAGGAGAATCGCTTGAATCTGGGAGGCAGAGGTTGTAATGTGCCAAGACTGCACCACCGCACTGCAGCTTGGACAACAGAGCAAGACTCCGTCTCAAAAAAAAAAAAACAGCAAACAGTCCTAAACACAGACACAAGAAATGTCACAAGCAGTGGCCTTGGGAGAGGAATGGAATGCACATGGGTATCATGAATTCAGAAGAAAAGGCTACCTTAGAGAGGGCTAAGCTGACTTCAGGCTGCATAACAACATGGATAGGAAAAGAAAGGGGATGACAGACCTGTGAGGCAAGTGGCAGCTACCCAGACGTGCCCTTGAGTGGATTTGTAAAAGGTGCACCTTCTGGGCATGCATAGTAAGTCCACGGCTTCATGAGTAGGCTACTTTGTGCAAATTAGCAAATGGGTTATTAGTTATGGGTTGAAATGTGTCCCCCAAAAACAATATGCCGGAGTCCTAACCTCCAGTTAACTCAGAATGTGATCATATTTGGAGACAGGATCTTTACAGAAGTGATCGAGTTAAAATGAGGTCATTAAGGTGGGACCTAATCCAACATGGCTGGCATCCTTATAAAGAGGGGATATCTGCACACAGAGACAGACCTGTACAGAGGGAGGGTGAAGTGGAGACACACAGAGAACATCATGTCACAATGAAGGCAGAGACCAAGGTGCTGCTGCTGCCCAAGAACGACAAAGAGTTCCAGAAAACCACCAGAAGCTACAGAAAGGCACGGAACAGATTCTCCCTCAGCACCTGCAAATGGAACAAACCCTGCAGACATCTTGATGTAGAACTTCTGGCCTCCAGAACTGCGAGACGATAAATTTCTGCTGTTTAAGCCACTCGGTGTTGGTACTTTGTTATACCCACTCCAGAAAACTAATAATATAGTGCCTGTTCCTGAGTGCAGGCACACAACTTGGCCCTGAACATAGGACTAACTACTGCCACCCAGAACAGCCGAGGAAACAACACTGGTGATGGAAGGCCCAAGGAGCTCCGACTCCCAGGCTACACGGCCAAGTAAGAAGAAATCGTCCTTCAGCTTTCAGCGGAAGAACCAAAAGCAGAAAATACAGCTTTTCTAACATGCAACAAAAGCATGCCTCAAACGCCCAAACGCCCACCCACACACTACGTTCACAGCCTGGGCTGAGCAGGGCTACAGCTGGCTCCTGTGAAAGCTAAAGCCAGGGAAATGCCAATGCAATGGGAGATGCCAAGCACCCTTGCATTTCCAAGTCTATCCTGCCAATGCGGTTTTGGCAAACTGCAGGCAAGGAGAAGGCCCTACTGAAATCGACTTCCTTTTCTAAAGAGACAGAGAAGGTCACAGCATCAAGACCATCTACATGAACATTAGAGAAGTGTACTCCTAAAAAAATCTGAGGATCTGAAAACAAATCTTCTCATCAGCGTGTGTACCTGCTATCAGAATCTGAGATATTCAAGAGTTGTTTTCTGTTCTTAATATTAACAGCCGGGGACACCCCCAATGTTTTTGTTTGTTTTTCACAAACCTTAACCCACTTAATGCCCACAGCCACCCACTGAGGTCGTTATTTTCTCCATTTTGACACTGAGACCAGAAAGGTTAAGTGACATGGCCAAGGTCACATAGCTGAGAAACAGACAGCAAAGTTACAGTCCCAAGTTACTGTGCCTGCAGAGTCCTGGTTGTCACTACAAAACCTCCCTCCCTCTGACTGCGCCCCCCCCACCAAACACTGCCCTCCCATTTCCCAAAAGTATGGCCTAATGACATGAGCATTTAGGAAAGAGAAGTGAAAGCTACAAGTCACAGCTCTAAGTGGACCATGGCCCCAAAGGGAAACTTACTTACATTTGTTTTTCTTCTTTTCCCATATATGAGATTTCCCCTAACCAGTCTGAAAACCAAAATCCAAACGAGGAAGCCTTGCCTCCCCTGGGGTCAGCAGTGGCCCGAGGGTCCCCAATAATAGCTTCCAAACTAGGGTCCCCAGACTGCGGGGGATGCCCAATTCCCACCACGAGTGCAAAAGCAGTAACCAAAACTGCCCTTTTTCCTAAACATTGGGCAACTGACGTATCAAGTATCTTTGTTCTTGGCTGAAATCAAAACACATCTGCAGGACAACGAGAACGACTTCTTCTGAGCAGAAACTCTCATAGCTATAAATGTCTTTCATTCATGTTTTAACAATACAAATTATTATTTAATAATTTTGCTATTTCAAAACATCTGGCTAGTGGGGGGAATATTACACAAGAAGTCCTCAGCTGGGTTGGGCAGGAAGTGAGTGGAAAAGGATTTATCAGCACCTGTTCGCATTTGGAAAAACCAGAAAATATCTTCGCAAGGCCCAGGAGCAGAATCCAAGTTTCTCATTAATAAAGTAACATCTCTCATACTGTCATTCTCCCAAACTGTAACAAAGTTCACATACACTCATTAACCTTCACAGTAGGAAAGCTAAATGAACAAGAATTTCCATTTTATATATGTAAACAGAAACAGAAACCTCATTTTCAAAAGGAGTAACTCAAACCACCTAACTAATCTGCCAGCGGATCAGTTCCCTAACAGGAGCCAACAAGCCATGTAACAGTCCATCCCAATAAAAACAATGGTGTCAAGGAAGGGGAAAATGCCAGCACAGTAATTCTTTTCTGTGGTTTGACTGTCTATGGGTCATTTATTTCTCTATATGAAGCCTTAATTTCCCCAGCAATATAATGGGGATAATATCTGCCACCTAGTAATGAAGATGTAGCTATAAATTTCTTTGAATTGCCTGGATAATCAGTATTATGCAAATTGATGAACTCATTAGAGAGCTACTAAACACAGTTATAAATCTCATAAAAATACTTCCATGGAGATTAAGGCTCAATTAAAAGGCTTCGTTTTTTAATAATTTCCATCACCTTGTTATTTTAAAGACAAGAACACTTACAGCCGGTTTAGATATTTCTAGCAAAGAGACACCAGGCCTTCTCTAACATTCTTGACGAAACTCTGCATTGATAAACTATTGGCCAATTAAAGGGAAGAGGATATATCTAGTAGAATAGTTGTGAGCCTGGCTGAAATCAGGGGACCAGGACAGCCATCCCCAGGAGAATGACACTGGCTCAACAATCTTGTCCCAGATACATCCACCACCACATCTCTCAGCACAGAGCAACAAGACCCAGTGTATCTTATAAATTCTCTTTCAAGTATGGTACCTAGGAACTAACTTGACTCGATTTTAACTTGGCTTCTCCCAATGTCTTCAGAAGAGGCAAATAACCTCCAACAACCTAAAACAAATGGATCAGAGGCTCTGAGACAGACAGTTTCAACACTAACCTAAAGTTCCGCTAACCTGAGAAGCCCAAACCTCACACTACCCTGCATAGCAAGGACTAACCCATGGTCAACCTCAAGAAGGGAAACTCTATCATACTACAATGCAACTACAACTCAGAGACTTCCACACCCTTCCACCATCAATATCCTGTGGCTAAAACTGCAACTTCAGTTCCCAAGGTTAGAGAGGTCATAGGATGGATGAGTCCCAAAGCAGCCAAGATGATCAAGCAAGCAAATACAGAACTGCAGCTAAGTGTTTTTTTGCACACAACTCTCAGGAAGCTCTTCCGCCTGGTCTAGCCTGTGACCAAACTCTAAGGCAGCACTGTCCCATTTAGGAGCCCAGGCCGCACTCGGCTGGAGAGTACTCAAAGGAAAAATCACATGCCTCTTTCCTGGTGCCCACCACCAGAATTATCAACCAGGCTAGTTTCCACAGATTGGGCCTGCTTCTTCTTGTCTTTCCTCACCACGTTTATGAAAGCAACACTCTAGACGAACACCCCAGATCCAGAGTGGAGCATTATTCAATGTGTGGAAAGAAAACCAACTCAAATATGAAAGAAAATGGCTGAGAACAAACAGCCTTATTAAGGAGTCCTTTGCAAATCTGAGATTCTGGCATTCACCAATAAGGGGAAAATGGGTAAACCATTCAGCAAAATCCAAAATGAGCCCAAGTTCAGGGAAACAATATACTAAATAGCTGTGCCCCTCAGAGGATAAGCATAATTTAAGCTAAAATAACTCCTCTTTCCTCCCCTGACCTGAAGCACTTGGAATGTAAGAGAAACAACTCTGAATGCGGGTGTTTAAAATTTTAATGTTTCATTGAGCTGAGTATCCTGGACTCAGCTGGTGATCAATTTACCTATTAACTGTCTTTTCCAGCTCAATAATCTGCTCTAGGTAAAGCAATGCCTCCTGCTTAGGAGAGACCATGAGGTTAAGAAAACAGAGAAATCCTTTCAGGACTGAAACATAGAGAGGGGCCTTCAGGTCTGGGGCACTGGGTCAGAATCACGTGTCCCAGGCAAAGCAAAGCTGGGGTCCCAAAGATGTGTGAGAAACAGCCCCACCTTGAACCAAGGAGTTTAGTGTATCAAGAAGAGCTACCACGACTGCAAACACATTTAACTGATGGCTGTACTGGGTCCACGTCACACAACGTCACAAACTGAATGGATGAGACTGCCCTGCCCTGGACCACCCTGGACGACCCTGCACGAAGGCTGAAGGGAGCATGCAGCACTGCAGGCAGGCACACCTTGAGTGGATGTGAGGCTAGAGACAGACAGGGATTCCATTCACAAACAGCTACAGTTTGGATTTTGGATTTTGCCTTTGATGCAATGGGAAACAGCCTTCAGGGTTACTTCTCTTCCTCCTAAAAACGTGAATTATATGTGCTGGTTATTTTAAATAAGCTGGCTTACTTTGCATCACTTGGGAGAATCACAAGCCATTGTCAATCAATAAAAAGATCCCCACTGTGCCTCACTCTGGAGCATATCCCATGGAGCCCACACAGGAAACTGCAGCCCTATTATAAACCCATATCCACATCCTGGAGTCTGCCACGGTGACCACCGATGTGGGGGTTCAGGTTTGAAACCACCACGTTTTCCCTAACCCCACCATCTGAAGGCACTGCTATGGCCTGAGCATCTGCCTACCTCCAAAATTCTTATGTTTAAATCTAATCCCCAATGTAATAGTGTTAAG
This sequence comes from Rhinopithecus roxellana, assembly GCF_007565055.1. Lineage (NCBI taxonomy): Eukaryota > Metazoa > Chordata > Mammalia > Primates > Cercopithecidae > Rhinopithecus > Rhinopithecus roxellana. The sequence continues at coordinate 108,412,485 of NC_044563.1, forward strand.
AGATGGGGCCTTCAGGGGGTGGTTAGGTCATGAATGTAGATTAGCGCCTTTATGAAAGAGGCCTGAAAGGGCCTTTTTCCCCTTCCACCACGTGAGGACCACCTATGAAGCAGAGCGCCCTCACCAGACACAGAATCTGCTGGTGCCTTAATCTTGGACTTCCCAGGCTAGAGAATTGTGAGTGATCAATTTCTATTATCTATAAATTACCCAGTCTAAGGTATTTTGTTACAGCAGCTTGAAAGGACCTAATACAGGCATCTCAATGGGCCTCTCCCTACCTGTACTCTCCCAGGATACCTCTTATTCCTCTAGTAAAGCTGCTTGGGAGAACAATCATATTTTCTATAAAATATCCCTGTGAAGTTTTTGGAAGCAAAATTCTGGAATTTGGTCCTCTTCCCTTCATAATGAACCCTTTCATACACTCCTCCCGGCCCCATTATATGTTTTCCTTTTCTAATTACTAAAAAGACTCCTGATTTTACTTAAGCACATTCCCCAGTTTTCTTTGCAAAAAAATGTGGCTGTATTTGGGCCAATGGGATGTAAGCAGAAGTTCAGTGTGTGACTTCCAGGAAGGATCCTTAAGAAGAGGGAGCTCATCCTTCTTGGTGCCTTCCTCCTTCCTCCAACTGGAATTCAGATGACATGCCTGGTACTCGAGCAGTCATCTTGGGCCATGAGGTACTTAGCACCAAGTAAGAGAGGGAGCCTGAATCCCTGATAGCATGGAGCCAGCCACCATGCCACCTTGAATTACCTACCTCCAGCAGGTTCTGAAAGCCACTCAATAGGCATAACACATGCCTGTGCAATGCAGTTTTCATTCTAATAAGGTGAGTTATTGAATTTGAGCTTGAATTTCAATAAACCAGTAACACCCAAAAAAACACATTTGTAAATATGTTCTAAGCATGCATATTTCGAAAACTCCAAGATAAATAAAAAACCAAAGCAGCACAACTAAACACAGACACATGCATGCATGGACATGTGTGCACACACACACGCATGCACGCACGCATACACACACACATACACACACCTTAAGTCACCATCCACTTGCCATATAATAAAATTCAACTAAAACAGACTCTTCTGAAAATGGAAGACTCATTCATTCCAACATCATCTCAGACACCTCATAGTGTCCTTCCCCACCCCCACCAGACTAAGCTCCTGGAGAAGAGACTTTGTGTTATTCAACTCAGTACCACCCAGTGCCTAACACGATGCCTGGAACATAGTAAGTTGCATGATGAATGAAGTTGAATTCATGCACTGTCCCAGGAGAAGAGGAAATGAGTGTACACAGGAAATACCAGCATCCTATTCCTGACTGTGTCTATGTCTGTGTTTCCAGAAAGCATCCCTCATCCATTGTCCCTGGGCCCCCATACCTCTCCTCTACACGATCTCCTTCGGAGGCCACCTGGTCAGCTCTCATCACCTGTTTTGGGGAGAAACTTACCAGCTCCAACATCCGTAAGTCACATATTGCCTACTACCCTCCTTTCTCACCAAGATATGAACCCTCCGCATCTCACAAGAGCTGACAGAACTAGTCCCTACAACTATGCCTTTCTCAATTACAAAGGGACATAAGGATCTAACTGTGTACACTTTCAAGTCCAAATTCTACCATGATGCCATTCACTTGCAACAAGTTTAAAGAATTACTAGGCAGGTTTCTTGCCAACATCACCCCACCCCATCCATGTGGTCTCCAACTCTGAGATCATCCCATTTCTGCTTCAGGAACTAGGCCCTATCCTTCCTTTCAGCACCGTACACTCCTAGGAAAATGAGACCCCTCCACCCCTCACCAGCCCAACTCCCCTTACCTGGTATCAAAAAGGGTCCCTCTCTTCAACTGATTCCCCAACCTGCCCAAGGTATCTTCTATATGAACATTCTCCTGAGCCTGCACACGCAATGCTCTACTCACCTGCTCTCAGAAGTCTCTATCACCATTGGCACATCAAAACACAACTGACAACTCTTTTTGACTTCACACCCTTCCACTAAAAAAAAAAAACCAAAAACACAAAACAAAACAAAACAAAACAAAAACTCTAGTGCTCCCTCCTCTTCCTGGCCAGCTCTCTGGCTCAGCCCATTTGAAGGTTCCATTCTCCAGCCTTCTCTCATAAATCACGGCATCATCCTATACCTCTCTGTCCTACAAAGCTCAGTGCCAAAGATTACACCAGCTGCACTCCAGTGCCTATACTGTTACTGCTTTTTGTTTTTTAACTTTCTTTAACCCATCATCTTTTAATTAGAGTCTGAGTTCTCTACCCCCTTACAGGTCAATCAATCTATAATGACTTTTGGGAAAGGAAATGGAAGCATTATTTTGGCCAGGAATTGTAGGTAACAAAATTGACTTCAGGAAATGTGGGGAAAACACAAATGCAGAGAATATAGCTGCCAGAATTTCCATCTTTCTTCCAGATGCCTGTTCTGCATACTCTTGTTCTTCAGGCACTAATCCATCAGCATCTCAAACACTCCACAGCTTTGCTATTACTGCATTCTACTAGGATAACATTTTCAAGTTCCAACGGCACACTTGATTTCACCAAGAGGCAGTGGTGTGGCCAGAAAAGTAATATTTAACAATATGAACATAATCCCTAATAAAATACAGAATTTCAGGGCCAAATGTATGGAAACAGGTAGTAAGCTTCTCCTATACCCAAACAGTTCCTAGGTTATCACAGCCTGGAGACATGGAGTGTGGACGTGAAGTCAGCAGACAACATGTGTATCAAGTTCAACCAGTGAAGAGCTGCCAAAGGGTCTTATGAAATGAAGTCCGCAACTGGACAGAGTTAGTTAGGCTCTACACCTAAGCAGGGAATCGGGAAAGATGAGCTCAGCCCCACTGCATTTACTTCTTGCAGCTGGCTTCACTCCTTAAAAGTTGGTGGGGTCACAGAAGCAGGTATATACACACAGAAATTTAAAGTAAAATAAACCTAGGATGGCAGGTGGACTCTTAAGGTCCCACCATGGTCTTCACCTCTTGGCATCGTGCCCTTGTGTGATCCTCTTCCCCTGAATATGAACAGGACTTGTAACTTCCTTCTAATCCATAAATGGAAGGTGGTCAGATGTGTGTATTACGGCTCCCGTCATGCTAGAGTCCTTCTCTTTCTTGCTGACTTGATGAAACAAGAGGCTATATGGAGGATCCACAAGACAAGAAACTGAGACTGGCCTCCAGTCAATAGCCAGCAAGAAAATGAGGCCTTTAATCTGGCTGTCTGCAAGGAAATGAATTTTGCTAATAACCCCATGAGCTTAGAATTGAGTCCTTCACCAGTCGAGTCTCAGATAAGACTGCAACTTCAGCTGACACTTTGATTCCAGGCTTTCAGAGAGTCCAGTTAAGCTATATTCCAGGCTCCTGGCCCACAGAAACTGTGACATAATAAGTATGTACTGTGTTAAAACATGGAGTTTGTGATAATATTGTTACACAGCAACAGAAAATGAACAGAGGTCAAGTCAGTGAGCAACAACGATTATTCAATAAATGATGAGAACAACTGGGTAGCCCCTGGGGGAAAAAAAAAGCTGGATCCCTCACTCTCACATGATATCAACGTAAATTCCAGGTTGAGGGAAGATTTAAATATGAAAAATACATCAAAAGAGAAAACATGCTTTTAATATGTAATTTCGGAATGAGGAAGGCCTTCCTAAGTGAAAGTCCAAAAACTATGAAAGAAAAGACTAATAAATCTGATTAACAGAGAAAATATATCTGCAACTTGTATCACAGAGGGCTAATTTCTGTAATATATAAGTAGTTCCTACAAAACAGTAAGAAAAGGATTACTCAATGGGGGGAAAAAAAAAGCAAAGGATATAAACAGTTTACAGAAATGAAACTACACATGGTTCTTATACTTGTGGAAAGATGTTTCCTCATTATAAGAGTGAGAAACACAATGAAACACTGACCAGGATCAAAATGTGTGATAACACACTTGATTGAAATGCAGTGGGGAAAATGGCACCCTCATTCAGGTGGGGAGTATAGTGATGCGGCCTTTCTAGAGGACATCAAGGCAGTAACTATAAAAGCTACAAACGTGGCTGGGCATGGTAACTCACACCTGTAACCCCAGCAGTCTGGAAGGCCGAGGTGGGCATATCATCTAAGGTCAGGAGTTGGAGACCAGTCTGGGCAACATGGTGAAACCTCATTTCTACTAAAAAAAAAAAAAATACAAAAATTAGCCAGGTGTGGTGGCGTGCACCTGTAGTCCCAGCTTGAACCCAGGATTCTGAGGTTACAGTGAGTGGAGACCATGCCACACACCACTGCACTCCAGCCTGGGAGACAAAGTAAGACTCCATCTCAAAAAAGGAAAAAGAAACTACAAACGCACTTGACTCTTCAACTCAACAATTCCATTTCTACAGGTATTTAGAATGACATATGTATAAGACTATCCAATGTAACACTGTTTGTCACAGCAAAGATGTCAATCAACCTGTCTACCAACAGGAGCTTATAATGAAATAATTTATAGTGCATCCATGTAACAGAATACCATGAACCATACACACAGAACAAGGAATCTCTTTCCATTCAGAAAGAGAGATCTCTGAAATATATTAAGTAAACACCAACAACAATAATCAAAACAAAACAAAACTGAGGTGCGTCCAGGGAGGAGACCAGGGCGGCTGGGGTCAGGTCAAAAGGACAGCTTTTACATGCTTATTTATTTATTTATTTATTTTTATTTTTATTTTTATTTTTATTTTGAGACAGAGTCTCACTCTGTTGCCCAGGCTGGAGTGCAATGGTGCAATCTCGGCTCACTGCAACCTCCGCCTCCTGGGTTCAAGTGATTCTCCTGTCTCAGCCTCTCAAGTAGCTGGGATTACAGGCGCACACCACCACGCCTGGCTAATTTTTTGTATTTTCAGTAGAGACGGGGTTTCACCATGTTCCCCAGGCTGGTTTTGAACTCCTGAGCTCAAGCAGTCCCTCTGACTCAGCCTCCCAAAGTGCTAGGATTACAGGCGTGAGCCACCACACCTGGCCTCTTTTATACCTTTTAAATGTTGAACCATATGGTTGCACTTCTTTTTCAAACAATAAAATTCAAATCAATAAATACATACAATTTGTAGAATAGGATGATGGTATGCTACAGTTTCTGCAAAGAAATTAAATTCAGACTATCTATCTGTTCAGACATACCGACATATATACATTCTTGCATGTAAACAGCTACCTCTGAAGTAGCACACAAGAATCTGAGGGCTGGTTTCCTCTGGCCTGGAGAACTGGTAAACTGCAGTGAGGCTGAGGGGTGAGAAATTCTCTTTCAAATTTTATACCATTATATCTATTACCAATTGAAAATAAACGATTAAAAAAAAAAGTTTAAGCTATTGTGGTTTCTCTGGTCCTCTGCTCTTCCCCATTTAAGATTCTCACTGATGAACGCCCCAACATCTCCATGCCGATAACTCCTAAATCTTTGTCTCTACCCTGGTCCATGTCTTGAACTGCCATCCTGAAACAGTCTTTCCCTCAGTTTCTCAGCACAGTGGTCTGGTGATTCCCCTTCTTATTCTCCTACGCTGGTGCCTTCCCTTAAGAGCTAGTTTCTGCAAAACTGGGTTTTCTGTGAAACTCTGGGGTTTCAGAGTTTTGTGCTTAACAAGTTCTCATCTCCTTCTCCTCATTGGTACCCACAGCTGAGTGGTCATCTAGATGCCAGTGCTTTCCAAATCTGCATCCCTGCCCAGATCTCTTGTTTGAGCTCCAGATACAAAAATCAGTTGCCAGAGGACATCTCACTGACAACTGGGACTCCTCCCCCAAAACGGCAGCTCCTTCAGTGTTCCCATAAACCAGTGAATGGAGCCACCATCCATTCAGATAGAATACTGGGATCTTCCTAGATTCTTTCCACCACACCTTCCCCACCCCAATAATCAGTTTTAAGGCTCCTACACAGTTCTGTAATCTGTCCCCTTCCTCCCACCTCTGTAGATCTCCCTGGTACACACCACCTTCCTCTCTTTCCTGTGAGTTCCCAGCTATTCTGAATACCCACAATATCACTCCCCCATCCATTCCCCGCCAAGGCTCAATTCATCTTTTTGGTTCTGTAATTGTTCTCTGGGACTGCCATCACATGATGCCACTGACTGAGGGGTTTGAATGACAGACGTAGTTCTGGAGGCTGGAAGTCCAAGTTCAAGGAGTCAGCAGGTGTGGCTTCTCAAGAAGTCTCCTTGGTTTGCAGATGGCCACCTTCTCACTGTGTCTGTACATGGTCCTTCCCCTGCGCACGTGCGTGCCTGGTGTTTGTGTGTCTAAAACTCCTCCTCTTACAAGGACATACATCAAACTGGGCTAGAGCCTATTCTAACAGCCTACCTAACAGGTAACTTCATTACCTCTTTAAAGACCCTGTCTCCAAATACAGTCGCCTTCTGAAGTACTGAGGGTCAGGGATCAACATATGAGTTTTGGGGACGCAAGTCAGCCCATCACAGTATCCAACAGGTCATGTCACTCCCCTCAATAAAATCTTTCACAGGGGTTCCAATACCCTTGAAATAATACCCTTTCCAAAACATGACCCCTGCCACTACTCTCTCCCCCAAATGGAGAGGAAGTGTAGGGAGGGGTGGGGGTTCAGATGGGGGTAAGGGTACAGGCAGAATTAAAGAGATCAGGAAGAAATGGCACCCTTTCGTTATCTCCCTTCCAGTCATGCTTCTTCCAACTACAGATGGACTTTGGGCAAACTGTCTAAACTCTTTGCAGAACAGGCTGGGTCCTTGATGACCCACAGGCCTAGCTGAAGAGCAGGGAGAGATGGCATCACTCCACCCCACATTTAGATCCCCTGGACAGAAAATACCAGGCCTGTATCCTCTCTGTAAAAGTAAAGGTTCCCCCAGAGTCAATCACGGAATCTTAGAATCCAGGATTAGAAGCAGATCTAAACCACGACTGGGCGACCTCCCTTTGAGACTAAACTGCTCATTAAGGTGTCCTAGATATCCAGCATTAGAAAGTTACCACCTTGCTGGCTCCACAGTGAAAACGAATGCATGGACTTGGCAGCAGCATTATGCAAGACCTGATTTGTCTGTCTCCACTTATGAACTGAGTGATCTGGGGCAAGATGCTTAACACCTCTGAGCCTTGATGTGCTCATCTTTAAAATGGGGTTAATATTCTTCTACGTAATTCTAACTATACTAATTCCAAGGGCTGCCATAATTAATCACCATGAACTGAGTGGCTTAAAACAACAAAAATATGTTATTTCACAATTCTAGAGGCTAGGAGTTCAAGGTGTTGGCAGGGCCATGCTTCCTCTGAAAACTCCAGGGCGGAATCCTTCCTTGCCTGGCTTCTGGAGGGAGGTTGTTGGCAATCCTTGGCATTCCGCACCTTGGCCTTGCACCTACATGCTCCAATGTCTGCCTCTGTCTTCACAAGGCCATCTTCCCTCTGTGAGTGACTGTGTGCCCCCTCTTACTACAAAGACACCAGTCATGGGAATGAGGACCCACCCCCGTCCAACAGAAGTGTGTCTTAACGAATTATATACGTCAAGACGCCATTTGCAAACCGGATGGCATTCACAAGTACCAGGGTTTAGGGCTTCAGTGCATCTTTTCAGGGGACACAATTTAACCTGCGACACTTACCTGGATGATTTTGAGAGGATTAAAGAAATAATGACCTAAAAGCACTAAGGACAGTACCCGGGGCACACAGCAAGCACTCCACACAGAACGGTTTTTCTGTTCCAGTGTGTGGCTAATACACAGCAGGCTACTTTCCCAGATCAGGCCTAGCTTCTTTGCTCCTCATAAAAACAAAAACCACAAGCAAGAAACCAAAAGCAAACAAGCCGGTATCCTCATGGCTAATGCTGTATTAAGACTTTAAAATAAACAAAGCAGGACTTGGTACCAAGTCACTGATGTAAATATTTTATCGGTGGATCTCTGAAAAAAACTCCATGTACGCACGTGGGTCCCACACGCCTCTTCCCTGGAGGAGTTGGTTCTGCCAATAAGGGGCCTCTAGGGCTGCTTGAAAGCAGAGAGGAGTTTGCTCAAGGTGTGCACCCCTGGTTCCAACATCTGGCTGCATTCCAGCTCAGCAAAGCCTTCCAGAAACAAGGTAACACAGGGCCTATGGACACCTAAAGCCCATGCTGAGGTTGAATCCTGAGCAACCTCAACGCTGGGGCTTCCCAGGAGAGTCAGGCGAGACAGCTCAGCCAAGGCCGTGATTAATAAATCATGGGCAAAGCTTTTTCCCATTCCCTGCTCGGTGGAAACCAAAACGCCTATCACAATGATCAAAGCTGCTACCCGCAACTTCAGATTGACTTTGACTGAGCTCATTAAGTCATAAGCTTCTGCAGAGTGGATTTTCTCCATGGATAATGCTTGAAAATTAGGAAGTTAAGTGACTTGGGAGAACCTGGGACCCATTAACCAACTAGTCAGTCAGAGCTTCCATTAAAAGAGGAAAATGGCTAAAAATCTGAAATCTGTTCTTGGGCAGCTATTCAAAGATTCTATTATGAGTTTCCAGGGGAAGCCCCTTGGGGTTCACACCGACGTGAGCAGAGAAGCCTCCATGGACATGAAGTGAGAAGGACCTCGACTGAGAAGACAGAGGCTTGGGTTCAAATCCTGGCTGCATCTGGAATATCAGGGATTTCTTTCCTCTCTCTGAGCTTCGGTGTCCGGAGGGGGAAGTGGCCCCCAGTCTAAGGCATGTGGATCCCACGGCTGGAACCTGTGTATAAAATCGTGACTCTGAGCCGGGGACTTGGTACGCACACCATATGCACTTAGGAAAGGACTGTTCATAAACAGATCTGTAGACAACAGAGTCCCATCTGCCAGTTACCAAATGACGAGGCCGCACGTGAGGAATTTATCCATCTGAAACAGCTAGCTGTTAGCTGGTGGAGGGAAAGGCAGGCTAGAGTTGTGAAACCTGCCAGGTTAAATAATTTTCTCCTCTTTCTGCAGAATCACGGTGTTCTCTTGCAATAGATCTTACCTGTGTTATAAAGCTTTTTGGCTGAGACGGATGACAGAAATACTAACAAAGAACTGAGGCAGAAATTAAGCTTTTCCTGTTGTGAAGAAGAGACTCAGAACGAAGGGCAAAAGAAAGCACAAGGAAGCAGGGAGGCCCAGAGCCAGACCCCAGAGAAGAGTGAAGTGCAGGATTCAGAGACAACGCTTACATTGCCCAGGGCTCCTCTCAGTAACATGCATGAACTCAGCACACCTCGGGAAAAAGACAAAGAAAATGCAGATCAGATTTTGAGGACTCCAGGGTCACACCTTCTCAAATGTCCTGAGACACCAGGCCAACCAGGCAACAGGAGCAAGCTGCCACATGGTGCCAGCCCCTCTACTCCCAAAAGCCTGCTGAGCCAGAGGTTATTTCTTCAACGGCGAAGCTTCCCTCCAGAGGCTCTAAGCATTTGACGCTCACATCTACTCCTCCCAAGGATGAGATTACCTCACTGGCTCTGGTCAATACTAATCCCTTCACTCCAAAGTCCTAAAGGAAATTATTCCTTCAATCCAGTGTCAAGAGGAAAATTCGAGATGATCTTGAGGAAGCTCGTCCAGAGGAAGGCAAGGAAGAACAAGGGCTGCCTGCTGAGACATGCGTTCTATGAGAAACCAACATGGCTTCCTGCTATAAGAAAGAATGCTCAGAGGTAGAAAAAATTGGGGTTGGAGAATTTGGTACGGTCTACAAGTGCATTAAAAGCCTGGATAGAAGTGTTCATGCAGTAAAACACTATATGAAAACTTTTGCAGGATTTCACCCGAGAATTTGGCTTTGAGTGAAGTTTATGCTCATGCAGTGTTTGGACATCACCCCACCTGGTACAATGCTACTCCTCACGGGCAGAAGATGACCATATGATCATTCAGAATGAGTACTGCAATGGCAGGAGCTTGCAGGCTGCTATATCTGAAAACACTAAGTCTACCAATCATTTCCAAGAGCCAAATCTCAAGGACATCCTTCTACAGATTTCCCTTGAATTCTGGCATGGTGCACCCGGACATCAAACCTACTAAGACCTTCCTTTGTCACCAGATGCGAAGTGACTCCTCTGGAGTCACAGAAGTTGAAAATGAAGCTGATTAGTTTCTCTCTGCCCGTGTGATATACAAAATTGGTAACCTAGGCCATGTGACATCACTAAGCAAACTCAAAGTGAAAGGAGGAGATAGTTGCTTCCTAGCAAATGAGATTTTGCAAGAAGATGATTAGTACCTTCCCAAAGTAGACCTATTTGCCTTGGGATTAATCACTGCAATGGCTGAAGGAGCAGGGACATTACCCATCAACAGTGCTGCACGGCACCATAACCATGAGAGTAACTTCCCAGACATTCCTCAGGAGCTCTCAGAAGACTTTCACAGTCTGCTCAAGCACATGATCCACCCTGATCCAGGAGAGAGACCTTCCGCAGCAGCTCTGTTCAGAAACTGGCCCTGGCCCTCCTGGGGAAAGCAGAAGAGCTCTAGCAGCAGCTGAATTTGGAAAAGTCCAAGACAGCTGCACTGGAAAGGGAACTAAGAGAAACCCAGCAGGCCCAGTCCCTGCAGGAAGACTTCCATCATGGTGACCCTGGGCTCTCCGGGACCACACGGGGTCAGGAAACACCAAATGCCTGGTAGGAGGAAAGAGTGCAAGGTCTTCAGGCTTTACCTCGGGACAGCATGAGCCTCTGAACTAAAGGAAGAAAAAGGGAAACAGTCCTTGGCTTGGCCTTATGGATTAGAAGGTTGCTGTTGTAGACTCCCCACCAAGGATCCCAGGGACTCACTGTATGTAGAAAGGAATGGAATTTGGTTTTGAATTCAAGTAACAGTTTACAAGAAAATGTGCCTGGAATTCCACAGTACTTCCTAGGTTATATGAGGCTATTTCTGAAAAAGAGTTCCCAGCCCCTTTGTGGAAGTAGGTCTCCTAATATATATACCCTTTCTGACATTGCATTTACTAAATAAATGGTTTCACCATTACATGAAGTGGGTAAAAGTAAGACCGTATATAACTTGGACATCTTTGAGCTGGTTGTTAACTTGCAGAACAAAAATGCTGGATGGAGAAGGTTCAAGGAAAACTTGACATGGCTGTTCTCCATCTACTTGCCCTGTCCCTCTTGTGGCCACGTTCTGACTGGTGTGATGCTCCAAGCCTCACCAATTTCCCTTGATTTTATCAGAATTTGGCCTTGTTTCCTATTATTTCATCATACTTTATCCAAATCATTTTTATGTACACATTTTTAAAGGAAAAGAATGCTGCATTTTTTTGGGGGGGGGTGGGGGACGGAGTCTCACTCCATCACCCAGGCTGGAGTGCAGTGGCACAATCTCGGCTCACTGCAGCCTTCACCTCCCGGGTTCAAGCAATTCTTCTGCCTCAGTCTCCCGAGTAGCTGGGACTACAGGTGCGTACCACCACACCCGGCTAACTTTTGTATTTTTAGTAGAGATGGGGTTTCACCATATTGGCCAGGCTGGTCTCAAACTCCTGACCTCTAATCCACCCACCTCGGCTTCCCAAAGTCCTGGGATTACAGGCATGAGCCACTGCACCTGGCCTACATTTTTAAATAAAAGCATTTTTTCTTGTCCAAAGACAAATTACAGGTAGAGTACCCTTCTCCGTCATACGTCACTAACAAAGAATGAAAAATTTACATTAGAGAACATTTTACGTGATAAAAGGGTAAGAGAATTCAGTAGGTCAGTAGTAACATGCCTTGGCAGCAGAGCCCAGCTTCACAGATCCAAAAGTTAATAACGGTCAGGATCTGCTATAAAATAATGTTGGTCATAAAGGTATCTGATAAATTGTTTATGTCATCTTAATGAATGAAACCTGTTAATGATTAATGGCTTTTTTACTGTTGGATTTTCTTCTTTTCCTCTGATTTCAAAAAGCGAATTTTTTAAATTGAATAAACCCTCACACTATTCTTTAAAAAAACAGTGTGTCTCTGACCACAAAGACTATTTATGAGCATTAAATGAGACAGACCTCTCTCTGAAGGCATGCCTGGCAGATGCTAAATAAATGTTATTCCTCCATCTCGTTTTGGCTTCCTCCCTCCTCTCTCCAGAATTTTTTACCCATTCCTATCTTCACAAAGGCCTCCCCAGTTTCTCGGCACACAGTGAGGTCTTCCTGCTTTAGAAAACCCTTCCTGAAATCCTAAATACCGACATACCTGAAAACAAATTACTTACACCCTCCCATGGCCCCCAGCCACAACCCTGGAGCCTGCTCCCTCCCTGTCAAGCCTCTGAATAGAACAGTCTCTAGCAGCAGTTCCCAAATGTATGTTAAAGAACACCCTGGTCCATGACAAAGGGTTCACTGGTTAGCAAGAAAAGTAGAAAATGAAGGCACAATTGTAGCTAGCTCTTCTTAGAATTGAACTTATTCCACTTACAGTACCATCCTTTACTCTGATGAGCCACTGCAACATTTTTGTATTAAAACATAATTTATGTCATAAAATAATGATGGGATAATCAGAGAGTGATTTTGTTTTCATTGCTCTCATCTGATCAAATAAAAGCGGGTGACTCAACATCAGGAGCCCAAGCTTTTGTTTTTTTCTTTTTTTTCATTATTTTGCTGGTCCATAATATCTAAGCCTGGGAATTGTGGTTATTATACTAATCAGTTTCAGTTGGCTGCCTCCACTTCCGCCCCAGCTCAACTCAACACTTTTTTTTTTTTTTTTTTGAGACAAGAGTCTTGCTCTCTTGCCCAGGTTGAAGTGTAGTGGCATAATCACAGCTCACTGCAGCCTCAACTTCCTGGGTTCAAGTTATCTTCCTACCTCAAGTTTCTGAGTAGCTGGCACTACAGTTGTGCACCAGCACGCCCACCTAATTTTTGTACTTTTTGTAGAGAAAGGGTTTCACCATGTTGCCCAAGCTGGTCTTGAACTCCAGGGCTCAAGTGATCCTCCCACCTCAGCCTCCCCAAGTGCTAGTATTACAGGCATGAGCCACCACACCCAGCCCCAAACCTAATTTACAAACCCAGCTTCTACTCTCACCATTCAAGTGAAACCACTCCCTCAGTGGTGTCCAAATCTGGGCTTTCTTCCCTCTAGGTTGCATCCGTTAGCCTAGACCAGGCCCTGGTTACACTCAGACCACAACCTCCAAAGTAGAGGCTAACTCCAGGCTTTCCAAACAGAGCCCTGAGCAAGCGGAAAGGCTTCCCAGTGCCTACGTCCCAAAGTCCAAACCCCGAGCCCTCAGCTGAGTCTCTGTGGCCTCATCACCACCCCATCCACCAAGCAAGACTGTGGAGCTGGAAAAGCCCAGGACTCACAGCCTCGCTCTCACCCAAGTCCCAGCAAGTTGTTCAATTTCTCTGAACCTCGGTCTCCTACTGGGTCAAATCATGATCACGACAGTCTTGATCTCATAGTGATCTTGAGGGGATTCAAAAAAATCTAGTGGGTAAAGCACTTTCCCCAGTGCCTGGGACACAGTAAGCACCAAATAATTGGGAACATGGTTAGTAGTAGGAATGTTCCTAGTAGATAATGCCCTCTTTCTAGTTTTATCTTCCATTGCTCAAGACTCCAGCAAACTTATAATACTTATGGCTTCCCAAATACATTGTATAGTTTCTCACCTCTGGGACCCAGCCCATGCCATCCTAGTATTCCATCACGTCAAGGACTGCCTTCCCAAGCCTTGTTTATTCATCATGGCTGGAAGAAATGGGGACCTCCTCTAACTCCAGCAACATTAGGTCTATATCACTCTTTTGCCACTCACCACATTACTATACAACACCTTACTCAAAGACTTACATGCACGTTTCCCCTTCCTTCATAAATTCTTAACTACTTAAGGTCAGGGGAAAATTCTGCACATCCAACCACATCTACTATATTGTTTTAAAAGTAAGTGAACAATAAGCAATCGTTTTAAAAAGCCAGTGACAATAATACCAAACAGGTCATTTAAAAATAGATGGTAAGCACATACAGAGTGGAGACTTCTTATGGCCAGTGTTGAAGTTCTTCCTAGGACAAAGAACAGCAATGTTTATATGTGGGTATATACATTACGGAAATACCACAAGTTGGGTCTAGGTCCTGCTGCTTTCTGCAAAGAAAGTCAATGACTGAGATGATGATTATTGCCAAGGAAGAAGGCTTTAATCGGTTGCTAAAGCCGAGACTCAGTCTCAAATCAATCTCCCTGAGTAACTAAAACTAGAGGTTTTAGGGAAGAAATGTAACAATGTGTTAAAAAAAAAAAAAAAAAAACAGAACTGGGAGGGGCAAGGAAGCAATCCTGATGAATGAGGGGTTCTGACATCTAACTGTGGGAATGTGGTGATCTGGTGAATTTCAGTTCTTTGATACTTTTTTTTTTAAGAGACCTGAAGATCATTTCCTGAGGAAGGAACTCACATTTTAAAAATGTAAGTTTCAAGCTTTAAGATCAGAAGGGTCAATTTCTATATTTACCCAAAAAAACTAACTATGGGACTGTTGGTTGGTTTCATATACACGCACAGACATAAATGCGTTCATCCCAAAATCTCAGGCAATGCAAGTGGACGGTCATTAAAAATTTAATCCAATGGCATTTAAATCCATCATCCTTGTCGCCTGGCCTTCCTCCCTCCACAGCTGTGACTGACTGTCACCATATAACTCTATTTTGTTCTCGCATTAACATCTACATCTCTGTACTTCTGATCTCTGTGTTGTTTTGATTATGTCTTCTTCTGGTATGTCTACTTCTGGTTTAGTATTTACCACATTATTTCCATATCTTCACTGAGATCACCATTTCCAAGTGACACTGTTATTTATTTTGCAAAGCCAGTCTTTTTACCCTCCGTTTTGTTCCCCACCCACGTTGGGTTCTGAATCCACTAAATGTCCTTGTCGTGGTGTCCTAAGTATGCAAATAGCTCAAGTCTACAGAGATTTTAATTTCTTTTCATTCTGCTTTCCCTCTTCCATCTCGCAAATAAATAAAACGCATTTAAACAGGAAAGGGAACAGTCAGTGTGTCCTCCCCTAAATATACTTAGAGAAAGGGCATTTCTATTTCATAATCTTTGAGGCTCTTTAGTCCACTGTACGAACTCATTAAACTGGAGGTGGTCCAGAGAGCCCAGGAAACTTAATGAGCCTCCCAGATGCAAGCTGTTCATACCCTTTTGAAGTCAGTGTGGAACCAACATATGGAAAATGATCATCAGCCACTTAGTCCTGATGATGGCCCCAGAGGGTGGGTATACCCTCTTCAACCCAAAATTTAGGAAGAAAAAGGTACTTTCTGTAGAGGCAAAATGAGACTGAGATGAGCCGTTTGAACTAGCAGCAAAACTAAAATATACCCGGAATTCTAAAGACTCTGCTTCCAGAATCTCACTTAGCACTGACCCTGCGCTTATGTCCTAGGTCATGAAAGAGAATACCTCTAGACCTTGGAGACAAGCTCAAGTTCAAACTCCAAAATCGTGAGGATTTTAGAATCAACAAAAAAGGAAAAAGACTATTTAAATGCGTTTCAAAAAGACCAAGAAGACAGAGGGAAGAACATTTCAAGGAGGGGGAAAAAATGCAAATAATTTTTTTAAAGTGAAAATGTGAAAATAAGGAGTCACAAAAGTCTAATTTCAAGTTCATGATTGGTGACCAGAAATTTCAGGATTGAAATTTTCAGGAGGATCAAGAGTCCTCATCTCTGTTTTAAGACAACAAACAGGATCACAGTCATCCCTGGTTTAAAATATCCTCATTGTGCATTTTAAAATAACTAAAAGAGTATAATTGGATTGTTTATAACACAAAGGATAAATGCTTGAGGGAATGGATACCCCATTCTCCATGATGTGATTATGAAACATTGCATGCCTGTAGAAAAACATCTCATGTACCCCGTAAATATGCACCTACTCTGTACTCACAAAAATTTAACATTTAAAAAAAATTTAACATTCTCACTGCTCTTAGAGTAAAATGCAAAAGCTTTACATAGTCTGCTGTACAAACCAAAGCACAACCAAGAAGTCACTAAGTAGAAACTCATTCATTCATTCAACAAGCATTTACTGAGTTCCCAGTCAGTGCCAGCACTGGGCTAGGCACTGGGGATTTGAGATAAATTGACACTCCCAGCCCTCAACCCTAGTCTCAGCATGGACTGGTAAGCATGTGGTGAGTGCTCCTGAAATGCCAGCATGGACTAAGCACCCTGCATTCATGATCTTGTCTACTCTCCCCAAGAATGCCACGAGGCTGCTATTAACCTTACCCTCCTTTTACAGGTAAAGAACACACTGAGGCAGAGCAGCTCTGTAACTGGCCTAAGGTCACGCAGCCAGGACCTGGCCTCAGACTGTTTGATTCAAGAACCTGCCTTCTGAACCATCACTCTCCCACACCTCCACTGGAAGCGGAGCCTAGGAAGTGGCTCCCCACTGTTTTGCTTATCTTCTCACAGCGGCACACCCTGGATGAGTGGTCCCAGCATCATAGAATGAGACATCCTCCAGGGAGGAGAAGCACACGGCTGAGGCTCACTGCCTTCTATATGCTGAGCCATGGGGGCACCAGAATCCACACAATTGGGAAATATTCTGATCTCCAGCAGAATGAGACCTTATCACCCAGTCCTACAGTCCAGAGCTGGGGCCTGGACATTCATGCCATGCCAACAATAAAACAACTGCCTCTTAATTGCCTGTCAGGAATGGCCTTGGGAATCCCCATCCATTATCTACCTCGACAGGGGATGAGGGAACAAGCCTGGCCACAGGCCACCACTCCCCTGACCAGTCATCAGGGGCAGGCAAATTAAAACCACAGCAGGCTGGGCGTGGTGGCTCATGCCTGTAATCCCAGCACTTTGGGAGGCAAGGTGGGTGGATCACGAGGTCAGGAGTTCAAGACCAGCCTGACCAACATGGTTAAACTCTGTTTCTACTAAAAATACAAAAATCAGCCAGGCATGGGAACACAAGCCTGTAATCCCAGCTACTCAGGTGGCTGAGGCAGAGAACTGCTTGAATCCAAGAGGCGGGGGTCGCAGTGAGCTGAGATCGCACCACTGCACTCCAGCCTGGGTGACAGAGCGAGACTCTGTCTCAAAAACAAACAAAACAAAACAAGACACAGCAAGTCACCACCTTGCACCTTGGAGAAACAAATTTAAAACCCTAAATTCCAAACGTTGGAAGAAAGTGAGAGAAACAGACGCTCTCATAAACCACTAATGAAAGCATAAATGGGCAAGACCATTTTATAAAGAAGTTGGCAATATCTACTCAGGTTGAAAACGTGCAAGTAGAATTCCTTTGATCAGCAATTCTACTTCAAGAGGATTATTATAGAGAAAGTCCTGCTATTATGCACAAAAATTTTCACTGCGGTGTGGCTAGTCATGGTAATAATCTAAATATCCTGTTAAGAGATGAATGAGCAAAGCGTAGTATATTCATACAATAGGATATTCTGCAGCAGCTAAAATAAACTATATCTATATGTGGCAACGTGGATAGAACTCAAAATTATAAATGGGACGGAACTCAAAATTATAAAGGTAAATGAAAAAAGCCAGCTGCAGAAGTATAGGCCACTTGATAGCATCTATGTACACTTTAAAATCCTATGCAAGGGATATAAATGCACATCGGTAGCAAAAGACTAAAAACGGACAGAAAGGATATATGCAAATTTGAGAATAGTGATGACCTCTGGGCCGAGAGAGTAATGGGATGAGGCAAAGTCTTTGACTCTATCTGTAATACATTTTTCTTTTTTTGGCAGGGGACGGAGTCTCATTCTGTCACCAAAGCTGGAGTAGAATGGTGAGATTTTAGCTCACTGCAACCTCAGCTTCCTGGGTTCAAGCAATTCTCATGCCTCAGCCTCCCAAGTAGCTACAGGGACTACAAGTGCACCCCACCACGCCTGGCTAATTTTTTCTGTGTATTTTTAGTAGAGATGGGGTTTCACCATGTTGGCCAGGCTGGTCTCAAACTCCTGGCCTCAAGTGATCCACCAGACTCAGCCTCCCAAAGTGCTGGGATTATAGGCATGAGCCACTGCACCCAGCCACATTTTTCTTTTAAAAGAGAAGCCTGAATTATAATGACATATATTAAAAATCTGATAAATCTACATGACAGGTACACTAGCGTTTGTTATGCTGTTCTCAGATCTTTTATGCTATTTGGAAGATTCAATAATTTAAAGTAATTAAAAATATATTTTAAAGCACCCAAGTTACTCTTACAATCATCTAGGCTTAATAACCGTTCAAGTATAGGGAACAAGCATAAATAAACTGCAATATCGTGTGTTAAGTTCTACATGAACAAATACAAGTTAGAGGCAGCCATTAATAAGTCAGGGATTAATTCTTTGGGAGTTGAAGATGGGAGGACACTTTTCTAGAAAAGGAGATTCACTAGCCAGGTTTCAGAGAGTGAACAGGAAGCTTTCTCTGATAAACTGTCTGCAAACACAGTCATATCCTTAATTAATAGTAAGACCAGACAGAAAACAAGAGCACACACTGCATATGGCTGCGCTGAGCTGTGGGGAAAGGTGTGAGCTGGGAGACTGTGTTCCTTCTCCATCAAGCCAACCAGAATCATGTGCTAAAAAAGCCAACAAGAAACAGGGATCACTACGGTACTGACACCATCTCGATTTGTGTCAGTTCACCCCTGTGGCAAGGCCTGAGCACCTGGAGGCCCAACGCTGCTAGGAGGGGCAGGGCATGGAGGGTCCAGTGACCGCCAGAACCTTCTTGCAAAGTGTCCAGGAGGGTCTGTAAACCAGACGAGAGCAGCGCACATACGTGCACATGAATCAAGGTCTACAGTGGTTGTTACCGTGTACTCAGGTAATATGGTTTTCAGCCTTTTTCCCACCCCCTAGGTAACACTCCCATCAATCTCAATGAGGGAGGGGAAGAGTGGCTTCCTCTTCCCCAACCCTTGAATATCACTGCTGTAAAATGTAGGGGGTAGTTAATTGATGTGAAGAGGTGGACTGAAGAAATTGGAAGAAAAGGAGGTCCAAGGCTGGGCAACAACAGACTTTGGAACAAAAAGCAATAGTAACACCAAAGATCAGACCAGGCACCCAGGAGTCCTGAGAGAGCCTACAGGAAAAGGAGGACCCTCAAGAATTGACCTACACCAAACTTCGAGGTGGCTGACACCAGATATCTAGCTTTTAGTGAGCGGGGACTACTATGGCCAGATTGGACCGAACATAGAAAAACAAAGAAATGAAGTGCTGGGCACCACGGGGCAATTTGTACCTCACACACATACACACTACAAATTTGAATCATCCGTTTCGTAAGAATTTTCTTCCCATGGAAGAATTATTCTACAGCAGCGCTGTCCACTAGAACTTTCCGCAATAACAGAAATGCTCAATATCTGTGCTATCCAATCTCACCAGCCACATGGGGCTACTGAGCATCTGAAATAGGCTGGGTGTGACTGAGAAACTGAATTTTTACATTTTATTTAAACTTAACTAATTTAAATTTCAGTAGCCCCAGGTGGCCAGTGGCCACCTTACTGGAAAACACAGGTCAGTAACATCCTTCTTACTGTCTGCATAGTATTTTAGTATACTGACACGATAATTCTCCCCTACTAGTGAGCATTTTGTTAGTCTCCAGTGTTTCACCACTATAAATGATACTGCCACAAATACAAGTATCCTCATTGCCAAACTTTTGTACACACTGCAAACTATTTCATTGGGTTAAAGTGCTAGAAGTGGAATTGTGGAGTCAATGGGTAATTTCTGTTTTTAGGGTTTTCCATATTAGATTCACCCACTTAACACAGATGTGTACAGCATTTTACTTTTTTTTTTTCTTTTTTTAGATAAGATCTCACTCTTACCCAGGCTGGAAAGCAATGGCACGATGTCAGCTCAACGCAACCTCCATCTCCTGGGTTCAAGCGATTCTCCTGTCTCAGCCTCCCGACTGAGATTACAGGTGCACACCACTGTGCCTGGCTAATTTTTGTATTTTTAGTAGTGACGAGGTTTCACCATGCTGCCCAGGCTGCCCAGCTCAAACTCCTGAGCTCAGGTGATCCGCCTGCCTCAGCCTCCCAAAGTGCTGGGATAACAGGTACGAGCCACCGTGCCCAGCTCATTTTACTTTTTACTAGCTGTTTTTACATACTACACGATTCTAAGATTCTCATGACTATCATGTAAAAGTAGAGGGGCCAGGTAATGTCATCTCCTACATACAGACGAGGATATAAGCTGTGAGGCAGCATGTTGCTGGCTTGGGTGGGTCAGATGCGTTTTACAGCCAACATCAAAGAATGTACCCAGCATTCTGTGATGGGAGACTCCTTGTACTCGTAGATTAGTGTAACATGGGAAAATGCTTATGCTATATTCATTAGTGAAAAAAGCAAGACATAAAATTATATTCCATGTATGATGAAAACTATCTAAAATCAAACATAATCAATGTGTTAAAAATCTTTCGGTGATAGACTATATGTTATGTGTTTCTACCTTTTGTCCAAGTTTTTATAATAAATCTATTACTAATCAATAACACTTAGTGAGCAATTATAAATAAAGTGTGGCTGGGCGCAGTGTCTCGCGCCTGTAATCCCAGCACTTTGGGAGGCCGAGGCGGGCGGATCACGAGGTTAGGAGATCGAGACCATCCCGGCTAACACCGTGAAACCCCGTCTCTACTGAAAATACAAAAAAATTAGACAGGCGTGGTGGCGGGCGCCTGTAGTCCCAGCTACTCGGGAGGCTAAGGCAGCAGAATGGCGTGAACCCAGGAAGCGGAGCTTGCAGTGGGCCGAGATTGCACCACTGCACTCCAGCCCGGGCAACAGAGTGAGACTCCGTCTCAAAGTAAGTAAGTAAGTAAGTAAGTAAGTAAGTAAGTAAGTAAATAAAAATAAAGTGTTTTACATGCATTATCTTATTTAAAATATTTCTACATGGTAAGGACCATTATTGTACCTATTAACAGACGAAGATGTGATGGATTTAAAAAGTTTAAGAAACCTAGCCAAGATCAAGGCAAGGAGCTGGAATCTGAACCCAGACTGACTCACTCTAAAGCCTGTATTCTTAATCACCATATCAACGCCCCTCAAACTTTAATATGCACATGTATCACTTGGGGATCTTGTTAAAATGCAGATTCTGACTCAGGTGATGCTGATGCTGTTGGTCTGTTAACTACATTAAGAGTAGCAAAGCTCTACACAATCCATATGGTAAAATCTTAAAAGAGAAAATACACTATACTTAACCAGGAAAATGTTTTCTAATAATTATCTTGAATTTTATTTTTAGAGATGGGGGTCTTGCTATGTTGCCCAGGCTGGTCTCCACTCCTGGCCTCAAGTGATCCTCCTGTCTCACCCTCCCTAGTAGCTGGAATTACAGGCATGAGCCACCATGCCCAGCTCTGTTATCAAATAATTCAAATAATGTGAATGCTTAATAATATATAACAAAAATACACCTTCTTCTCAGTAACCTTTAAATCCTCTTTCCATCCATATAAGAGGCCCAAAGTTGCTCTTGTAAATTCCCACCAGCAGACGACTCTTGGGCAGCCACTGGTGTCAGGCTCACTAAGCCCAACTCAAAGTTAATCAAATTTCTTATCTCATTAGCAGGAAGGATTTTATCCCCATAGCTTCCATTAGTGAGCACTTCTGTAGATCCAGGGAGCAGGTATGTGTAGCAAAGGCCCCCGGGGGCTCCCCAAGGAACTGGTCAGTCCCACCCACCATTCCCACTGCACAAACCACCCAATCCTCAGCACCTAATGAGCACTTCCCCATACCCACAGACCTTATTAAAACATTAGAACTGTGTATTTTCTAAATATTTTAACTTCCGAAAATTTGGCAAGCACCAGCTAACTTTATACTTAGAGAATCTTCAATACCCTTTTCATTATGTTCCTAATCCTTCATGTCTTTTTATGTGGGATGATCAGATATTTGTTGTTTAATGAACCTTTTGTCATTTGCAGTAACCCTGTTTATCTATTTTAATGCTTAATGTTATGAAATTACTTATATGATACCATAAAAGTAGTCCTTACATAATGGATTTTATTTCCTTAATTTTTCACTCTATTATCTCTTGGATTTTACCACGTGTCCTAAAGTGAGTAGATAGGTGTTTTCTTTTAAAAAGAATTGGTAACATTTTGCTTTATATTTAGTCTTCAGTTGGTATATTTATATCACCTTCCACTGCCCTTTAATGTTATATGTACTGATGATGTGTTTCCTTCCTGGAATCATTAGGGTGGTTTGACCAGCAAAGTTTTATTTCCTTTTAAACTAGACCAGAAGGTAACCAACTGTTCCTTACTATTTCATGTGCTTAACACTGTTTTTGTTTTGTTTTGTTTTGTTTTGAGAGAGAGTCTCATTCTGTCGCCCAGGCTGAAGTGCAGTGGCGCAATCTCGGCTCATTATAACCTCTACCTTCCAGGTTCGAGCGATTCTTGTGCCTCAGCCTCCCGAGTAGCTGGGATTACAGGCATGTGGCACCATGCCCAGCTAATTTTTCTATTTTTAGTAGAGATAGTGTTTCGTCATGTTGGCCAGGCTGGACTCCAAGTCCTGGCCTCAGGTTATCTGCCCACCTTGGCCTCCCAAGGTGTAAGCCAGCGCACCTGGCCTAATACTGATATTTTAGAAAACAGACCTGCTTTATTTCCTCTTGGTGACCTCCCCTACTTGTGAAGTAAACTATGTAAACTCCCTTCAAACGGAATTAAGATGCATAGCAGTTTTCATTAGCCTGTCAGAAACCCTTTTGATATGTCACATGCTAGTCTCATAGTCAATCTAATTTATCACCTGATTTAAAATTGCTCTAGTACATTGCCCTCTCAAAGGCCTCTTTTTCTTTGTCTTTTTAAGCCAAGGGATATCTTGTAAAGATCTTTCCAAGTCTTTGCAGATCAATGAGACTGTTCTAAACTCCAGCGAAGGAGAAGCAATTTTCACCAAAAGGCAGAATTAGCTTGGCCAGGTAAATTTCATTCACCATAGCTTAGTCTGACTCTCCCAATTCCGTCTGTTTTTCAAAGTCATAGTCATGTCTTTAGTGATCCCCTCCATTCCTTCTTGTAGGTAACCTAGAGGAAATCCTACTGTGTGCCCAACACTATGCCAAGCATTGAATCAGGTTCTGGAGTATAACAGCAAATAAGATAGACATCAAAAACACAACAGACTCCATCCCGCCTCATGGAGCTTTAGACACAGGAAAACAGAAGAATTATTTTTTCTGTTCAAGATTGTTGCCAAGTCACATTTTATGGGTACTTTCAAAAGATGCTGACGTTGCCCTTCAATTCTGGGCAGCGTTCCTTTCTCTGAAAAAATATATATTTATATATATTCATATTTTGTATCATCTCTGACTGTTCTGGTATGCTCATTATTCAAAAACTGAACCCTATGATATTTTTGACATCTGTTAGCTTTTCTTGTATTGTCATTATCATTTACTTGAATAACATAAATGAACTCTGGGTATGCTAAACCTTTATATCACCACTGCCCTTCACAGGATCCACCAATGCTTATTGTTTCACTGTAACATTTACAAGATTAGTTCTATCTTTCATTAATACCCAATATTCTTAATGTAAAAGTCATTCTTTCCAACTTTATCTCTTTTACAGTAGTAAGCACCAACTCATTCCAATCCTGCTGCCCCAGGTTCCTGCCAGCTGGGCTCACTTGCTGGTCTCATACTTTTTAATCAAGCTTATGCCAATGTTTTTATCAATCTGTTTTTGAAACACCTTACTTAGTTCTGTTCTGGTTTCTCTTAGCATTAACCATTTTTTACAGCTTGAACTCTGATGAAATACCCTATGTTGCTAATCACTCTTTCCCTCCCCAAATTCCCTCAATTTTATTTTTATAATAAAAAAAAAAACAAGTTAAATTTAGAACTTTCCAAATCAATCAAGGGGCTTTTTTCAACTGACTGTGGAACTACAAGTGTGACTAGGGCTCATTTTTCAGCCATGTCCAATTAGTTTAACGACGCCTGGAGAACACTGCTCTGATTCAAAGCTAAAGCTGAAGGAAAATGTTCCAGTAATGCCATCAAAGAGGACACACTTCTGACATTGCCTAAGCCAAACTCACTGGGTCTTATAATAATGAGAAGGGATTTTTAATGCAATAAAATTAAACACCCTTTATGCTTTCATTTCTCTATGCCAACAAACACATAAGTGTACCACTGCCACCTGGAAGACTGGCACCTTGGGTTTGCAAGTCTTCTAAATCAAGTTATTCATAAATTCCATATCCTTGCAGTACCCGGATGCCCAAGGCCTGTTCCAGAGTAAGCTAAAGGGCCTGCCCTCCCTCCCTGTGGCTGCTCTCCAGGACAGAGACAACATCGTCTGCACACTGCGCTATTTGTCTGTCAAAAATCACAGTTGGATTTGGGTAACAGTGAATTCACCCAATTTATCACCAGTCTCTTGATATCACAATGACTCACTAAAAGGAGAGTCCAGTTCTCAGGTCTCTGGAAAGGCCCTAGGGGTGAGTTTAAAATCCTGGGGTTCACTCTGCTCTGCCTGTAGTTAACACTTTACAGCCCTGTGGCATTATTTTCTCACAAGGCACCACTGCCTACTTTCTCACAAGAGCCCCTTAGTTCGAAGCAACAAGATGGGGTCAATTATTTCTAGTTTCTTTCTGGAGCAACACATTAAAATTTCTGCTTCCACAATAAAGAACATCAATCTCTAGTTCAGGAAATGTTCTCTCATACACGGACCACATAAGCTTAAAGCTCAGAGTCAGAAAGTAATTTTAAGAATACTTTAAATTCTCTTTTGATATGAGGCATTATCATCAGTGCTATATCTTTGTCTGGAAAATCTATTTCCAGACTTTTTGAACAGTGGGTCCTTCTATTTGGCACCCAGCACTATTTGAGGGAAGTGCTGGGGGAAAAGAAATGCTTTTGGTGGGTATTCTAACAAAATATTCCCATAAAGGGGGGAAAATTGTCTCCATCATTAATATATTCAAAGGCAAGTGTCATGGTGCTGAAATAAACTTGTTTATTCTTATTTTTGTTTATTTTAATAAATTGAGTCTCTGCAACAGCCAATTTAAACCCCTATACTGATATGTTCTCCACACAGGGAACAGCAGTTTCTATCTGACAGACAGGCCATTTGAGTAAAACAACTTGAGATGCCCCCTACTCCAATGGCTCTCTAACAAATCATTCTATCCAACACGATAAGCATGGAGTCAATATTGACATCCCTATGCAATGCTGGAATTCTCCAGCACGAGGTAGATGGTGCGATTCTTCTCCCAACAAATACAGACTTGGATTTCTATTCTATACCAAAGCAGCAGAGCCAGTGGTTAGGAGACCAAGTCTACGCCACGCAGACCCACGTGCCAATTCTGAAACTATCTCTTACTGGTTGAAGGTTTAGGAAAGTTACTGAACCTTTTAGTTTCCTCATCTATACAATGGTAGAGCATACTACCTACCTGAATAAACTGCTCTGAAAAAGAAATAAGATCCACCAGCAGAGAAAGCATTAAATAAATTATAGTACGTACACATACCGGAAAGCTGTTTTTAAAAGAATGGGTAGGTATATAAGAGCGGAAAGAAAGATGGCCAAGAAGACACATTTATTTGATGTTGTAACGTCTCTGACATCAGGACATACCTAATGGCCAACTGCATCTTCTAAAAGCACGGGGTGGGCGGAAGCTGTGATTCATTGGTCACTGGCAATGCCCGGGTAAACTTGCTCACAGCTGCTCGTATATCATCACTTCTATCGAGTTATGCGCATGGCTGGTGCTGCACAGGTTGAACTGACCTATTATTTAGAATGTCCTTTAAAAGATGATGTTAAAATGCGGCATTGAAATGAAAAATTAAACACATTTGTGTATACACAAAGAGGTAGGGAAACAGCATGAATCTGATAATAGTGAAGCAAATATCTCTCACTGCAAGAAATGACTATAATTTCGTATTTTCTTGCAAAGCAAGAGCCAGCGCTTTAAGAGACTTAAAAGAGGAACACACAAATAACTGAAGGTGTATCAGCCGAACTTCTGAGATAGCGCAAAAGGGGTGTCTGCTCAAGAGCCGAGCAAAGCAAGGGAAGGTGAGGGAAACTGCCAAATTGCTTGGGAGTAACTGAAATGTCTAAACAGGAGACAGATGTGACCCACTCACACGGCTCAAAATAAAATTGATGAAATATAGTACTTGAGTTAAACAGTCAGCCAAAAAGCTACAGATACAGACAAGCAGGAGCTCATTTAAATTATCTCTGTGTGTGTATCTGTATATAAATATAAATCTATGTTAAAACTAAATTGATACATACCGGACGATTCATAGTAGTTACTTAAGGGAGGGGAGAGAAATGGGAAAGGAACATGAAGGAAGATTTTAATGTTTTATTATTGCCATTATTTCTAATTTGTTTGAATTTTGTATCATAAGCACGTACTCAGTCTATGTATTTTATTTACTTATTTACTTATTTATTTTTATTTTATTTTTTGAGACGGAGTCTCCCTGTCATCCAGGCTGGAGTCAGTGGCACGATCTCAGCTCACGGCAACCTCCACCTCCTGGGTTCAAGTGATTCTCCTGCCTCAGCCTCCCAAGTAGCTGGGATTACAGATCCATGCCACCACTCCTGGCTAATTTTTTGTGTTTTTAGTAGAGACCGGGTTTCACCACGTTAGCCAGGATGGTCTCGATCTTCTGACCTTGTGATCCACCCACCTCAGCCTCCCAAAGTGCTGGAATCACAGGCATGAGCCACTGTGCCTGGCCCCCATGTATTATTTTTGCAGTGTTCGTAATTCAAGAAGTTTACAACAAAATAAGGCACACACAGTGCTTGCCACCCTGCCAGGCAGAGTAAACCTTCAATGAATGGGAGTCACTCTCACTCTTCTAAACACCACAAAAGAAAAAGTATCATAGACATTTAATATATGATCCCAGTCCCTCAAGGAGTTTTCAATCTAGCAGGATTTAGAAGAGAGGTTTTATACATACAGTGTACATATATAACCAGGGTATACACACACACATGCACACACATATATACTGTGTATGAGCATAAGGTAAAGAAGGCTATTGTCCAAAAGCCCCAGAAGACATTTCTAGCTCAAACCTCAGAAGCCTAGAGCTAGAAAAGTCGCAGAGCACCAATACACGTACACCAATATTTTATATGGAAACCTAATGAAGCAAACTAGGACACGTGTCATCACCTCTGAAACCTGTTCAAGAATGACACATTGATTAAATATCCCTGAAGATGCAGTACCCATGTTTGCCTGGGCACTGTGACATCTTCACAGCTCTGTGTTCCCATCAAGGTCCAAGATCCATCAGTACGTCTCCTGTTTAGAAACGCCTCCGAGATAACACTGGCGGAGAGCCTCTACCCTTCTCAGATAATGAAGAAGAAGGTCAACAATCCCATTTCCATCAGTGGGTCATCTGGGTCTTTGAGGGCAAAGAACAAGTTTTACACGGCTTTGCCTACCCCTGGAAATAGACACAGTGCCTGGGTGTGGCAGAGCTGATGGCACAATGACGAACCACCAAATAAAACATTAAGACATTTCTAGTTATCCAAAGACAAAGAAAATGACATCTGCACACTCAGGAAGCTAGAGCTCCTCACTAGAGAAGGTTTTTCCAAGAGGGTATGGTTTGAGACAAATGGTTCTGAACTGAGACAATGTGCACTTCTCCCCAGGAAGCCATCGTCCTCCTCTGGGTGCCACCTTGCGTCCTGTGAATTCATGCCCAAAAGAAGACAGTTGCAGATAAGTTATGTGGCAAGTCTGAAGAGAGGTGGAAGTACAATTCTTAAGGAAGGTTTGGAACAGAGCGAAGCAAAACGACAGCTGGAGGGGAAAGTGTCTTAAAGGAACCGAAGTATTATAAAGCGACACAGAGCAACAAAGAGACTTTAGAGAAAAAAAGTGTAAGATGAAAACTTGTAAAAACACACACACACAGCTTGCTGCTAGTAGAGAAGATTTTCCCAAGCACCTGCAGAACGACTCAAGTTGTAAGGCCTTTTGATGGCAAGGGAGAAGGAATTATGGGAAGGGAAAGGGGAGCCCAGAAGAACAATACCTACTCTGTGGAGTGGAGGAAGGGGAACTTCCAGGGTTAGGATTTCAACACAAGGCTTCCAAGGCAAACTGGCAGCTTGTGCTCCTATAGCCCTCAGGGATAGTGAACCTCCCAGGTTTAACATTCAGGGAACCAGGTGGCTTTTGGTGTCAGTTGTCACCTGCCTGTCACCTGCCTTCTCTGCATATGTCTCTCCCAAGGAAACCACATATAGAAAATTCCAGAAGTTTTCACTCTGACACAAGAGGAAAGCGAGAGTACTGAGGGCATTTCTGGTTAAGAATGGGTTTTCCCATGGAACTGTGTGGCTACAAAACATAAAGCCAAAGCCCAAAGGCCCTTGGGAGTAGGATGGCATCTTGACCCCCTGCATCCAGAAGACACACTTAGGATGCACAGTAATGTGCTCAAGATGCATGCACGCTAGACCAGGGGTTCTCAGCTAGAGGCAACGTGGCAATGTCGGGAGGCAGTTTTGGCTATCACCACTCTGGGTGAAGAGGAAGCCAATATGGGCATCGAGAACTAGTGACGCTGCTGTGACCATCCCGCAATGCACCGGACAGCCCCCACAACAAAGAACCATCCAGGCCAAGGTGTCATTGGTACCAAGGTTGAGAAACCCTGTCCGAGACTAACGCCATCCCTGCAACCACCGCCAAAAGCCCTAAGAATCATACCTCAAGTAAACTTTTGCAATCCCCCCGACCAAGCAGTTACTCTGCCATAAACATCCACGTACTATCTTAAGATATATTAAACATCAAGCCAACGATGTGACAAGCAAATATGGCATATCAAAAGTACCTGGCTGCTCTCCCAGCAAACATCTTCAAGGCACTCCTTAGCATCCAAGTGAGTAGATGTTTTCACAGCAACAGAAGGCAGTTACATACATATGCACATGCGTACACACACACACACGAGCAGACAACTTAAAAATCTCCCTGGTTGTCAGGTAGAGGCACTGTCAAAACAACAACAAAACTGCATGGTTAGAACAGCCCAAGCATTTCCTAAGTATTTCCAAGACAGAAAGAGAGAAAAAGAACAAACAAGAAAATCCAACAACCAAAAATAGATCCGTCCCTGGGGCAATCCCACAGCTAAAAACAGTTCCATCACTCCAAGGCATGTCCATGGTGTACTTATTTTTTTAATTGTAAAATACAATAAACACATTTTAAGGCAGGAAATATGAATTTAGAGCTCAAAGAATAAAAACGAACCCCCATGTGATTACAATTCGGGTCAAGAAATCGAACCCTGGCTGGTATCATGTCCCCACCTAGCGTGTCTGTCACTCACCCCCACACACAGCAAAAGGACCAGAGTTATTCTGAAAAAGGTTCATCTTCACGTAAGGATTGAGATGTATTTTATGTATTTACCATGAACACCAAAGTGTCCTGCAGAGAAAGTTCATGTCTCTGCTGAATAAATCCTGGGCAGTGACCACAAAGTGAACAGATTTGGGGAGGGGGAGCATTCATGTACACAATCTCACTGATTCTGTCAATTCACAAGAGTGTTGTGGAGGAAAGGCATGGAAGCAAGGTGCAGGAAGCCTGGAAACAGAATGGGAACAGCCCAGGTTGGGGGAAAGGAAAAGCTTAAGTTACAATCTAGACTTCAGCCTTTATTGTGGTATCCTGGGTATTATCAATCTCTTCTGAACCATACAATGATTTCCTGCCACATGATATCCTTGGCAAGTTTCAATGGGATCATGTGCTTAAAGTAATGAGCAAAGCATCTCACACACAGGAGATGTTTCACTAATAGTGGGTTCCCTCTCTTCCCCTTGCCCACGCAAACAGGCAAGGTTGTAAAGGCCAATTCTTTTTTCTTTTTTTTTTTTTTAATTGAGGCAATCTTGTTCTGGAGAGCAGTGGCGCCATCTTTGCTTACTGCAACCTCCACTTCCCAAGTTCAAGTGATTCTCCCACCTCGGCCTCCAGAGTAGCTGGGATTACAGGTGCACGTCACCACGACTGGCTAATTTTTGTATTTTTAGTGGAGATGAGGGTTTCACCATGTTGGCCAGGCTGCTCTCAAACTCCTGACCTCAAGTGATCCACTCGCCTTGGCCTCCCAAAGTGCTGGGATTACAGGCGTGAGCCACCACGCCGGCTTAAGGCCAATTCTTTGATATGAAATTACTTGATTATAAGTGTTCCTAAACTCCAAATTCTCTAAACTGCTTTACAAAGGTGACAAGTCTACTTTCAACTTCTCCGGCAGACTGGCTGAAAGGTGTCTAAACCACTCTTCAAGGCCCAGAATTTACCACCCCACCCTCTCCTACTCTAATCTCTCTCCCTCCCCCACTTATCCCAGAGTAAATGGCCTAAGTTGGCTGTCAGGAAAAAACATCTCACACCCCAGTAGGGAGCCTCAGTCACATCTCTTTGAAGATGAAAAGCAACAAGGTGTGTTTATTTGTACTCTGGTGTACAAGGCCTCTTCTAGGCCTCATCTTCCTGAGCTGAGCCGTGCTTAGCTGTGCACAGCCACTCAGAAATTTAAAAACAACAAAACCCACCCCTCACACCACTAAGCAGATCTTTCCAGGAGAAAAGGTCAATACTCACTCCTGGGAGTACACACGGGAAAATCAAGCCTTTTCACTGATAAACAATGTCAGAAGGTCTAGGCAAAGGTCAGTCCTGGAGGAGGTGAGAAGATGGACCATCACCCAGCATGGCCGCCTTTGGAAATATCTCAAGCCCTACACACTTAAACCCACTGACTGCACCCACATGCAGGAAAAGTGGACATCAGATGACGTGACCCGGGCTGAGTCTCTCTCGCAGGATACATTAAAAAATAGTAACGGTGAAAATCAATGCTTCACTTCCCTAACACAAATAAAAACAAAGGAAGAAAAAAATACACAAGAAGGTTTCTAAAAAGGTTCCTGAATAAAAAAGGCCTCCAAACTGCTCTTGGAATGTCAGTGGCTTTCCAGCCCCACAAAGACCCAGGCTCTAACTAGGGTTCAATCTTGACCCCGGGATTCTTTGTCACAGACTATCAGATGGAGACAGAAATTCAAAGTCTTGGCTTTTACAATCTCTCTTGTTTTATCAACTTCCCAGAAGAGAATCAAAGCACAGGCTATGGGATGGAGAGGTAGGGTCTCTGGTCTGGCTATGAAACCCAAACTGAACCAAACAGGCTTTTCTTATGGGCTGGGCACCCAGGAGCATCTGGTTGACATTAGGAAAAATGACTAGCCCTGTTTCTGGCAACACTTGGGTCAAAGTGAAATCCATGCTAAAAAGATGATGCTTAATGTAACATGAAAGATGCACACACTCCAACCTGCCTAGATGTTTCTAAGGAAGCAACTGTAAAGGTAATTCAAAGCCCTCAGATAATGGAACACCCACTAGGGACAGTTACGCTATTCCTCCCCCTACCCCTCCACTCCCCACTATGACCATTTTATTTATTTTAGCCCTATTTTAGATGGACACACACACATTAAATAGCCACTGCTGACCAGAGAGGGACAAAATTAACTTTACAACTATTTTTACAGAGATGGAGACTCAACTAAAGCAACCCAGTACCAACTGGGAGATGCAATAAATAACAGTTTCCATTTGGCCACAGCGGCTCTCCCAGGGCACACACAAGAGCCAGCTTCCACACTGTCCTTCTCAGATGATATGAGGGGACACACCACAGCTACACAAATTGAATTTGTGAATCCAAACAGGTCTTCATGTCTGTA
The DNA here is from genome assembly GCF_007565055.1 of Rhinopithecus roxellana. Classification (NCBI taxonomy): domain Eukaryota; kingdom Metazoa; phylum Chordata; class Mammalia; order Primates; family Cercopithecidae; genus Rhinopithecus; species Rhinopithecus roxellana. The sequence continues at coordinate 108,444,549 of NC_044563.1, forward strand.
GACGCCCTAGAAATCGACCTGCTCTAACAGCCTCCAAACAATTCACACCTGCTCCTGGCTGCCCACTGTCCTGTGAGAACTCTCTCCCCAGGTGTACTAATTTAAGGGCACTCTCACCCAGATCTGGTTAAAAATCCACAGCAGTCACCAAGAGGTCTAGCCCCTCCCTGGAAGCCCAGCAAACCCACAAGCATCTAAATGGGGTATCAGAGGAGAGGAGATGATGCCATGGGTTTGAGAGCGGCAAAGGCTGCCCAGTGGGCTGTGAGGATGCCCAGGACCAGGGGCATCAAGGAAGAGGGGATAGTTCCCTTTAACGCATTCATATCTCCAAGGGACAGCTCAGAATGAAGTGAGCCTCGACTTAGCAAATCCACATACCACCAAAGACACCTCGACAGCCACGCTGCTAGAAGCACTTGGCAAAACAGGGCAGCTATTAGATATGTGGATGGCACAAACGCCAGGCAAGCAAGACTCTACTGAAGAAAATTCACTGGGCCCTGTCACCCACATTCTGGACATCAGATGCCCAGAAATAAACGTCAAGGGACCAAGGGCGGGCCCAGCTCAGGAGGGACAGCTGACAGCTGTGGGCGGCGGGCAGGGGCAGAGGAAGAAGGGCTCCCAGGCTGGAATTCGGATAGTGCCCACATCAGCAGAAAAGTTCCTGGGAACAGCACGCTGTCTGGAAGGGAAGGAGGTTTGCTGCGGTCCAGGCCCCGGGATGCACACGCGGTGGTGATGCCAAGTTCAAAGGGCCGCCGGATGAAGCCCCGTGTCCTCTCCCAGGGCCCCTCGGCGGTCAGGGCGCCTATCGCGGGGCAAGGAGGGTGGTCAGACGTCTTAAATAAAGCTTCGGTTCCCAGGATCAGAGGGAAAAATGAAGAATTCCCAGATCCGGCCCTGCTTCAACTCACTTTACCCAAACCAAACAGTCCCAGAGAAGAATGAAAGGAAGCGGCTTTCCTACTCCCTCCGCGGAGCAAGTGGGGAAACTGAGGCACGGAGTGCACGCCAGACTCAGGAAGAGGCCCCGAGGAGGCTAACGCAGCCGCGCGCGCCCGGGCGTCTGGGAAGAGGAGACCAGGGAAGAGTTCTCTCGTCTCCTCTCCCCGCCTCCGTTCCTCAACACACACAACACACACACAGCCACACTCGAGCTACGCCCAATCGGGGCAGCCGCCGGGCTCCCCAGACCCGGACTGCACAGAGCCCCGCCCGCGCACACAGCACAACACGACCCGGCGCGCACGCCCACACAATAGGACGGCGCGCACCCCGCGGCGGCCCCTCCGCAGGGTCCCGGCCAGCCGGGCGCCGGGGTCCGCCCTCCGCGCACACCCACGCCCGGAGAGCGGCCCGTGCCCGGGAGGGGACGCAACCGCACCCGGCCGCCGCGCCCCGCACCCCTTGCCCCGCGGGAAGTTCGCCGGCGGCCCCCGACTCACCCGCGGCGCTGCTCAGCAGCAGGCACAGCGGCCCCAGCAGCCACATGGCGCGGCCGCCGCTCCCGCTGCCCGGCGCCGTCGCTGCCCCCGCGGCCTCGGCGCTGACCCCGCCCCTCGCCGCGCCGGCCCCGCCCTCCTGCCTGTCCCTCCTCCCGCCAGCCCGCCCAGGGCCCGCCCGGCCCGGCTCCGCTAAGTTTTGCAAGCGCCTGGGCTGCGCGTGGCCGCCCGCATCCTACCCTGAGTGTCCTGACTCCGAGGGGCCGCCGAGCGGGGCGGAGGTTCACCCTTTCGGTCTCTCGTCGCCTCCCGGGTCTGGCCGCGAGGGTCTTCTAACAGCCTGGACTCTGTTCTCTGCCTCCTTTTGTCCCTCTCATTTCTGCCTTTGCTTCCACACCCAGCGAGATGCAGCGCCCAGCCCAAAACTTGAGTTTTTTACTCAAACTACAAAGTGAGTTTACTGCTGAGAAAGAAAAACTTAAAGGGCCAAATCTTATTAGAAAATTGTAGTATATTTTTGGTAGCGAGTGTGGAATACCAGTGCTTCTCAAACTTTAATATGCATCCGGCACTCTTGACGATCTTGTTAAGATACTGACTCTGATTCAGTAGATCTGGCGTGGAGCCTGAGATTCTGCATTTTTAACATCATGGCTGATTCCAAGGCTGATGATCCGGAAGCCACAGGTAAGAGCAGCTGACACCTTCCAAGCACACGGGATGGACTACACGAGTTATTTTGTCTGCATAGTGTCCACCTTGACCTGTTGAACGTTTGGGACCCAATCTGGATAAAGTAAAATTAAAAAAAAAAAAAAAAAAAGGTCATGAAAGGCAGATACTCAAATGCAAAAAATATATCTGCACCAATGCAGTTGCTTCCAGAGGGCACTGGTGAAAAGCCCCAGAAGACTTAGATGGTGGAAGAAGGGGATGACACTTTTGTGCTCCACTCTGTCTGACCCCCCACCCAAAAAAAGCAAAAGACTAATGCAAATAATTGCCAAAAACTGGAAACAACTCAAGTGTCCATCAACTGATAAAATGGATCAACAAATTAAAGCTTTTGGGGGCAGTGCCACTGTTCTAATCTTGATTGTAGTGGTAGTTACACAACTGTATACATTTGTCAAAACAATAGAACTGCATCCCTAAAATCCACCCCTCGAAAGGGCTAAGTTTGCTTTACAAACTGCACCTGGCTGAAGGAAAGGGGAAGGTATGGGTACAGGGGCAGTTATAAAAGGGATGCCTGCGTCAGATTTTGGGATGCCCTGGAGACACTCTGAAGGGTGTTAAGATTCAATTACTTTACTTTTTAATTGCCTGCCGTAGTCTGGAAACATAAAGGCTCAAATGGATCAGGTCACAATTTAAAAATACCAACGATAGTTCGAGGTAATGAGAAAATGTGATGTAAGGGGAGAAAGTTTAACAAGTTCCATAGTTCGTAGTACATATGGAAAATATAAATCAATTATCTAAATGATTTGGCATTCAGGGCTTTTATCCTGGGATTGATGAATATTAAGGACATTGTCCCATGGGCTTTAAGGAATTTTAAAGCCCTTAAAATTTTATGCAAAATTTCCTGTGCATGTGAGTATGTGCATTGTTCCAGGAAGCTTGTTGGGAAGAGGCCCCCTGCCTTTGATAACAATATCTGAGGGGGCGAATAAGCAAATAATTTCTCCTACAGCTGCTCTTTTGCCTCCAAACATTGGGGATATGGAAAGATAATGCGACTGACCCAGTGCTATAGTTCTTGTTTCCTTAGGTTTCTTTGGGCACATCGACTTCCTTACTTTGCAAGTTTCACTCTGGCTCTCTCTCTCTCTCTCACATGCACACAGGCACACACACTTCTAAATATATTAATGTCTTTGAAATCATTTGGACTAATGTAAAACCTTATTTAAGGTCAACTGTTTTTATTTATTTATTCATTTATGAGACAGAGCCTCACTCTGTTTCCCAAGCTGGAGTGCAGTGGCACATTTCGGCTCACTGCAACCTCTGCCTCCCGAGTTCAAGGGATTCTCCTGCCTCAGCCTCCCGAGTAGCTGGGACTACAAGTGCCTGCTGCCGTGCCCAGCTAATTTGTGTATTTTTCATAGAAACGGAGGTTTCACCATGTTGGCCAGGCTGGTCTCCATCTCCTGACCTCGTGATCTGCCCGCCTCAGCCTCCCAAAGTACTGGGATTGCAGGTGTAAGCCACCGTGCCCGGCCCAACTGTTGTTTTTGTAATTATACTAAATCACTGCCAACCTCCTCCTCACCATATAAGCTGGGCAGGAGATGAAACCATTCTTTCTACTTTATTACTCTCCTTTTTCCCAGTTCTTTAGAATTCCAAGCACAAAACATTCAGTTTTCGGCCGGGCGCAGTGGCTCACGCCTGTAATCCCAGCACTTTGGGAGGCCGAGGCGGGTGGATCACGAGGTCAGGAGATGGAGACCATCCTGGCTAACACGGTGAAACCCCGTCTCTACTAAAAATACAAAAAATTAGCCGGCGTGGTGGTGAGTGCCTATAGTCTCAGCTACTTGGAGGCTGAGGCAGGAGAATGGCGTGAACCCGGGAGGCGGAGCTTGCAGTGAGCCGAGATCGCGCCACTGCACTCTAGCCCGGGCGACAAAGCCAGACTCCGTCTCAAAAAAAAAAAAAAAAAAAAAAAATTCAGTTTCCAGGAAATGTGAGAGGTTTCAGTGCTAGTTGTTTATATCCTATGGATCCAATCAATCTTTTTTAAGATTGGTTTAATAAAAATCAAAAACAAAGTGGTTTATGTCTCTTATTTACCAAGAGACACTCTGACCATGCATGTGTGCTTCTGACACGGTTTCACATTGCTGAAGGAGGGAAAAAAGAATGTGTTCTCTCTCTGGGCCTCCATACAATGCTCTGTAGTTTGCAAACATTTTCTCATTTACTCCCCACAGCAGCCCCTGCAACATTACAGGTGAAAATAGCACAAACTGAACTTCTGGTATGTCTGAGATGTGCTCCTATGCTCATTTCACTTGCCACAAACTAGCTCTATGACCTTGTGCAAGTTATTAGCCTCTCTGAGTCCTAGTTTCCTTATCTGTAAAATGGGGATTACAGTATCACCTGGATCTTAGAGTTGCTGTCCAGGATTTAAAAGGATAATATATATAAAGTCTCTGGTATGGTACCTTGCACATAGTAATTGCTCAAGAATCATTAGCTTTTGTGTGGTTGTGGTACATACTACAAGGCAACTGTTGTGGAAGCCAGCTTCTGAGATGGCTCTCAAAGATTCTAACCTTCTAGCATCCATGCTTTTGTGCAGTGTCCTTCCACACTGAATGGGGCTGCCATATGTGACCAATGAATATTGTGGAAGTGACAGCAGATAACTCCAAGACTGAGTCAAAAAGGACATAGCAGTTTCTCCTTTGTTCTTTTGATCACTTGGCTTGGGGGAAGCCAGCCACCATGTTGTAAGGACACTCAAGCACCCCTGTGGATATGTCTACATGAGAAGAAACTGAGCTTCCTGCTGTCTTGCCGGCCTTGGAGTGAACCATCTTGGGAGCAGATCCTCCAGCCCCAGTAAAGTCTTTGAATGACTATACCCTTGGCTAATAGGTGATTGACCTTTCAGTGAGCTGGAATAGAACCCCTAGACACTCCCAAATTCCTGATACACAGAAACTGGCAAAAATAATAAATGTTCATTCCTGTTCTAAGCCACCAACTTTCAGGATAATTCACATACAGTAATAGATAACTAGTATATCTACCTTTAAGGTCACCCATAGGGTTGACTTAATGGTTCTATAGGATCTTTTAAATAAGATAGTACATGGGAAACACTTAGAATCTTGCCTAGTACATAGTAAGCACTCAATATATGTTAGTTTTGTTATCATAGTTTTTTTTTTAATTGTCAGTGTCATTACCTCTCTCACAAAGTGCCTAAGACGCAGACCTTTCAAACTTTCAAAAAAAATATTTAAACTTGAATAAGAGTAGGAACTTGTGGCAACTGACAAGAAGATAAAAGGAGCAGGGACACTAGAAGGACCAAACCTTACCTATAAAAAGTTTACTGACACCAAGTCTGCTTTAGTTTGATTCACTTCATAAAAATTAGGCAGAGATAGTAGGAGACGTTCGACTCCCCCAGTCACTTCTGTGACTCATGGTTTCTATGGTTCCATATTTCTTGCTCTCTGCTCTCCCTTCCCTTCATCTGATTTTCATTCTTCTCTCCAATATGTGAAGAAAATAGAAATTCACTTGAGGATTCAGCCAAGGAAGGCTTACTCTACTCCAGATTATAGTGGGTGGTGGAAACTGCCTACTGAGAAGCTGCCTGGTGGAAGAAGATGGCTAAGTCCCTCCCAAATACATCACACACGCACACACACACACTCTCTCTCTCTCTCTCACACACACACACACACACTTTCTACCCCCAAAACATAAAAGCAGGAAGCCACAGACTCAGGTAACTAAGAGAATGGGCTTTGAGGGGGCTTGATACACCTGGGGTCCTAGGTGCCACTACTTCCTAGCTATGTAAGGCTGAGAAACTCAGTGTATCTCTGAATCTCAATTTCCTGTGAAATGAGCATAAGAACTGTACCCACCTCGTAGGTTTGTTGTGTGAAGCAAAAGGACTCTCTCCTTCCTTTATTTATTTGACAAACAGTTATTGTCTGGCACTCTGTGCCAGACACTGTTGTAGGCTCTGGATTTCTGCAGTGAACAAAACCAATTCCCTGTCCTCAGGGAGCTCACAGTATATTGAGATGTAGATGAGTATTAAATTAACAAATGACCACATCATGTAGTGTCATAAGAGTATATAATGTAAGGGCATATAATATAAGGGTGTATGATGTCATAAGGGCTATGTGAAGCATTTAACAGAGTTCCTTATTGTATAACTCCTGTGTTTTCAGCTCTTATTTGTATTACAGACTTAGAACCTACATGTGAGGGAGGAGTAAGGCCAGGAAACATGAAGGCTAAAGCTGCAGAAAAAGCCTGCTGTATTGCCTGAAATTGATTTGGAAAAGAAAAAACGGGGAGAAAAAAGCCTGCTGTCAGCAACCTCTGAGACAGCCCCTAATGATCCCCATCTCCAGATATTCACACCCTTGTGCAATTCCCTTCCCTTGAGTGTTGCTGGACCTAGTGACTCAATTCTAGCAAACAGAATATGGCAAAAGCAGGGGGACGGTCTCTTCCAAGATTAGGTTGCAAGAAGACTCTGGCTCCTATCCTTGGTCTCTCTCTCTCTTGCTAGCTGCCAAGTTGTGAACTGCCTATGGAAAAGCTCATGTGACAAAGAACTGTAAAGGCCTTCAGTCCACAGCCAGTGAGGAATTAAGGTCCTCAACCCAAGAGTTCACAAAGAACTAAATCCTACCAGCAACCGCAAAAGTGGGCTTGGAAGCAGATCTTCCCCAGTCATGCCTTCAGATGAAATTACAGCCCTGGCCAACAGCTTTACTAAAACCTCATGACAGACCTTAAGGCAAAGGCACCCAGCTAAGCTGTGCCCAGATTCCCAACCCAGAAAAACTGCAAGATTATATATGTTTGTTGTTTCAAACCACTAAGTTTTGAGCTAATTTATTACTTAGCAAAAGACAACTAATACAAAGCCTTACAGCAAACATCAGGTCTGTGAATACTTAACATCATTGAATCTCACTTACCAGTTACCCTAAGAAAGACAGGGACAGAGGACTGTCATTAATCAAGTGTCTGCTTCTGGCATTGTATATTTATGATCACATTTAATTTTTACAATAGTATTTGAAATAGACATTATTATCTCTTTTACACAGATGGGGAATCTGAGGCTCAGAGAATTAAAGACTTCCCCTGAATAATCCAGTGAATAACTGAGATTTGAAGCAGATCCTATTGATTCTAAAAGGTTCCCACAATACCATGCCAAACCATGCTGCCTACTACAGCAAAATAATCCCCAATGTATAAAACACAAAATGTATTTGCAGCTTCGAAGATAATGTGTTCACTGGGTTTGAGCTAGAAAGCTCAAGATGTTCAGCACATCAAACAGAACTTGATTTATTTTGTAATATAATTACAAACTAGAAAACTGAAAACTAGAAAAGTTTTCAGGATGCATCTAATTGGTGTAGCCTCCACCCACCCCCAAAACACGCTGAGCATGAGAGTTCTTTCAGCTAGAAATTAAAGTCATCCCAGAGCTGCCAAATGTATCTATATATTTTTAGGTTGTCATACTAATCTACAGAAAAATACTGCTGGGAACCAACAGAGTTCTTGTAATTCATGTTTAATATAGTCACAAGCTTGCAGAAAAGAGAGCTGCTGACATATATTAATGAAAATTTTGCACCATCTGAAACTGACATTTTTACCCCTCATTTTTTAAAATGTGCAGTTGGTTATTTATTTTAATGCCTTAGTTTTATTGTCCCTTGAATGAAGTTGTCGACCCCCTTAAAAGGATGATTTCTCCTACGTGACCAGAACTGAAACCAAGGAACAATGATAGGAAAAAGAAATTTAACCTGCGGTGTAGCAAGAGAAATTTTGGCCAGGTTTTCCCATAGTCACATTTCATTTTCTTTCTCATTTGGAAAAAAAGGTAGATTTATTAAATGTATAAACCTATTCTTGGTCTGTCAATTTGATGGGGAAAGCTGTCATTGAACTGCATAGATCTGCAGAATGCAGTACTGTAGTCATGAGCTACTCCTGACATTGAGCATTTGAGATGTGGCTATCCTCAACTGTGATATGCTCTTAACTATAGAATGCAAAGTGAATTTCAAACACTTAATACAAAAAAGAATGTAAAAGATCTCAGTAGGATTTACATTGATCATTGAAATACGTATTGGAATATATAGAATTAACTAAAACAATATTAAAATTACCACAGAATTCTTTTTGCTTTTATTATGTGGTTCCTAGACAATTTAAAATTTCATTTGTGGCTTCCATAGGGGGCTTACAACATATTTCTATTAAATGAAACTGATATAGATAGTATTTTATTTCATGAATGAAAACATGACCCTTTGGAGTTTCTTGCATCGTAGTTGAAAATAAGTCTTCTTGTCCATCACTGACTTATGAAGGCCTTTTTTTTCTCATGGTTTCTCCATCTGACTAATTCTGCCTCAAAGCTCTCTTAACCATATAACCTAGACACAAAGTTCATTGATATGGAAGTGATATTAATGTCATAATTTCGGAATTACAAATGCACCACAGGGTCAAGAGGAAGGAGATAAATTGGAAAAAATCCGCTTTAGACAACATGAACATTTGTCACTTAGATTCAGAATAAAAACAACACTGAGGCTGGGTGCAGTGGCTCATCCCTGTAATCCCAGCACTTTGGGAGGCCAAGACGGGTGGTTCACTTGAGGTCAGGCATTTGAGACCAGCCTGACCAACATCATGAAACCCCCATCTCTACTAAAAATACAAAAATTAGCTGGGCATGGTGGCGCACACCTGTAATCCCAGCCATTTGGATGGCTGAGGCATGAGAATCACTTGAACCCGGGAGGCAGAAGTTGCAGTGAGCTGAGATCACACCACTGCATTCCTACCTGGGCAACAGAGCGAGACTCCATCTCAAAAAACAAACAAAAAAGAAAGAAAGAAAAAACAACACAAAATAAGACCTCCGTTTTCAGTGGGAAAGTTTATAGAGTAATTAACTGACAAACCAGAAGTCACAGGAGCTATTCAGTCAGTGACAAATGTGAGAAAATGATTCCAGCATGCCTGGGTCTGACTACCTTCCCTAAGTAACAAACTCTCTTTCACAGACAAACAGATAGGCAGCTGATTTTAATAAGAGCTCTCATAAAAACCGTCTGGAAGGTAAATAGATTTACATTTTTAATCTGACATTATTGGAACATTTTTCTTGCATGGTGAAAACTCCACTTTAATAATTTAAGTTGTTTTTCTCGGTGTACCTCAGCCTACTTCTTTTAAACACCTCTTCAAGTTAGGTTCTTTGGGCTTGATTGATTTTAATGTTTACATGCTTAATTTCAGGCACTGTCAGATTGCTAACCTGGGACTGATGTGTGGATTTGTAGTTCAACTTGAGCAGGGGGGCGGGGGTGTGGCAGAGGTGATGGGTTTCGCTGAGCTTTCAGTGAATTCCCACACTCAATGTGGAAGGGAGTGAACAAAAGGGACAGGGAAGGGAAATTATCGTACAGCTTTCAGGGCCTTGCAACATACATGTAGTAAAAACGCAGATCATGGGTGTTGTTTGCTTTTGTTAGGCATTGATAGCAGCTCCTTAAAAATGGCTAGTGTCCTTTACCTTGTCATCTAAGCTAGAAATGTGGTTATAAGCCTAGAGTCCCCGCTCTGCTGGACTCCCCTGCATCATCAGTCACCAAGATTTGTAGATTCCATAAGCTAATGTGTCTTAAATCCAATTCACCCCTCTCCCTCTCCTTTCCTCTTTCTGTCCCTTAGTTCACACCCCCATGTACCTGTGCCTGGGTTACTTCAACCGCCTCCTCACTGGCATTTTCAGGTCTTATCTTGCTTCTGTTCAATCTGCTTAAAAGCTCCATAGCTCCCTGTTGATGATAGGACAAGCTCAGACTCCTTAGCTGAGTATATCGTTTATGATCTGCTGCTGAGGCTGATGACCATGGGGTGAGGGGCAGACAAAAGGATGAAGAGTAAGACCAGAGGGTTGGGCAGGAAACTTTTAGGGATGTAAAGGAGTTTAGTGATTATCCTATGAGCAATGGAAAGTCACAAATGCTCAGGGTTTTTTTCTGTTGTCTTTTTTTTTTTTTTTTTTTTTTTTTTTTTGAAACGGAGTTTTTGCTCTTGTCGTCCAGGCTAGAGTGCAATGGCGTGCGATCTCAGCTCACTGCAACCTCTGCCTCCTGGGTTCAAGTGATTCTTCTGCCCCAGCCTCCTGAGTAACTGGGATTACAGGTATGTGCCACCACGCCCAGCTAATTTTTGTATTTTTAGTAGAGATGTTATTTCACCATGTTGGCCAGACTGGTCTTGAACTCCTGACCTCTGGTGATCCACCCGCCTTGGCCTCCCAAAGTGCTGGGATTACAGGCGTGAGCCACCATGCCTGGCCACAAATGGTCAGTTTTAAGCAGGGGCATGGCATGAACAGATTTGCCTAGTGGTTAAAAGCAAGGGTTCTGGAATTCAACTTAAATTCAAATCTGACCATGCCACCTAGTTGTATGTCCTTGGGCAACTTACTGAAGCTTTTTGGACCAGTTTCTTTGATTATAAAATGAGAGTTAAAACCTCTGTGAGATAGGCACATTTTGTGAGAGCTAAATGAGATCATGCTTGGCATACTACTTGACACACAATAAGCATCCCACTATTTTTTTATTCATTTATTTTTTATTTCCATAGGTTTTGGGGAAACAGGTGGTCTTTGGTTACATGAATGTTATTTAGTGGTAATTTCTGAGATGTTTGTGCACCCATCACCTGAGCAGTATACACTGTTCCCAATTTGTAGCCTTTTATCCCTCATCCCCCTCCCACCCTTTCCCCTGAGTCCCCAAAGTCCTTTCTATCATTCTTATGCCTTTGCATCGTCATAGTTTAGCTCCCACTTATGAGTGAGAATACACAATGTTTGGTTTTTCATTCCTGAGCTACGTCACTTAGAATAATGTCTCAATTCCATCCAGGTTGCTGCGAATGCCATTATTTCTTTCCTTTTTATGGCTGAGCAGTATTCCATGATATACATATACCACAATTTCTGGGCCTTTGGGCTGGTTCCATATTTTTGCACTTGTGAATTGTAAGCACCCCACTAATTTTAACTATCATTACTATTAATAATTCCTACTCTGTCTATGCTTTTTCTAACCCCTCAAGACTGAGTTCAGCCCTGTTCCCGTGTGCTTTTATAATACCTTGCATTTATCCCTGTTTGTAGGACTTCTGAGTCTGTATCTTAATTGACTATTAATGTGTTATTTCCCCCATCAATCCATAGCTCCCTAGGGTTGGGAACTATGGCTGATGCGTGGTAGAATGAATGACTACCTTCTATTGCTTTGTACTTCGATTCACATTATCTCTTTTGTTCTCTCCTTATCTCCACTTTACAGTTGTGATAACAAAGGCTCAGAGAAATCAAGTTGTAAGCCCCAAGTCCTGCAGTGAATCAGCAGCAGAGCTGCAACTCGTCTCAGTCCTGTGGATAGCACCGTGGCCTGGAAGGAAAAGTTTACGGCAATATAACCCTCTACGAACAACCTTCCAAGAGCAGGACGAGTGTTTTCACAAAGCTTCATGGAATGTCGAAGTTCAGGAACAAAACACTTTAGCTGGAAAAATAACACATAGCCAGAAATCAACCCCAATCCTACCAAAAATAATGATGCCAGGAAACAGAGCTACATACACAAAAGGGAATGTGTACCAGGATACACATAATAAAGTCACCTTGGCAAAGCTGGTATCCTGGGCAAGCCAGAGGAGTGATTCAATTTAAGAGAGAATTGGAAGGAGGACATATGCCCTAGCTAGTCCATCTGAAAAAGTGTGCCAACCCACTGCCTTATCATCATAAGCCTGATCATAGCAAAAATACGGAGTAGTTACAATGAAAATTTCCAAGGTAGAAGAAGATCAGGCAGTAGTAATACTAGAAGCTGGCTGCATGAGCCAGTGGCTCAAATCTCACAGTGCAGGGCCAAAGAAGACAAAGTTGAAGTCGATATTGATACGGGCCAGTTGGCTTTGCACTGAGGAGGAATAAAGTTCTGTGGTTACTGACTAGAACCTTCATCCCACTCAGTCATCCTGCCAATGCTGGTGTTTGGGGTCAAAAAGGGATTGGGAAAGACTGTAGAAGACCTATTGCCAGTGTTGACAAGCAGGGCTGACATTCAGACAGAGCATGCCAATACAGACAGTCAACTGTCGAATAATAAAACACCTCCAGATCAGTTGGGGGCTGATCCCCCTGGGTGCCTCCCGTATCACCCCAGCTATCCCTGGAGCTCCCTGCTGCAGTGACCATTTAGGATTAAAGCTTCATGCTGCTAGTTGATGCCCTGTCTTTTGAATATCATTTCTGATTACAACGACTAGAAAATAGCAAATAACTACCATTCATTCATTTATTCATTTGCTCAATTCTTTGGTGGGAGGAGCATGCATGCTACTTTTTTACACTGATACATAACATTTTACATATGTATGGGGTACATGTGATATTTTGTTACATGCATGGAATGTATAATGATGAAGTCAGGGTTATTGGCATATGTATCACCTTGAGTATCTATCATTTCTATGTACTGGGAACAGTTCAAGTCCTCTCTTCTAGCTACCTTGAAATATATCGTTGTTAAACAGAGTCACCCTGATGCAGGGCAGGTAAGCTCCAGAGTGGGACTTAGCCCTCAAGGGTTCTTGGTTTTGCCCAGGAAAGAATTCAAGGGCAAGCCAGGGGTAGAAGAAAAGCTTTATTGAGGCAGCAGTGTTACAGCGCTGGTGGTATTACTGCTCCGTGACTGCTCCTGCAGAACAGGGCTGCCCTGTAGGCAGAGAGTAGCAACTCAGAGCAGTTTTGCAGTCACATTTATATTCACCCACATAATAACATGCAGATTAAGGGGCGATTTATGCAGAAATTTCTAGGGAAGGAGTAGTAGTTTTTGGGTCATCAGGTCATTACCACAGAAAGGGGCAATAACTCCTGGGTGTTTCCATGGTAATGGTAAACTGACATGGTACACTGGTGGGTGTGTCTGATTGGAAAGCTGCTCCCACCCCGGCCCTGTTTTAGCTAGTTGCCAGTATGGTCTGGTGTCTGAGCCCCGCCTTTGGAGTTGAGTCCCACCTCCGACTTCAACCCTACTCTGCTGTCCATCATTAGAACCGTAATCCCAGCACTTTGGGAGGCCAAGGCACACCTATTATTTTTCTCATTTTCAGAAGAAGAATCTGTACCTTATTAAAAGTTGCAGAGTTAAGAAATGGCTGAAGATTCAAACTGGGTTGTCCAAATCCTTAGTCTAGGCTTTAAACCATGTTAAAATATCACCTATACTGGGACTTCAGAAAGAGAGCAAACCAAAAAAAGCAACTATTTGGGGATGGGGTGAGAGCAAGACAGAAACAATATTATGAAATTTTTTATACACTCACACTCTCTCTGTGGAAATATGGAAAGACAGGAAAATGTCTTGTAATGACTTGAGGAGACAGAATTATGGACAGTTCCCTATCCCAAAACTGTCAAATGTACATGCATTTTTCTAAAAGCACACGTGTTATTCATTATTCCAAGAAAAACCCAACACATATTGAGGCCACTGATGCTTCATGCCACAGCTCCAGGAAGGCTGAGGACCAAATATTTAGCATAATTCTTCATTCTATGATTCTTCTTGGCTTGGATTTTCAAGAAGTTGAGAACACTGCTTTCTCTGAAGCAAAATAAAACTGTTTTGGATAAAGTTAAAGACAGATGACATTTAGAGTGATAAGCAGAGCTGATACATCCATATTCAGCCAGTCTATCTACATTCAGAGGAATGAGAACCAAGAATTTGGAATGGATTTATTAACAACTCATCACACTATGAGAGCGTGGGGTAATATTTTGTATGTGATGTACCAGCTGTCTACAGAGCTAAGCAAACACAGAGATCACAGACTTTAGTCTCCTGTCTGGGTTCCAAGTAAATGGTCTTCAGGGAGACACCAAGAATAAAGGCTGCGAAAATGACATTAGAGCTCTTTGGGCTCCTTCTGATCATTGCTGCGCCCTGTTCTCACTATCAATTTGATTTCACTGGATGATTCCATAAGTGAATTTGGAGCTTGTGAGTCATGACTGAGACTGACTTGGTTGCTTGCATTTTCTACCACTGAGTCCTGCTGTCCAAGTTTTCTCAAGCTTGATGTCTGTCCTACTTTAAATAAGATAGCAATGAGACAGCTGACATATTTCCTGCAGAGACTGTGCCTCTAGTTGGTAAATCACAATCAGGAAGCTGACACCCATACTTGTTCTCCTCTGGGAAGAAAAAAAAAAGAGAACCATTAGGATATGTTTGAAAGATCTAAAATACCCAAAGAGGAAGAACTGTGTAGGGTTGTGGTAATCGAAAAGATAATATCGTTTCCATTATGTAACCCTATCGAAGCCATTACACCATAAGATCAGTCCTGAGGGGAAGTTGTCTCTAATAAATTCCAGTCTAAACGGGCAAAATATAACTTACATGAAATTCTTAACTGAAGTCTTCCAGAAATTAAAGAGGAACCTGATTTATAAAATCTTATACATACCCAACATATTTCATAATCACTTTTCTCAGTTTTCTTACACTGCACTATGTAGCCACTTCCTGCAAATTTCTGGAAACATTTGTTGTGATCTTTTGTTCAGTAAATATTCACTTCCTTTCCCCCTCCCACTGTGGGAAGAGGAGACTTTCCAGCCCACTGATGTTGGGCTAAGCCATGTGACTTGCTTTGGCCAAAGGAATATTAGCAGATCTAACACTCCAGAGATCTTAAATTTGCTTGTGGGTTTTGTTTTGACCTCTTATGCTCTGGTAATCTACCATGAGAATATGCCCTGGGTATTTTCTGCTCTATTCATATGTGTTCCAAACCATGCATACATGGGGCAGACATGAACCCATTCACAGCTTGGATCCAGTCCAGTCAGCCTATAGCCTGATGCAGAACCACCCAGCTGAGCCCAGCCCAGCCACAGTCAGTCTAACTGTAGCCAACAGCAGACCCATGTGCAGCAGAATAACGTTTGTTGTTAGACACTGAGTTCTGGGTGGTCTGTCAATGGTCAGTGTGTCTCTCTGTCCTTCTTCTTCTCATTCCTCCTAATTCTAATTCACAAAGCCCCAAAGCATGGCAAACTTCTGCTTCAAAGGAGAGAGAAGGAAGAACAATAAGATGAAGCAAAATCAGGATCTTCTTTAACACACACGGGAAAGAGCAAAGGCTGGAATTATTCATGTGTTGATAATTTCTAAAGTGTCACACCTGTGATAATAGCTACCATTTGACAGGCTCAGTGTTAAACACTTTATAAACTGGAACGTATTGAATCCACACAATAACCTAAGAAGTCAGGATAAATGTTACCATTTGGTAGAAAAAGAAACCTGAGGCTTGGAGAGGTTATGTATTTTGTTAGAAGGTGCCAGAGCTAGGTTTTAAATACTCAGATTTAGGCAAATCCCAATAATTATTGAGCGACCTAGGCAGTCAACCAGTCTTAAAATGAAATACCATTCTTTAATGCAACAAATTGGCAAAGATTACGAACACTCTAATACTGAATATTGGCAAGAATGCCAGAGAGGCATCTTATAAAACACAGGTGAGAATGTAAATTGGCGCTAACATTCTGGAAAGTAATCTGACAATATTTATCAAGAGCCTGAACATTTGCATATCCTTTGAACCAGTAATCCCACTTCTCTGATTATATTCTAAGGAACTAATCAGAGATGCAGCCGAAGATTCATATACAAAGTTGTTCTTCAAGACGTTGCTTATCACAGTGAAAAATTGGAATCAACTGAAATGTAAAATAGTTGCAGGATGGTTAAATAATTGATATTGCTACAGGCTGGAACAATATGCAACCACTAAAATTCTTATTTCAATGACATGAGGAAAGGTCTGCAATAACTAAGTGAAATAAAAACAGGATATAAAAGTGAATATAAAGTTTGACTCCAGTTTAAAGAGTGTGTTTGTTCATCTATGTGTGTGCGATTGTCAGATAATAAAATAATATTAGGAATGCATTATTTCTGCATAATGATTATTTTTTGTGTGTTTTCAAAGTACTTTTTTGTATTTCTCAAATGCATTGAATAAGCAAGTGTTACGTTTGTAACTAGAAAAATATACTTAAAATGATTATTTTTAAAAACATCAATTTTTATCCCTATACAATATAAGCAGTAGGAGGACAGGTCTTTATCTGTTTTGTTCACTGATACATACTCAGAATAGTGTCTGGCTCTTAATATGTGTTCAGTAAATATTTGTTAATGAATGAAAGTTATAGCCTGTGGTGTGTGCAAATCTATTGTGTGTGTGTACGTTATCTGTAGTTTCATAAATAACCATCCTCAAAACAGCAACCGTTGTAATAGGCTCATGCATTCTGTGGGCCAGGAGTTCCAACAGGACAAAGTGGGATGTCTTGTCTAATTCCATGATATCTGGAGCCTCAGCTGGGGAAAATGTGTGTATTACTCTGCTGTTGCTGCCATAACTATGTTTTTATTGACTTATTGATTTACGTATTTTATTTAAGACAGGTCTCACTCTTGTCACCCAGGCTAGAGTACAGTGAGTGGCACTATCATGGCTCACTGAAGCCTTGACCTCCCAGCCTCAAGTGATCCCCCAGTGATCCCCCTGCCTCAGACTCCTGAGTAGATGGGACCTCAGGTGTGTGCCACAACACCCGGCTAATTATTATTATTATATTCTGTATAGGTGGGTGTCCCACTCTGTTGCCCAAGCTGCCTTGAAATCCTGGGTTGATGTGATCCTTCCACCTCAGGCTCCCAAAGTGCTGAGATTACAGGTGTGAACCACCATGCCTGGCCTGGCTGCCCTAACTATGGCTGTCATAGAATGGGTGGCTTAAACAACAGAAATTTATTTTCTTACTGTTCTGGCTGCTGGGAAGTTCATGATCAAGGTGGCAGCCCATTCAGTTTCTGGGGAGGGCTCTCTTTCTGGCTTACAGGGAGCCCCCTTTTACTCTGTGCTCATACAGTTGAGAGAGAGGAAGGAGCTCTTTGCTGTCTCTTCTCATTAAGACACTGATTTTATCAAACCAGATCTCCCCTACCTCCTGTCATGGTCTCATCTAACCCTAATCACCTCTCAAAGGTCCCGTCTCCAAATACTGTCATTTTGGGGATTAGAGCTTTGACATATGCATTTTGGGGGTACACAAACAGCCCATAACAACATGAATAGCTGGAGGTGACTTGAAATGTTAGGAGCAGAAATAGCCTGGAAAGGCTGGGTGCGGTGGCTCATGCCTGTAATCCCAGTACTTTGGGAGGCCGAGGCGGGTAGATCACCTGAGGTCAGGAGTTCGAGACCAGCCTGGCCAACATGATGAAACGTCTATCCTAAAAAATACAAAACATTAGCCAGGCATGGTGGTGCATGCCTGTAATCCCAGCTACTCAGGAGACTGAGGCAGGGGAATCACTTGAACCCGGGAGACAGAGGTTGTAGTGAGCCAAAATCACAGCACTGCACTCCAGCCTGAGCAACGAGAGTGAAACTCTGTCTCAAAAGAAAAAAATAAAGAAAAAGAAATTGCCTGGAGGTTTCTTCCCTCATATGCCTGGGGTCTGGGACGGGACAACTCTGAGACTAGACTCAGCTAAGACCATCAGCCAAAACATCAACACATGCCCTTCCATCTAGCCTGGACTTTAACATTAGATTTTGCATGAGTCCGCAATAAACCTTTGCTATGCTAAGCCACTAATACTTTGGGTGGATTGCTGCAGTGTAGCCTACCTTATCCTGGACTAACAGAATGATTTGCAAGTATACAGCTATTTAATGTAATGAGATAAACCCTCTTAGCCTAGAGGCTAGCCTGAGGAATGTCTTTCCTTTCCACCATGGACAATTTGGAAAGCTGAGCTTCTGCTTAGTGAGACATGTGAGATACACATGACACAGACCAGAGTGCCTGCCTTGTCATGCCACTTACAAGCAGTGTGGCCTTGGATAAATTACAGAATCTTTCTGAGCCTCAGTTTTCTCACCAGTAAAATGGGAAGATGATTATAACACTTATCTCAGGATTGTGAGAATTAAGGGATAGGTATCTATTATATGGCACTGGGATGAGGTATCTATTATATGGCCCTGGGCACAGCATAAGCACTTATTAAATGTTAGCTGTTATATTACTTCTATTATTATTATTATTATTATTTGAGGTGGAGTCTAGCTCTGTCACCCAGGCTGGAGTGCAGTGGCGCGATCTGCAGTGAGTAGAGCTCACTGCAACCTCCACCTCCTGGATTCAAGCGATTCTCCTGCCTTAGCCTCCTGAGTAGCTGGGACTACAGGCGCCCGCCACCATGCCAGGCTAATTTTTTTGTATTTTTTAGTAGATATGGGGTTTCACTATGTTAGCCAGGATGGTCTCAATCTCCTGCCCTCATGATCCACCCGCCTTGGCCTCCCAATGTGCTGGGATTACAGGCGTGAACCACCACGCCCGGCCATATTACTTTTATTATTACATAGTCCACAATCTCTTGAGCTGAAGGCCAGGATGGTGTCCACTATACACAGTTTAAAAAAAAAAAAAAAAAAAAAAAAAAAGTCGAATCAGCAGATCCAGAGAGAAAATTAAGTATCTTTTGAGTTTGGTTAGGGCTGAGAGGCAAAAGGAGGCTTTTGAACTCCCAAAGCCACAAATGAGAAGTGAGGAGAAAGGCCTCCCCTTTTGATATATTAAATATCTAACTTATGTATACACCACCTGGTTCCATATAAGAAGAGAGAGGAAGGCAGACTTCATGCCATCTCATCTTCTGGCAACAAAAACAGATGCTAAAACAAGGATGGGATGTAAAATAGAAGAAGAAAGTCGCTCCCAAAAAAATCTTACCATGGGAACCTCGCTGCAGACTCTGGCTGTGTGCTAAGCTATCTAGCAGACTGTGCAAAAAGTGCAGCCATGGTGGTTACACAACCTCGCAAGGTTGCACAATCCAGGTTCTTCACCACCCAGTCACGCCATTGCCAAAGCATGCTCCCTAGGGAGGGGCTGGGAGGCAAGCCACTGGCAAAGGTGACTTGAGTAAGGTGCTGGGTGTCGTGCCTAACACTGTGCCACAGCAGCTGAGTCACCCCAGAAATTCAAGGTGTGGCTGCCAGGCCCCTGCCAGAGAGGACCGGGGGACCCAGAGAAGAGAGGAATCCCATTTTTGCCTTTATCACCATCACTCCAATTCAGAGGAGAGAACGTCTGAAAAAAATTCTCTCTAGCTTGCACTTTTTAGGCTGTTTAATTTTTTATTGTTGAGTATGAACAATGAAACAAAGCAGTTTCCTGTTTCTTGGCCCCAACCCCCCACCACTGCTGAGGAATTTGAGTTTAAAACTGCCGGAGAGGAACATTTAAATTCTATAAATTAGCTTCACTAAAGATGCTTAAGCGTTTATGAAAACATTCCCATTTTACACTCAGCTTTATGAAATCTTAAAGAAAAAAAAAATCACAAACTGCCATGTGAAGCTAAGCTGGCAGAGAGAGCGATCTGCTCAGTGCAAATATGCCAACAGCTTTACAAATGAGGAATATGGAATCATGATTAAGAGCCTGCAGATCATTTATCAGTGACAAAACAAAGATTCCTAGCCTCTGGACTCAGAGTCCATGGAGACTCTAATGGGCTACATCGCATGCCCCAGAAGCAGTGTGCAGTATTAACTCACTTATACCCACAATAATGCTGGCAGCAGGAAACTCCATTGTGCCTGCTTCGGTGCCCAGAAGAGCTATTTTGGTGTAAAACAGAGCTCGGCTTCAGGGAAGACCTGGGTTTAAATCCTGGTTTAGCTACTAAACAGCTGGTGACGTTGGACAATGAACTTTATCATTGGTAGACTCAGTTTCCTCCTATGAACACTGGAGAGAATAATAACATGCAGGCACTCAAGAAGGGATAATTTCCCTGATACCTTCACTTCTACACAAGCACAATAAACATAACAAAACTATGGAGTGGTGAGTGGTTCCATCAAATATACTTTTTTTTTTTTTTTTTTTTTTTTTGAGATGGAGTCTCGCTCCGTGGCCCAGGCTGGAGTGTAGTGGCGCCATCTCGGCTCACTGCAACCTCCGCCTCCCGGGTTCAAGCGCTTCTCCTGCCTCAGCCACTCTAGTAGGTGGGACTGCTGGCGCGTGCCACCACACCTGGTTAATTTTTTGTATTTGTAGTAGAGATGGGATTTCACTGTGTTAGCCAGGATGATCTCTATTTGCTGACCTCGTCGTCCGCCAGCCTCAGCCACCCAAAGTGTTGGGATTACAGGCGTGAGCCACCGCACCCGACCCAAATGTACATTTAAATAAAATAGCAAAGACTTGGAATCAACCCAAATGTCCATCAGTGACAGACTGGATTAAGAAAATGTGGCACATATACACCATGGACTATTATACAGACATAAAAAAGGATGAGTTTGTGTCCTTTGTAGGGACATGGATGCAGCTGGAAACCATCATTCTCAGCAAACTACTGCAAGAACAGAAAACCGAACACCACATGTTCTCACTCATAGGTGGGAACTGAACAATGAGATCATTTGGACTCGGGAAGGGGAACATCACACACCGGGACCTATTATGGGGAGCGGGGAGGGGGGAGGGATTGTATTGGGAGTTATACCTGATGTAAATGACGAGTTGATGGGTGCAGCACACCAACATGGCACAAGTATACATATGTAACAAACCTGCACGTTGTGCACATGTACCCTAGAACTTAAAGTATAATAAATAAATAAATAAATAAATAAATAAGTAAACAAACGTGTTTGGACACACCCCCTCCCATTCCCACCACGCAAAAGAGAGTGTGCCGAAGAAAGAAAATAAGATCTACTTTTCTTATTCTTCTGATGACACCTGGACCTTCCATGGTGCTGGGGGACGAAAAGGTCACAGCCAAAAACAAAGAGAAACTGATGACATTAATTTTGGTTTCTGATTCTGAGGGTTTAGGTTTAGGAATAATTTTGACCCTTGGCTTTATAGAAATTTCCCCTTAAGTGCTTACTTTAAAATCTGTGACTTCCCCATCCTGCAGCCCCCAATCCCCTAAACAAACATACAGTTCTCATTACTCTCTTAACCTCCAGGCAGCCAGGCACAGAGGAAAGAACACTGGGATTGTCTGGCATTGTCTGGCTGGGGGTCCTCAGGACTTGCTTCGTCGTCTAACTTCCAAGCCCCTTCAAAGAGATTAGAGCCAGAATGGAAGTTCTTGTTCACTACAACTTATTAAAATGCTATACGTGTTTCCAGTTTTTTTTGCCCAATTTGCATCTTTTCTGTCCCTCAAAATTAAGTGGTCACCCCAATAGATAAATACCATCTCTGAAGCTATATTCTGAGCAGTGCTTAGAAATTAGACTTTCCAAGGACGAATACCTGGTTTAATAACTATCATTGCCAACTATGCGTTATCACTATTTGCACAGTTTCACCTTTAATATGACACATTTGTTTTCATGGCATTTCATTACAGTCTCCGTGGACAATGACTTAGCAGAGAGGAATTCTCAGGGATTTTTGTTGTTGTTGTTGTTTTGTTTTGAGATGGAGTCTCACGCTGTCACCCTGGCTGGAGTATAATGGCAAGATCTCGACTCATTGTAACCTCCGCCTCCAGGGTTCAAGCGATTCCCCTGCCTCAGCCTCCCGAGTACCTGGGATTACAGGCGCCCACCACCAGGCCCGGCTAATTTTTTGTATTTTTAGTACAGACGGGGTTTCACTATGTTGGCCAGGCTGGTCTCGAACTCCAGACCTCGTGATCCACCCGCCTCAGCATCCCAAAGTGCTGGGATTACAGGCATGAGCCATCGTGCCCAGTCTAGGCATTCTCAGTTTTAATGGTTGCTTAGCGATGTGCTGAACCGGCACTTTTCCTTTTTTTTTTTTTTTTTTGAAATGGAGTCTCGCTTTGTCTCCCAGGCTGGAGAGCAGTGGCGCAATCTTGGCTCACTGCAATCTCTGCCTCCTGGGTTTGAGCAATTCTCCTACCTCAGCCTCCAAGTAGCTGTGATTACAGGTGCATGCTGCCACACCCAGCTAATGTTTGTATTTTTAGTAGAGACGGGTTTTCACCATGTTGCCAGGCTGGTCTTGAACTCCTGACCTCGACCAGCACATTTCAATGCAACTTTCTGGGATGCTATGAGGTTTCTCTATCTATGTCATCCAGTCTGGTAGAACCCAGCCACATAGAGCAATAGCACTTGAAATGTGACTAGCACAACTGAGGAACTGAATTTTAGAAGTATTATCTTTAAATAATTTGCATTTAAATATAATTATCACACGAAACTAGTCACTACCATATGGCACAGTGAAGTGCTAGACACTGCCCACTTAGGACTTGTGCTAGACCAGTGCTGTCCAACGGAAATATAATGTGAACAACATATGTAATTTAGTTTTTTCTAGTAGTCACCTTAAAATAAGGAAAAAGAAAGAGGGTGAGATTAATTTCAATAATATATGTTATAACTGACTATTCAAAATATTATTTCAACCTATAATTAATTAAAAAATTAGTGAGATATTTTACAGTCCTTTTTTTCATGCTAAGTCTTCAGCATTTGGTGTGCCTTTTATAATTATAACACATCTCAATTTAGACTGGCTGCATTTTAAGTGCTCAACAGCCACATGTAGGTAGTGGCTAACATATTGGACAACATCACACAGATATTAGCCACCCTGAGGCTAACATTTCCATCTATAACATGAGCATGCTTATAGCAAGAATCAAAAACACTCTTGTCTTTTAACTCGGGATGCTAAACAATGTTAAACATAAACACCAAACTTGCTATATTTATTTTTACTAAAGTATACATAGATATGCAAAATATTTGGTGTTTCCTTTTTAAAGATGTCTCTTGTTCTTTTGCTTTGAATTAAATCCACTAATTTCACCATGTCAATATTTACTGCTAATTATACAAGAACATCTACAACTTAAAGAGATGCAATGTGTGTATCATAGAATTCTTAAGCTCAGTGCCTACTAATTTCCATATCAATAATTTCCATTAGTGTAATGGGACACAATAGAAGCTGCTCCTGGAATAGAAATGGGTAATGAAGAAAGCAATTATAGAGAATCATTTGGCAGCAAAGTAGATAACCAATAAGCCAATGACCTGATCAATGGGTATTAGATACATTAAACGCAAAAGATGATCCTGAAGTGTCCATTAGCAGAAATTCTACAAATGAATTACCTAAAACTAATCAATACAGCCTGCTGACAATGTAACCTATAATAGTGGATTCAGAAGCAATTTCAAAAATGTGTGCTGCTCACACGTGAATGTCTTTTCTACTTTTACGCTGCAAACCATACCTTTCCCAACCTCCATCTTAAGTCCCCTCTTTAAGACTTTTTCTATAATAGTTTGTTGTTTCATTCTTACCATGCAGTAAGAAGAAATGGATAAAGGGAGTCATGTGGGTTTTCTGTCTCTCCAGGACACACCTTGATGAAACATGACTAATATTTGCTGATGGCTTTGAAGACAAAACTATGATGTTACAGCCTTTGCTTTTAAAGGTAGAAAGAGAGGAAACTTGTGAGAAAGTTAGCATGGGGATGTGTAATGGGAGGCACCAGTTGTAAAGATCGGATGGTTACCTATTAAACTTAGACAGGAAATTTGTTTTGTCATGATTGTCCAGAATGTCAGCTTGACTCCTCACTCGAAAAAGGGAAACAAAAGACAATTCTTGTGTCCTTGTGTGCCGCCAGATTGATCAGAATAGTTCCTTCCACTTTACAACAGTTAATGTAATTTGATTTTGTATGCCCTGTAAGTGTTTACACATTACAAAGTTAGTTGACTGGGAGAGGACAGGACAATGATCTTACTATTATATACTATTTAACTGGCATTAATCTTTCATTTGACTCTCTGGCAAGAGCAAGATTTTTCTTTGCTCATGAAAGCCATCAGGAGTGTGCTACATATGCGCTATACTCACTTGTGAAAGGCTGGCCCTGCTGCCAATCAGCTTGATGCCAGGATAGAGGCAGGAAACCCAGAAGCCTCTTTATGCCTCTTCTCTTTTCACCCTTCACAGTATGGCTGGAAAGGAATCAGAGACCTAACATCTCCTGAAGTCCTACTATGTACCAGGCACCACGCTAGGCACAGGAAGATAACATCAAATTTTATTGGTATTTGTTTCCACAAAGGCATTGTTAGTGATCAAAAAAGTGCATTATTTTGAGCACAGAGAGGAGGAAAAAAAATCCCCTGCTCTTTCCAGTAGCAAAATCCTGGAATCCCAAGATTCTAGAAGAAAATGTCAGTAGTGCCCTTTGATATTTTTTGTTCATAAGGAAGGAAAATAATCTAGTGGTGGTGAGGCAGGTGGTTGTTTGCTCCTTTCTAATGCTAAGGTTCTATCACTAGGTCTCAGGATTAAGCTTCTTAAGATGAGGCTAGTAAAAGCCAGAAACATTAGACTTTCACAGCAGCAAATAATATTTGGTCTCAAGAGCCAGAAGTTCTAGAAAAGGGAAAGAGCCCCTTAGTTGCACACATAAAAGTAAGTAACATATCCATCATTTTTAAGAAAAATTATGCAATTAATATTAATATAAAAGTTAATGTGAAAATAGAATATTTTAAAAACTAAAACCATGACTCATACAAACAGAAAATGAACACGTGTCAAATATTTTATTTAACTCATTAATTAATGAGGAAAACAGTAAGACATTATAACAGGTTCAAAGGAAATCAAAGAGTAGATACACATATGGGCAATCAAGAGTGCCGACAACTGAATGTGGTGACTCACGCCTATAATCCCAACACTTCAGGAGGCCCAGGGAGGAGGACTGCTTGAGCCCAGGAGTTTGAGAACAGCCTGGGCAACCCAGTCAGACCCCATCTCTACCAAAAATTTAAAAATTAGTTGGGCTTGGTGGTTGGTGCCCATAATTCCTAGATGAGGCTGAGCAGGGAGGATCTCTTGAGCCCAGGAGCTCAGAGCTGCAGTGAGCAATTGCAACTATGATCACACCACTGCACTGAGGCCTGGGCAACAGAGTGAGACCTTGTTTCAAACAAAACCAAAAAAACCACCAAAACAAACCAACAAACAAACAAGAAAGCTGACAAATTTGTTTAAGAGATGCAAAAACTGGCTTGAGGGGAAATAGTAGGGACAATTTTCAAAATTCATTGCATATTGTAGTAACCAGAATTCTAAGATTCCTAACCCTTAGTGTACATGTCCTGTATAACTTCTTTTTTTTTTTTTTTTGAGACTACAGAATTTCTTTTTCTTTCTTTTTTTTTTTTTTTTTTGAGACAGAGTCTCGCTCTGTTGCCTAGGTTGGAGTGCAGTGGTATGATCTTGTCTCACTGCAACCTCTGCCTCCAGGGTTCAAGCAATTATCCTGTCTCAGCCTTATGAGTAGCTGGGACTACAGGTGTGCACCATCATGCCCAGCTAATTTTTGTGTTTTTAGTAGAGAAGCGGTTTCACCATGTTGGCCAAGCTGATCTTGAACTCCTGACCTCAAGTGATCCACTCGCCTCGGCCTCCCAAAGTGCTGGGATTACAGGTGTGAGCCACCATGGCTGACCCCCTGCAGAATTTATTCTTCTTGAGTGTGGGCAGGACTACGAGTACGATGGATTTCATTCTCATGATTAGGTTACATTGGTCGACAAAGGTGAAGGGAATTTGCAGGTGTAATTAAATATTTGAGACAAATTAATCAAAAAGGAGATTATCCTGAGTGGATAGGACCTAAATCAAGCAAACCCTTAAATGAAGAGATTTAAAGTAGGAAAGATTCTGCTGAACTTTGAGAGGCAAACTGCCAAGTTGTGAAGGCCACATGGTAGGGAATAGCAGGTGGTCTCTAGAAGCTGAGAACAGCCCTTGCTGACAGCCAGTAAAAAATCAGGGGGCCGGGCTAGATGGCTCACACCTGTAATCCCAGCACTTTGGGAGGCTGAGGCATGTGAATCACGAAGTCAGGAGATCGAGACCATCCTGGCTAACATGGTGAAAACCCGTCTCTACTAAAAATACAAAAAATTAGCCAGGCATTGTAGCACGTGCCTGTGGTCCCAGCTACACGGGAGGTTGAGGCAGGAAAATTGCTTGAACCCAGGAGGCAGAGGTTGCAGTGAGCCGAGACCGTCCCACTGTACTCCAGCCTGAGCAACAGAGGCAACTCCGTCTTAAAAAAAAAAAAAAAATTAGGGACCTCAGTCTTACAACCACAAGATGAATTCTGCCAACGAAATGCACTTAGGAGAGAAACCCAAGCCCAGGACCACATCATGATTTCAACCTGCTGATATCCTGGGCAGAAGACCCAGTTAACCCGTGCCTGGACTCCTGACCCACAGAAAATACAAGATAATACATTTACGTTATATCAAGTTGCTTAGTTTGTGGTAGTTTTTTTTAAAACAGCAACAGAAAACTCATACACATGTCCACGGAAAATAATCACTTGTATTGCAATCAGTTAGCTGCAACTTACAAAGTTGTAAAATTGTTCAAGGCAGTGAAAGTGCAGCAATCCCACAGAATCAAACACCCTGGAAGGTTGCCCAAGACAGCACGTAGATTTTCACTGAATGTACTCAGTAATGCATTTGGTCCATTTCAAAGTCCTTCCATACAGTGAAAAATGTTTCATTGAGTTAAGTGCTTATTTCACAGACAGTGTTGCTTCGTTTTATTTTTATTTAAATAAACTTTTTTCCCTGAATGGATTTTAGACTACACTTTGCTTTTTTTTTTTTTTTTTTTTTTGAGACGGAGTCTCGCTCTGTCGCCCGGGCTGGAGTGCAGTGGCCAGATCTCAGCTCACTGCAAGCTCCGCCTCCCGGGTTTACGCCATTCTCCTGCCTCAGCCTCCCGAGTAACTGGGACTACAGGCGCCCGCCACCTCGCCCGGCTAGTTTTTTTGTATGTTTTTTAGTAGAGACGGGGGTTTCACCGTGTTAGCCAGGATGGTCTCGATCTCCTGACCTCGTGATCCGCCCGTCTCAGCCTCCCAAAGTGCTAGGATTACAGGCTTGAGCCACCGCGCCCGGCCTACACTTTGCTTTTTAAACATGTGAGGGGTTGGTGGGGTTGGCTAGCTTTCAGGAGTTGTAGAGTGGAGACCCTGTCTTTAGAAACAACCAGGAGGTCTGAGCCTCACCGCACACCAGTCATTGCTGAGAAAATGGACCTGGGCAAAATGGGACCGAGAGGTTGGTGTTTTATGTGCAGTGAATGCTAAGGCTGATTTTATCCATTCATCTATTTATTCACTCAACAAACAAATCCAGTACCTACATGGGGGAGAATTATTTAGTAAAAATAATGATAGCTAACACATACAAGCTCTTACTATGCATTAGTCATTGTTCTAAGCACTTTATTCATAGTAACCTATAGAATGTTCACAATAACCCAGTGAGGTACGTACTATTATTATCCCCGTGTTATAGATGATGAAACAAGCAGAAAAAGGTTACGTGCCTTTCCCAAAGCCCCATAGCTGGTGAGTGCCAGAGTTGGGATTCACACTCATACCGTCTGGGTCCTCACTCTCATCCCCCACATGGTATCATCTTTGTAGCTAGGATCTCTTGAGCCTGGACACCAGCCACATCTGCTGGTATTTCTGAAGTATGCCTTACTTTACAATTTTCTTCTGTTTCCCCAAAGCTTCAGTATTGTCCGTAGTAATAGTCCATCTTCAGCCAGACGACAGGAAATTAAAAAATTTTTACATTTTCCTGTAGCCACAGTGTGTGGGCATGCTGATTGTACACTAAGTAAAACTAAGAGTTATTTTACTATCCTTGCAAATCTGTCACCCATTTAAAAAATGCGTCTTTGCTCAACTCTGAGCCTTATTTCTGCTTTCCTTTTGAAGAAGTGTATTTTCTCCTCTGCGTGTTGTGTCTTAGAAACTATACTGCTCATCTCCCTACTAGGATTCAACCCCAGGCCTAAGCTCTGTGGTGGCGAATACCCTGCAGCTGCCTGCAAACAATAAGTAATACAAAGGATGACTGAGGGTTTCAAGTTTCCTGTTTACAGCTTCCATCCAATGGAGATCTCTCCGGGAGAAATGTAAGGCTGGCAACAGATTAATAAGGGTTCAGTTATTTTACAAGAGAGAACAATGGTTCTTCTGACCACTTTTGATTCATTCCATCCCTGGTTTCCATGGAGCATCATCATAAGAGGATCTATGTATGTCAATAGAGTGGCAGGAGAGAAGCAGCAAACAAGGAAGGAATCATCTGCCTGGTGAGTCTCCATCGGAAAGAGAACATCACCAGCTCTTGTGATCCAGTTCCTGTGTGGGTGGGCTGCTCTGCCAGGGGAAAGATGATGTGTAGAGTGGATAACACAGTTCCCACTCTGCAGTCTCATTCTTCCCTCCTCAGGAGAGCTCTCCCCTCAATTCTGTTCCCTTTTCAGGCTTATTCCTGTCTCCATCCTTCCCCTTTTATTGGGGCTAGTTGGAAACGCAATGTAGCGAATCATATGTACCTGCTGAGCTGCCCCTCAGGAGAAAACAGTTAAAGAAGAATTTTCTTGGATTGGCCCTGGAAGTCAGGGATACTATGCCAGACACCTGTTCCTTTTTGGCTGTCCAGAATCTAATCCCCCTTCTTTTGACAATTCCACCATCCCTTCTTCTTTCTACCAGGATGACTCACCCTGACTCAGGAGTAGGACATGTGATTTAGGTTTAAGCCCATCAAGGTATTGCATTTCCTTGGACTCCAATGATTGGTTCATTGATAACTATGTGACTTAATTAGAGCCAATTAGAGACACAGTGAGACTTTTGCAGGGAATTCTGGGAAGGAGACTCTCACTAGCTCCTTGCTTGACTTGAGAGGTATGAGGTTGGAGCAGCTGTAGCCATTTCCATCTATCGACGGAACACGGGTTTGAGAACACAGTCAAGTCAGGACAAGAACCAGAGAGATGTTGGATCTTAAGGACAGTGCTTGAGCCCTCGAATCAATGTCTAAAGTAAGTCCTGATTTCAGACAGTCAGTACATGATTCAATAAGATTTCTTTGAGCACTATCTTAGGTTGGATTTTCTGTTTCTCACAACCAAAAAAGTTGTCCATTTCCCACTAGGGAAAGTTGAGGGGAAGCTCCAAGAACAAGAGCGGCCAGGAGAGGGGCAGTTCACTGCTGTCAGCCAGGAAACGGATTCTCAGCTGAGGCTATTGTCCCTTTATGTTTATCATGAAAAGGCAGAATTTACAACATATGCTTTTAGAGTCATTAGCTTTTCCATTTCTATCGAAAACCTGATATTTTTATGGGCAGTGGGGGGAATCTGTCCAGCTTTTTACTCACATGATGTTAGTCTCCCTTAGAGTGAACACAGACATGGGTGGATTCCTCAACAAAGTCATCCATATCTGTTTTTGGTCACCATGCCTTTTAAATGTTTGTTATCACAATTACACCATCTTTTTAGCTAATGGAGGGTCGATGAAGACATTTGGCCAGATAACCCTGCAACACCTAAATCCTGCCTTTGGCTGACTAGCTCCATTTCCCAGCAGTGCTTTCATAGGAGCAGTAAGTAGCACTTTATTTTTAGAGCTTTGGTGAAAAACTGGAATGCAAACTTGAGCAAGAGTGGACCTCTTGCTTCTTGCCTGTCGTGGTTCGAGCCCAATTCTCAGGTATTACCTGTTTGACTCTCTAGTTTCCTGTCTTCTGCCTTTGGCTGATGTGTATTGGCTCAGGTTTTTTGTGGTTTGGTTTTGGTTCTTGGTTTTCAACTATATCAGAGAAGAAAGGGAAAGCGTCTTCTCACCTTTGCCTAAAATATTTGCCGAACGGTGGCTGCCCAAGTCCTTTCAAACTGAGTGAAGAAATCTGAACCTGCTTCTAGGTGAGAGGAGGAATGTGTTTCCAAGGAGAGAAAAAGTGAAGGGGTGGGGAGAAGGGAAGAGAATGAACTAGAGCTACCCTGCTATTCTGGCCACAAGGATAAAGAGAGAAAAAGAGAGGCTATACTTATGTTACGTGTGCGGTATATAACCTTATATCTGTTTTAAGTTCCACCTCTAGAAAATAAGGGCCACTAAGTATCGCAGAATCTAACCAATCAGATCAATACTCTCAGAGCAGAACAAGGCAGGAATTAAAAGGAGAAGCAAGAGAATGTTTGAAAGCTGGTTCTTAACAGTCAACATTAGAGTATTAATAAGGATAATGCCAGCTGCAACAGCAAATCATCTCCAAAATTTCAGCAGCCTACCCCAGTAAAAGTTTATTTCCTGTTCGTGTAACAATCCAAAGTGGGTATTTCTTCCAGGCAGGCTGCTTTCCTTCACTCAGTGATTTAAGAACCAATGTTTCTTCAATCTTAAGGCTCCACCTTATACCAGTGATTTTCCATTTTAACTCAATTTTGTGATTACCTGAGGAGCTTTATGCTAATACACGAGCCCCATCCCCAAGATATTCTGATTTTATTGGTTTTAGTTGCAGCTTGGGCATCAGGTTTAAAACACCTCCAGGGGTGTCTAGTCAGCGTTCCACAAGGGCGTTGCCCTAGGGCAGTGGTTCCCAATGTGTGGTGCCCAGATTGGTATATCCACAACATCTGGGAACTTGTAAGGCTTACAAATTATCAAGTCCCTGATCTACTGAAGAAAAACCTGGGGATAGAGCCCAGCAATATCTGTCTTTTAACAGTCTTCCAGTTGATTCTGAGGCATATTCAAGTTTTGTTTTGTTTTTGAGATAGGATCTTGCTCTGTCACCCAGGCTGGAGTGCAGTGGTGCAATCATGGCTCACTGCAGCCCCAGGCTCCCAGACTCAAGTGATCCTCTTGCCTCAGCCTCCTGAGTAGCTGGGACCACAGGTGCACACCACCATGCCTGGCTAATTTTTCTTTTCTTTTCTTTTCTTTTCTTTTCTTTTCTTTTCTTTTCCTTTCTTTTCTTTTCTTTTCCTGTAGAGATCAGGGTCTCAACATGTTGCCCAGACTGGTCTCAAATTCCTGGCCTCCCAGAGTGCTGAGATTACAGGCCTGAGCTATCACATCTAGTTGCAAAGTTATCTGCAACCAGGTGGAAGAGAAAAGAGGAAGCATGAATGAGCACATATCTCTTTCTTAACTACCTTGGACTAGAAATGACCACTTGGGCCCAGCTACATTCAGAGGACTATGAAATGTGGCCCTGACTGGGCAGCCTATTTCTGTAATAATCATACACTCTTGAGTTGCCTGCCCTGACTCAATTTCACACTAAATCAGGATTGAAAGAAAAGGAAAAACAATTCTAAATTCTAGGTGTAACATAGATGGTCAGGGCTCTCAGGCCCTAGGAGTTCAAGACGAAACAAAAACCTGTAAAAAGACATACAAGTTACTTGTGTTGATATAGGATAAATGAGGTTCATATAGACAGAGAAATTAACACAAAAATTGCACAAATTTATAACCAATATGCCGTGCCTTATGTTCATTTTTCATCAAAGTGATACAACCCCTGGAGTCCTCATTCTGGTTAACTCTTCTAGATTTGAAGTTTGTCTTCAAACAAATTTGTCTACTTGAGATCCCCTGCTATGTGATGATGGAGAGTACAGAGACCTTAAAATTGGGCAGTTTGAGGCCGGGCGCTGTGGCTTACGCCTGTAATCCCAGCACTTTGGGGGGCCAAGGTGGGTGGATCACGAGGTCAAAAGATCGAGACCATCCTGGCCAATATAGTGAGACCCCCATCTCTACTGAAAATACAAAAATAAGCTGAACGTGGTGGTGTGTGCCTGTAGTCCCAGCTACTCAGGAGGCTGAGTCAGGAGAATTGCTCGAACCCAGGAGGCAGAGGTTGCAGTGAGCCAAGATTGCGCCACTGCACTCTAGAGTGGTGACAGAGCGAGACTCCATCTCAAAAAGAAAAAGAAAAAAACAACTGGGCAGTTTGATTCACGTTCATGTCCTGGCTTTGCCATTTCTTTCCTGTGTGACTTAGGGTGAGATACTTACCCTCTCTGAGCCTCATTTTGCTCTTCTGTGAAAGAGATAAAAGTCCTGGCTTATAGAATTATTGGGACAACTACATGTAATAAAATGGGTGAAGTGTTTAAAAATGTCTGTTTCTAATTCCCCCTTTCTATTCCTACACTCAGGGTAGGAATAAATCCATAGAACACATGCAGATGGATAAGGCAGGTTCTGCTCTCCATTCCAGGAGAATGCCATTTGGGTGAATTTTGGCTACAGTGTGCGGACATAAAGAATTTGGGTTATTCTTATACCCAACAGACCACATGCAGGAAATGCATTCAAGATGCTTTGATCTCATCTGATGGGTGTGGCTAAGTACAACCCATTCTTTTTTTTTTTTTGAGGCGGAGTCTCGCTCTGTCGCCCGGACTGGAGTGCAGTGGCCAGATCTCAGCTCACTGCAAGCTCTGCCTCCCAGGTTTACGCCATTCTCCTGCCTCAGCCTCCCGAGTAGCTGGGACTACAGGCGCCCGCCACCTCGCCCGGCTAGTTTTTGTATTTTTTAGTAGAGACGGGGTTTCACCGTGTTAGCCAGGATGGTCTCGATCTCCTGACCTCGTGATCCGCCCGTCTCGGCCTCCCAAAGTGCTGGGATTACAGGCTTGAGCCACTGCGCCCGGCCAGTACAACCCATTCTTAATAAAGCTATTTATAGTGAGAAGCAATTTGGGTCAGGCCTGCCTTTCCAGTCTGCCTCATTGGCAAAGCGGTAGGCCCCTGACTTCTGTCTGTTATGTGTTCCTTGTGGTTTCTGTTTGCTCTGACTTTGGTGGTGCTCTGACTTTGCATTTAGACGAGATGCCAAGGAGATAATATGGTCCAGAGAGCTAAGGAACAGCCTGAATGCCTGGGGACTTTGTACTGTTTGTGACAGTTCAGAAAGTGACTCAATTCGCCAGTGGTTCAGAGCAATGAGAACCCATGAACACTTCATCCATTTGAGGGTAGAGATCACTCTGGCCACTTGAAAACTTAGACTAGACTATATACCAGCTCCTTGAAAGCTAAAGGCTAATTCCGGCTTTATGATTCTTGATAAGGGTCAAGTTGCCAGGGAGGATCTGGTAAGGGGATGAGACCAGGCGATTACTGACACTTACCAATTTTGTGCATCAAAATAAAATGAATTAGTTCTCAGATATTTTAGATTCTGGGTTTCAGAGTCAGCTCAGAACAATAATAAAACTATGATAACAGTAAAAAACAGTAATGAAAAAACACTTATGGGCTGGGTGTGGTGGCTCACGCCTATAATCCCAGCATTTTGGGAGGCTGAGGCAGGTGTATCACTTGAGGTCAGGAGTTTGAGACCAGCCTGGCCAACATGGTGAAACCCCATGTCTAGTAAAAATACAAAAATTAGTTGGGCGTGGTGGTGTGTGCCTGTAGTCTAGGTTACTTGGGAGGCTGAGGCATGAATCCAGGAGAAGGAGGCTTCAGTGACCTAAGATGGTGCCACTGCACTCCAGCCTGTGGACACGGGGAGACCCCATTTGAAAAAAAAAAGGAAGAAAGAAAAGTACTTTTATACACCTGTGAAAGTGCTTTCTATAGTGTAAGAAAGCTGATCCTTTCCATTTCCTGGGAACACCATACTTGTCTTGGTTAGAGATAATTTGGTGGCACGAAATTCAAACCCACAGCAAAGTAACAGTTGCATGTGTTATAGTCAGATTATACTAATCTACCTTTCTAAGTCATGTAGTCCTGTATCTAAGCAGTGTTTGTCTCCCTAGTCTTGACTGGAGCTAAGGGTTGGCAGTCAATTCTTGCTGCCAGGTTTGCGACATGGCTGGGATTGTGTGAGTTCTGCAGAATCCACATGAAAGATAATTCCCATTCCCCCTCCTGCCGCCTGCCCTTAAATTTACAAGGACATGAGTTTGGGAGGCTGAGGTGGGCAGATCACGAGGTCAGAAGTTCGAGACCAGCCTGACCAACATGGTGAAACCCCATCTCTACTAAAAATACAAAAGTTAGCTGGGAGTGGTGGCGTGTGCCTATAATTCCAGCTACTCAGGAGGCTGAGGCAGGAGAATCACTTGAACCCAGGAGGCAGAGGTTGCAGTGAGCCAAGATCACGCCATTGCACCCCTGCATTCCAGCCTGGGTGACAGTGTGAGAATCTGTCTCAAAAAGAAAAACAAAAAACAACAACAAAAAAACCCGACATGTTCCTAGCATGGAGTCTCTGGATATTGTGATAAAATTGTCACATGTCATTAACACAGTTCAATTCTGCAACTTAAGTGATTGGACAATCTGATTCCATTGCAAACATTTTTTTGGCAACTGCATCAGCATCTTCCCAAAATATATTAGAGTTGCCATTGACAGATGGTTTGAGATGGGTCCAGGGAGGCTGTTGACAGATATCTTAAGATGTATCTTATTACATTGACATTGACATATCTGAAGAATGTCTCGCGGGAAATGTCTTCACAGGCCTGTAGGTTGACAGAACAAGATGGAAGCCCTTCAAGAAAATTGCCAATAAAGAAAGACTGAAAATGGGCATAGGTTTCCTGAGGTAATTCGGCAATATGGATTGAGTCTTAGAAATTCATACCTTTTGACCCTGTATTTGTCTTTTCAAGTTTTAGCTGAAAGTGCTGCTCAGGCATGTGTGCAAAGATTTATGTGTAGAGACTTACACTGCAGCGCTAAACATATAATGGTGAAGAACTGGAAATCACTTAAAGTCCTACAGGGTGGGGCAGTTTAAATACACTAGTTATATTTGTATCTGTGCTCACTATTATTTTAAAAATCAGAATAAAGAGCTCTAAATTTAGGGTGGGCTCAGTTTTGTAAAAGGAAAGAAAGACCGAAAGGAAACATTTTCTAAATGTTAATAGTGGCAATCTCTAGGTGATAATATCACAAGTACTTTTTCATCATTTCACTTTTTGTATTTCCAGTGAACTTCATGTGAGGGTGTTACTTTCATATCAGAAAAATACATGCTATTTCAAATTTATGTAAACAAGGATTTTGTTTTGAGATGGAGTTTTGTTCTTGTTGCCCAGGCTGGAGTGCAATGGTGCGATCTGGGTTCACCACAACCTCCACCTCACGGATTCAAGTGATTCTCCTGCCTCAGCCTGCCTGAGTAGCTGGGATTACAGGCATGCGCCACCACGCCTGACTAATTTTGTATTTTTAGTAGAGACGGAGTTTCTCCATGTTGGTCAGGCTGGTCTCAAACTCCTGACCTCAGGTGATCTGCCTGCCTCGGTCTCCCAAAGTGCTGGGATTACAGGCGTGAGCCACCACGCCCGGCCTTAATTGTTATATTTTAGGCTTTACCTAGGTAAATAAAAACTTTTATACAGTCAGAGAGCACCTATGGTTCTGTGTTCTATTCCTTACCATCTAAGTAAAAATAACATACACAAAAAATCTGATGAACCTGGAAAATTGTACATAAATACATTATAGTATATGCAATATTAATTGTTTGAAATTTGAAAATCAACATATGTAGGTAACTTTCCTAATCTGCTCTCCACAGCAATTTAACTTCTACTCTTTCTACAGCAGAAATACTACTCTACCCTTAAAATCAGGCATCTAGAACTAACTGCCTGAATTCAACTAATTTAGCAGATTTTTTAAATATACAAAATATTCTTTAAGAACATGGAATTTAAACTTAACCCAATCCACTGGAGAGAAAGAATGATGGGTTTAAAAGAGCCCAGTGGGTAAAAAATCTATTAAGCCTTTAGGAAGCAGCAACAGTAGTGAAAGTATTTCTGAGATAGATGCAAAAATGAAATTGAAGACGACCATACAACGTAAGAGGCTGTGGCTAAGACGTGACTTGATGTCCATAATGACAATGACCTCAAGGGAAATTTAGAAGAGTAAACAATGCAGAACCTGCAGTTGTATTTTATCAAGGCCTGCCTCATACAATTCAAGTCAAAATACCACTTTCATCAGAGAATTATTTTTGTTTTTCCATGAAATAGCACAGGAAATATGTTATGAAATGACTTGCCAAAGTCAAGAAAACTCATAATCTTGACAAGTAGGGGAGAAAAAGAATAATTGTGCCTCCGTCTAGACCAGTAATTCTCAACCAGGGGCAATTTTGCCTCTCAAGGAATATTTGGCAATGTCTGGAGTCATTTTTGGTTGTCACAACTGAGGAGGTGAGGGGAGTGCTGCTGGCATCTAGCAGGAACATCCTACTGTGTGCAGAACAGCCTATGTGATGGTTAATATCAATTGTCACCGTGACTGGATTGAAGGATGCAAAGTATCGTTCCTGCGTGTGTCTGTGAGGATGTTGTCAAAGGAGATAAACATTTGATTCGGTGGATGGGGAAAGTCAGACTCACCCTCAATGTGGGTGGGCACAATCTAATCAGCTGCCAATGCGGCCAGAATAAAAGGCAGAAGAATGTGAACAGACTAGACTGGCTGAATCTCCCAGCCTACACCTTTCTCCTGTGCTGGACACTTCCTGCCATTGAACATTGACTCCAAGCTTTGGGACTCTTGGACCTTTGACCACCAACTGAAGGCTGTACTGTTGGCTTCCCTATTTTTGAGGTTTTGAGACTCAGACTGGCTTCCTTGTTCCTCAGCTTGCAGGCGACCTATTGTGGGACCTCACATTGTGATTGTGTGAGTCAATATTCCTTAATAAACTCCCCTTGGCCAGGTGCAGTGGCTCACACCTGTAATCCCAGCACTTTGGGAGGCCAAGGTGGGCGGATCACAAGGTCAGGAGATCCAGACCATTCTGGTTAACAGGGTGAAACCCCATCTTTTCTAAAAATACCAAAAAAAAAAAAAAAAAAAAATTAGCCAGGCGTGGTGGCAGGCATCTGTAGTCCCAGCTACTCGGGAGGCTGAGGCAGGAGATTGGTGTGAACCCGGGAGGCAGAGCTTGCAGTGAACTGAGATCATGCCACTGCACTCCAGCCTGGGCGACAGAGCGAGACTCTGTCTCAAAAAAAATAAATTAAATAAATAATTAAAAAAAATAAACTCCCCTTTATATAAACATCTATTAGTTCTGTCCCTCTGGATAACCCTAATACAGCTTCCTACAACAAATAATTACCCAACCCAAAATGTCAGTAATGCCAAAGATGAGGAGCCTTGGTCTAGAGAGTGACAAATGATCTGAGAAGAAATAACCAAATGCACGACCCTTGCCATTCTGTTCTCTGGTGGTGGGTGGTGGGGGAAGGGTAGTAAAAGATAGGGTGTGGCTAAGAGAACTCACTTTTCCAAGCCTCCCTGTACTAGACCCAAGACCAGGTGGAAGAGGATGGCTCCCAATTCCTGATGGCCAACACCTCAGTCATCTCTTTCATAAAGATTAAATGAAAAAATTCAAATATCATAACATCTTGATTTCACTGGAATTTATATAGGCAAAACTCCTGGTTTAGCAAGCAGACTTTTTTTCTGTTTGTAGAAGTAGAAAGGAGCAAAATACCAGAAGGAAAAGGCTCATTTCAAGAACTTCAAAAACATGTCCTAGGGTTGAGTACAAATTCTACCCAATCTCCCATTTCCTTTTGTTTTGCTTTTTCTGGACAATGAGAATTGGGGTCCAGAATATTTAGCCTGAGGTCCACCCTGACCCTCAACTATCAGGCAAACATTAAATTGCATTTAGAGTAAACTGGGCTTTTTAAGGCAGGAAATTCAACTCATGCTTTTCAGAGATTTTCAATGGCAAGGGTTGAAGTGTAAAGGATTTTCTGGTTAACTCTGAGATAACCTGGAATCTCCCATACCCAGGGCATTTTGGCTAATTGGAGTTTTCCTGTAGTTTACACTTTTTAAGACATTCTTGACATTGGCAAGGTTTACAGGAAGGACTACTGACAGTATGAAAAACTCAATCCCAAATTTCCCTTTCTGCATTTCATTCCTGTAATGTTGGAATGTATTAAAAACAAAAGTATAACATTTCTTTGTAATGTAACAGTTCAGCTGGGTGGTTTTTTTTTTTTTTTTTTTAATCTAAAAACAAAGAAAACATTCAATGGATAGAGAAGAGTTAACTGGCCTACAGAACAGCAGTGAAAGATAAAAATGGTGGTTCTGACTCGCAACCCGTTTCACATGGACAGCTTTGCATGGCTGTGTCTGTTTTGGAAAGTTTGACTTAAAACATTTGCATGATTGTTTTGCTAGGAACGAAACACATTAAGGTAAATGCTTTTGCCTGAATCTCCCTAATCTCATTGTGACAGGTTTGTATCCAGCCTGGTTACAGCCAGGACTAACTGTTTTCCATCGTTCTTGCTAATTGGCAGCAGCAGTGTGTGAGTTGGAATATGTGAAAGATGGAGAAAAACAAAAATAAAGCCAAACTCTAAAGCTCCAGTCGTCTTTAATTAGTCAAGAAAAATCAACAGCTTGAGAAGGTACACCTACCGAGGCCGGGCGCGGTGGCTCAAGCCTGTAATCCCAGCACTTTGGGAGGCCGAGACGGGCGGATCACGAGGTCAGGAGATCGAGACCATCCTGGCTAATACTGTGAAACCCCGTCTCTACTAAAAAATACAAAAAACTAGCCGGGCGAGGTGGCAGGCGCCTGTAGTCCCAGCTACTCGGGAGGCTGAGGCAGGAGAATGGCGTGAACCCGGGAGGCGGAGCTTGCAGTGAGCTGAGATCCGGCCACTGCACTCCAGCCCCGGCGACACAGTGAGACTCCGTCTCCAAAAAAAAAAAAAAAAAAAAGAGAAGGTACACCTACTAAGACAGTGAGAAGGGATGGCTACAAGATGCTTCTGTGTTTAAGGATCTTGTGCCCCTCATTTAATCTTCCCTGGTGTTAATTTCTTCCACATGTTAAAAAATGTTATCCTCTGTTTTTAACAGAGGTAGCAATGCTTCATTTAGAAATTTTTTAAATGCAGAAATATCCTTAATAGATCTGGTGCTAGAAGGTCATTCTCCCTGTCTCTGTTTCTTTCCCTGATGGTAGAGAATATCCTATATTGTAAGAATAAAAATAGCCAGAGTGAGATGTCAGTTAATCAGAGTCTATCTAACAGGATGGTTAATCAAAGCACTTTTTTTTTTCTGTTTAGCAATGTGGAATAGTGAAAACATCATCAACTTTGATTCTCCTGAGACCTGGGCTTAAAATCTTCCGTGGCTTTCTAGCCGTGTGAACTTAACAAAATGCTTCTCTGAGACTCAGCTTCCACACTGGTAAAATGGTTTTGTTATAATCTCAAAAAACACACACGTTGTTTTTTGAGATGGAGTCTCACTGTGTTTCCCAAGCTGGAGTGCAGTGGCAAGATCTCAGCTTACTGGAACTTCCACCTCCCGGGTTCAAGTGGTTCTCCTGCCTCAGCCTCCCGAGAAGCTGGGATTATAGGTCTCCACCACCACGCCCAGC
The DNA here is from genome assembly GCF_007565055.1 of Rhinopithecus roxellana. Taxonomy (NCBI): domain Eukaryota; kingdom Metazoa; phylum Chordata; class Mammalia; order Primates; family Cercopithecidae; genus Rhinopithecus; species Rhinopithecus roxellana. The sequence continues at coordinate 108,484,283 of NC_044563.1, forward strand.
TAATTTTTTATTTTTTGTAGAGACCAGGTTTCACCATCTTGGCCAGGCTGGTCTCAAAATCCTGATCTCAAGTGACCCACCCGCCTTGACCTCCCAAAGTGCTGGGATTACAGGCATGAGCCACCAGGGATGGCCTCATTTTGTTATTGCTAGTAGGTTGTGTGTGATAAGGATTAAAGTAAACAATATATGCAAAGCAAATTGTTGGAACTCAATAGATATTAGTCCCATTCCCTGCCCCTGGAAGACACAGCACCTCCCATTCACATAATACACATTTATTGTTTTCACTGTTGAATGTTTTGTTGAATACTTTTAGAAAAAAGAGTAAAAAGTATTAGAAACCAAACTAATAGTGAAGATTTAAACAAAGGCAACCTCTGCGGCAAGGTCTGGGGTGAATTTATGACAGGTATGACTCATTGTCTTCAGTTTTCTATGCACAAAGGAAATGAGAACTGGCAGTTCTTCAGGGTGACCCTAGCGTTCTGCAAGATCCTCAATCATCTCTGAAAAGGGACACTGTGTTCCTTTTTGGTTAGGACTGATTGGTTGCAAGTAACATAAGCTGCCTCAAGCTGGCTTGCATATGGATTTGGAGGTATGTGTGTGCATGTACACAAGCCCACATGCCTGTGTGTGGTGAAGGGGTAGTTCAAAGTGTCTTATGGAGCCAAAACTTGTAGAAACTTCTCATTGTGTATCTTTTTCTTTTTTACTTTCCCTTACACTAGTTTTTCCTTCATGTCCCAAATGGCAGAAAAACTGCTGCCCCACAATTCTAGAGGTAATGTTATAGACCTAAGCACATGAAGACTGATGAAACCAGAGTTGCCCCCATTTTGAAATTCTCAGAGAAAGAAGCTGATTGGTCTAGCTAAGGTCTGCTGTACACCTCAGCTCCAATCATCTGTGGGTAGGAAGACAGCATTGTACAAACACAGGTGTGGGAGGCTTACTTCCAAGATCCCGAGGATGGAAATAAAAGAGGAGTTTCAAAGGGTGGGGAAAGGCGAGTGTCATTAGGTATAGACACACCAAAGATGTCATTCCAGTTTAAACAGTAGGGGGGAAAGTGAACTAATATAGAATAATTTTCAACAGCCAGAGTCACAATCTGAAAGTGTTTTGGCTTAGCATAGTGGCTCACACTTGTAATTGCAACACTTTGGGAGGCCGAGGCAGGAGGATCACGAGCCCAGGAGTTTGAGACCAGCCTGGGCAACACAAGACCCCGTCTCTACAAAAATAAAAATAAAAACAAATTAGCCAGGCATGGTGGTGCATGCCTGAAGTCCCAGCTACTCAGGAGGCTGAGACAGGAGGATCTCTTGAGCCCAGGAGTTCAAGGTTGCAGTGAGCTATTATTGCGCCACTAAACCCCAGTCTGGGCAGCAGAATGACATTCTGCCTATTAAAAAATGAAAGTAAATAAGGTTTTTTTTTTTTTATACATACCATAGTTAAGTCAAAAAATTCAATTAGACCAAACTTATTTTACCTTGCATCTCAATTATAGCAGACACAGATGCTTGCCTACCTAATAGCCCATTCTCTTTTCTTCTAAGTTGACAATACGACACATTTATTTGGGTGTCTGCTCCACCATCTTATCAGTCATAGATAACCGCCATCCCCATGTATAGATGTCAATTAGTCTAACAGGTACATTGTGATCCTATTTGCTGTCTAGTTATTGGCTTAGACATAGGCATGTGATACAATTCTAGCCACTAAAACTCGATAGACAGTCTGCTAATAGGCCTTTTGCAAAGACTTTTTTATTCTCAGTGATGAAAAGAAACTCATAGGAACACACTTTCTTCTTTTGGATACTCTTAGATCTGGCTGTGATGCATGGGACTGTGGCAGCCATCTTAAGCCCATGAGGGGACCTAGCATGAGAATGGAAGAATTGAAAGATGGAAAGAACTTGGGTCCTTGATGACATCATTTGAGTCACTGGGTTAACCCACCTTCGACTACTTTATTTCTGGGATTCTTGTTATTTGATAAAAGAAGTGTTCTTATTGTTTAAGTCAATTGAATTCAGTTTTAATTTTTAGTTACTTGAATCCCCAAACATCCTAAATGACATACCTCCAAATTAATACAAATCACAAGCCACAAATAAGACATACTTTAATGAGAGCTGACTTGATAGCGTGGAGAACAATTCTGCAAATTCTTAGCAGAAGCTGTCCCTTAGGCAACAGTGATATTGGTAGCCAAGAGATCATAAATCATTTCTAATGCTCCCAGAGCCTTATCAATATACAGCATTTTGCAAGCACAGCAACATTCTTTTATATATTTATGAAAAAAGCACCTCAAAGGAATTATCTGTTTAAAGTAGCTATTTTTGTGCTTCAAAGTCCTTGCTCCTTCAGACAGAGAGTTGAACAAGTTTAAAGGGGTTTTATTGTGCGTTCTGCTTGCTCGAGTTTGATAGGCTGTGTTTTCATGACAGGTCTGTCCCAGCACTGGGTGCCTGGGATGCTTTGATGTGGGCTGAGTTCGGACAGCCTAATACTTGGGGGGAAATGTGCTGAAATTGAACAAGATCGCTTTCTGCCCTGCTGTTCTCCAAGGGCTCAGACATTTTTAGCACTGAGCAAAGAAGCTTGTATTTGTTTTGACATTCTTGGCAAGGAGAACAATGGTTTATTATCCTAGCACTTTACTAACAAATAAGACTGCCTCCAGCAGAGATAAAATATGGGTCTTGACTTGATTGCATTTCATGTCCAAGGGAATTATCTTCTATTCATTCTAATGCCCTTTCGTTATGCAGTGTATCTTTTTGTTCTTTATCCTTACCCCGCAAAGTAACCCCTGGCTTTCACTCTGAGAAGGCAGCTTCCTGAAATGACCATGGGCATGGCAGTTTGATTATCTTATAAAACATATACTGTATTTTCACTTCTCCAATTGGATATCTTGGAATTTTTTGTTTGTTTGCTTTTGTTTCTCCAGATATGTATGGTTACTTTCTTCTCTAATTTTTCTGTCTGCTTCCTTTTGGTATTTGCTTATGTTGTTGCTACTGTTTTAGCACATGGAAGTCTTGGCTTTTACATCATACCTACATTTAAGAGGGCTATCTGGACGCTTTTCTTTGCCCATATGGACAAGTGTGTTACATAGAACAATAGTTTTCTTCAAAACAAAAGGAATATTTAATATTTTCATGAAAACACTTCTATTTCTCTCCCTATTCTTTGCCTTCCAAAAGATTTTAAAAATTAAACCTTTTTGTGTGTAGAGTTCAATGCATTTTCACAAAGTGAGCACAGCTGTGTAACTATTGTCCCCTCATGTCCCCTCCCTGTCACTGCCTGCCTGTTCCCAAAGGTAACCACTATTCTGACTTCTATCAGCCTAAATTTTTCCTCTTTTGCTTGACATTACAGTTGTATGATTCAATTGTGTTATCATGGATAACAGTAGTTTCCTCATTTTTACTACTGCATACTGTTCCATTGGATGACTACACTACAATTTATGTTGATGGTCATTTGATTTGGGGCTATTACAAATAGTACTGCTATCACATTTTTGTATATGTCTTTTGGTGAATATATGTCCACATTTTTCTTAGTAGGTACCTAGAGGCAGAATTAATGGGGAAGAGGGTATGCATATATTCACTGTTGGTAGGTTGTCCCAATTTATATTTCTGCCAAGAAGGTATGAAAGTCCTATATCAGTTCAAATATTTGCCAGCACTGGGTATTACTGGCCTTTTAATGATAGCAATTCTGTTAAGTGTGTGGCAGCATCTTGTTGTGGTCCTATTTTGCATATTCCTGATGAATAATAAGATTGCATACCTTTTGTGTTTATTGGCATTTGGAGAGCCTCCTCTATGAAGTGCTTAGAACAGTTTTCATCCTTTTTCTGTTGAGTGTTATATATATTTCTTATTAATATTTAAGACTTCTTTATATATTATGGAGATGAGTTCTTTGTTGGATATATGTACTGCAAATACTGTCTCCCACTCTGTGGATTGCCTTTTTACATTCTCATAGAATCCTTTAATAAATAGAAGTTGTTAATTTTTTAAAAGACTTTTTATGATAAAATCATTTTAGACTTACAAAAATAATACAGAGAGTGCCTGTATACTTTTCACCTAGCATTCCTTAACAGGAATATATTACTTTACCAGAGTACAAAAAATTAATACTGCCACAATACTATTTACTAATCTGCAGACCTTAATCCCCATTTTGTCAACTGTCCACTAATGCCCTTTTTACAGTTCAGGATCCAACTTAAGATTCCTACGTTGCCTAAAATTGTCATGTATCCTTGGTCTTTTGCAATCTGGGGTGATTCCTCTGTCTTTCTTTGTCTTTTATGAACTCAACACTTTTGAAGATGTATTTTGTAGAATATCCCTCAATCTGGGACTCTCTAATGTTTTCTCATAATTAGCAAAACTATTCCAGTAATTAGTAACTATAAACATGGCATATTTAAGATGTTTTGGTTTACTTTGTCTTTTTTTTAAGTCAGGTTTTTGAGTATGATTTATATTCACATAGAGTACAATTCATCCTTGCTAGTGTATAGTTCTGAATTTTGACAAATATTTCCAGTCATGTAACAACTATCACAATTGAAATACAGAACAGTGCCATTAACCCCCTAAAATTCCCTTCCCCACCCTGCCATTTTTTTTCTTTTTTTTTTTGAGATGGAGTCTCGCTCTGTCACCCAGGCTGGAATGTAGTGGCACGATCTCGGCTCACTGCAAGCTCCACCTCCTGGGTTTGCGCCATTCTCCTGCCTCAGCCTCCTGAGTAGCTGGTACTACAGGCGCCCGCCACCTCGCCCGGCTAGTTTGTTTGTATTTTTAGTAGAGATGCGGTTTCACCGTGTTAGCAAGGATGGTCTTGATCTCCTGACGTCGTCATCCACCTGCCTCGGCCTCCCAAAGTGCTGGGATTACAGGCATGAGCCACTGCACCTGGCCCTCTCATGCCCCTTTTTAGTCAATGTCTTCCCCTACTCCAGCCCATGGCAACACGTATCTCAGGGGTCCACAACCCCCAGGCCATGGTGTCAGTTTGTGGCCTGTTACCACCAGACTGCACAGCAGGAGGTGAGTGGCAGTTGAGTGAGCATTACCATCTGAGCTCTGCTGCCTGTCAGATCAGCAGCAGCATTAGATTTTCATAGGAGCACAAACCCCATTGTGAACTGAACATATGAGGGATCTAGGTTGTGTGTTCCTTATGAGAATCTAATGCCTGATGATCTGAGGTGGAACAGTTTTATCTTGAAACCATCCCCCTCACCCCACCCCGTGGAAAAGTTGTCTCCCATGAAACCGGTTCTGGGTGCCAAGAAGGTTGAAGACTGCTGACCTATCTCTTTTTAATCCCTATAGTTTTGTTTTTTCCAGAATTGACATATAGAGTCATACAGAATAGAGCCTTTTGAGTCTGGCTTATTTCGCTTAGAATAATGCGTTTGAGATACATTTATTTGGTTGTATCAGCAGTCGATTCTTTTTCGTTGCTTAGTAGTATTCAATCGTATGGATGCACCACAATTTGGTTATTTTTTTGTTTGTTTCAATGATCTTACTCTGGTTATGTTACTGTTAGAGAAAGCTGGGTAAAGAATATACAGGCACCAACTGGTTTATCCATTCACCAGTTGGTGGATATTGAGTTGCTTCCAGTTTTTGGTAAAGTTTTGACTTCTGTACAAATAAAGCCATTATAAAATTTGTATAGAAGACTTTGTGTGGACATAAGCTTTCATTTATTTTGGGTAAATATGTAGGGATGGAATTGCTGGATCATATGGTAAATGTTTAACTGTATATATGAGTAATTGCCAAACTGTTTTTCAAAGTGGCTGTACCATTTTGCATTCTCACTCTCAACATATGGGAGTTCTAGTTGCTCCATATCCTTGATAGCACCTGATATTGTCAGTTTTTCTCATGATTAGATTGAGATTATGCTTTTTTTTAAGAATACCATTGACATTTTGCTTTTCTCAGTGTATCATACGAGAAAGTATAGGATGCTGATATTGTTACCGGTCGGGTTAACTTTGATTAAGGCGATATGTGCCAGAATTCACAGTAAATTTACTATTTTTTGCCTTTATAACTAATAAGTATCCTGTAGGGACATACTTTGGAAGCATACAACTATCCTGTTTCTCATTCTACCTTTACCTACTAATTTTGGCATCCTTCAGTGATTCATGCTCCCAGTAATTATTACTCTGTTGTTGCCTATAATGATTTTCTATGTCTATAATTCCCTTTGCACTTATTAATTGGAATTCTGCATAAGAAAGTGGTGTCCTTTTACCCCCATTTATTTAATTATACCAATATAGACCCAAGGATATTGATTTTATTTTATGGGTTACAATTCATTTCTTTCATATTTACTTTGTTTTTCACATGGTCCCAGGATTAGCCACTGGGAGCTCTTTCAGATTGATTCCTATCAATATCACCTCATTTTCTGGTTATATCCTTACTTGCGGGTCCTGCAATATGTTCCAGGCTCATTTTCTATTTTCCCTGTCCATGCTCTGGAGTCAACCATTTTTCCAAGGATTTCTTGTTCCTTTTATTATAAGATGATATTTATAAATCAAGATCTTGGAGCTAGCTTTGGTCATTGTTACTGAGGTTTCAGTGCTTCTAGTCCCTCTCAACAGAAAGAGCTAGGAAGTATATAAAATATGTACAGCACACACACACATACATATAGCTATGTTTACTTTTATATCTATGCATTCCGTGTAAGTGTATATTAAAAGCCATGAATTCATACTGACGGCATAGGTTATAATCTAACACCACAGAATTTCTTTGACCCTTCTCATTTCCCTCATTTTTATCTTCTTTCTCTGATAGTGAAAAACCTGTCATTATCTACAATGTATTTACTTGCTCAAACCTAGTATAGACATCAAATGCTTTCAGAATTGCTAAACTTTATAGAAGTAAATGTACTTAACCTTTAACCTCATAGCCTTTATAAGAAGCAAATGTAGTAGATGGCCGAATAGGAACAGCTCCAGTCTCCAACTCCCAGTGCGAGCGACACAGAAGACCGGTGATTTCTGCATTTTCAACTGAGGTACTGGGGTCATCTCACTGGGGGCTGCTGGACAATTGGTGCTGGTCAGCTGCTGCAGCCCGACCAGCAAGAGCTGAAGCAGGGCGAGGCATTGCCTCACCTTGGAAGCACAAGGGGGAAGGGAATCCTTTTTCCTAGCCAGGGGAACTGAGACACACAACACCTGGAAAATCGGGTAATTCTCACTGCGCTTTAAGCAAACGGGCACACCAGGAGATTATACCCACACCTGGCCGGGAGGGTCCCACGGCCACGGAGCCTCCCTCATTGCTAGCAAAGCAGTCTGCGATCTAACCACAAGGCAGCAGCGAGGCTGGGGGAGGGGCGCCCGCCATTGCTGAGGCTTAAGTAGGTAAACAAAGCTGCTGGGAAGCTCGAACTGGGTGGAGCTCACAGCAGCTCAAGGAAACCTGCCTGTCTCTGTAGACTCCACCTCTGGGGACAGGGCACAGCTAAACAACAAAAGGGGAAGCAGCAGAGGCCTGTGCAGACGCAAATGGCTCTGTCTGACAGCTTTGAAGAGAGCAGTGGATCTCCCAACACGGAGGTTGAGATTTGAGAACGGACAGACTGCCTGCTCAAGTGGGTCCCTGACCCCTGAGTAGCCTAACTGGGAGACATCCACCACTAGGGGCAGTCTGACACCTCACACCTCACAGGGTGGAGTACACCCCTGAGAGGAAGCTTCCAAAGTAAGAATCAGACAGGTACACTCGCTGTTCAGCAATATTCTATCTTCTGCAACCTCTGCTGCTGATACCCAGGCAAACAGGGTCTGGAGTGGACCTCAAGCAATCTCCAACAGACCTACAGCTGAGGGTCCTGACTATTAGAAGGAAAACTATCAAACAGGAAGAACACCTATACCAAAACCCCATCAGTACCTCACCATCATCAAAGACCAGAGGCAGATAAAACCACAAAGATGGGGAAGAAGCAGGGCAGAAAAGCTGGAAATTCAAAAAATAAGAGCGCATCTCCCCCTGCAAAGGAGTGCAGCTCATCGCCAGCAACGGATCAAAACTGGTCAGAAAATGACTTTGACGAAATGAGAGAAGAAGGCTTCAGTCCATCAAACTTCTCAGAGCTAAAGGAGGAATTACATACCCAGCGCAAAGAAACTAAAAATCTTGAAAAAAGAGTGGAAGAATTGATAGCTAGAATAATTAATGCAGAGAAGGTCATAAATGAAATGACAGAGATGAAAACCATGACACGAGAAATACGTGACACATGCACAAGCTTCAGTAACCGACTTGATCAACTGGAAGAAAGGGTATCAGCGATTGGGGATCAAATGAATGAAATGAAGCGAGAAGAGAAACCAAAAGAAAAAAGAAGAAAAAGAAATGAACAAAGCCTGCAAGAAGTATGGGATTATGTAAAAAGACCAAATCTACGTCTGATTGGGGTGCCTGAAAGTGAGGGGGAAAATGGAACCAAGTTGGAAAACACTCTTCAAGATATCATCCAGGAGAACTTCCCCAACCTAGTAGGGCAGGCCAACATTCAAATTCAGGAAATACAGAGAACTCCACAAAGATACTCCTCGAGAAGAGCAACTCCAAGACACATAATTGCCAGATTCACCAAAGTTGAAATGAAGGAAAAAATCTTAAGGGCAGCCAGAGAGAAAGGTCGGGTTACCCACAAAGGGAAGCCCATCAGACTAACAGCAGATCTCTCGGCAGAAACTCTACAAGCCAGAAGAGAGTGGGGGCCAATATTCAACATTCTTAAAGAAAAGAATTTTAAACCCAGAATTTCATATCCAGCCAAACTAAGTTTCATAAGTGAAGGAGAAATAAAATCCTTTACAGATAAGCAAATGCTTAGAGATTTTGTCACCACCAGGCCTGCCTTACAAGAGACCCTGAAGGAAGCCCTAAACATGGAAAGGAATAACCGGTACCAGCCATTGCAAAAACATGCCAAAATGTAAAGACCATCGAGGCTAGGAAGAAACTGCATCAACTAACGAGCAAAATAACCAGTTAATATCATAATGGCAGGATCAAGTTCACACATAACAATATTAACCTTAAATGTTAATGGACTAAATGCTCCAATTAAAAGACACAGACTGGCAAACTGGATAAAGAGTCAAGACCCATCAGTCTGCTGTATTCAGGAGACCCATCTCACATGCAGAGACATACATAGGCTCAAAATAAAGGGATGGAGGAAGATCTACCAAGCAAATGGAGAACTAAAAAAAGCAGGGGTTGCAATCCTAGTCTCTGATAAAATAGACTTTAAACCATCAAAGATCAAAAGAGAAAAAGAAGGCCATTATATAATGGTAAAGGGATCAATTCAACAGGAAGAGCTAACTATCCTAAATATATATGCACCCAATACAGGAGCACCCAAATTCATAAAGCAAGTCCTTAGAGACTTACAAAGAGACTTAGACTCCCATACAATAATAATGGGAGACTTCAACACTCCACTGTCAACATTAGACAGATCAACGAGACAGAAAGTTAACAAGGATATCCAGGAATTGAACTCATCTCTGCACCAAGCGGACCTAATAGACATCTATAGAACTCTCCACCCCAAATCAACAGAATATACATTCTTCTCAGCACCACATCACACTTATTCCAAAATTGACCACATAATTGGAAGTAAAGCACTCCTCAGCAAATGTAAAAGAACAGAAATTATAACAAACTGTCTCTCAGACCACAGTGCAATCAAACTAGAACTCAGGACTAAGAAACTCAATCAAAACCGCTCAACTACATGGAAACTGAACAACCTGCTCCTGAATGACTACTGGGTACATAACGAAATGAAGGCAGAAAGAAAGATGTTCTTTGAAACCAATGAGAACAAAGATACAACATACCAGAATCTCTGGGACACATTTAAAGCAGTGTGTAGAGGGAAATTTATAGCACTAAATGCCCACAAGAGAAAGCAGGAAAGATCTAAAATTGACACTCTAACATCACAAGTAAAAGAACTGGAGAAGCAAGAGCAAACACATTCAAAAGCTAGCAGAAGGCAAGAAATAATTAAGATCAGAGCAGAAGTGAAGGAGATAGAGACACAAAAAACCCTCCAAAAAATCAATGAATCCAGGAGTTGGTTTTTTGAAAAAAATTGACAAAATTGACAGACCGCTAGCAAGACTAATAAAGAAGAAAAGAGAGAAGAATCAAATAGACGCAATAAAAAATGATAAAGGGGATATCACCATGGACCCCACAGAAATACAAACTACCATCAGAGAATACTATAAACACCTCTACGTAAATCAACTAGAAAATCTAGAAGAAATGGATAATTTCCTGGACACTTACACTCTTCCAAGACTAAACCAGGAAGAAGTTGAATCCCTGAATAGACCAATAGCAGGCTCTGAAATTGAGGCAATAATTAATAGCCTACCAACCAAAAAAAGTCCAGGACCAGATGGATTCACAGCTGAATTCTACCAGAGGTACAAGGAGGAGCTGGTACCATTCCTTCTGAAACTATTCCAATCAATTGAAAAAGAGGGAATCCTCCCTAACTCATTTTATGAGGCCAACATCATCCTGATACCAAAGCCTGGCAGAGACACAACAAAAAAAGAAAATTTTAGACCAATATCCCTGATGAACATCAATGCAAAAATCCTCGATAAAATACTGGCAAACCGGATTCAGCAGCACATCCAAAAGCTTATCCACCATGATCAAGTGGGCTTCATCCCTGGGATGCAAGGCTGGTTCAACATTCGCAAATCAATAAACGTAATCCAGCATATAAACAGAACCAAAGACAAGAATCACATGATTATCTCAATAGATGCAGAAAAGGCCTTTGACAAAATTCAACAACCCTTCATGCTAAAAACTCTCAATAAATTCGGTATTGATGGAACGTATCTTAAAATAATAAGAGCTATTTATGACAAACCCACAGCCAATATCATATTGAATGGGCAAAAACTGGAAGCATTCCCTTTGAAAACTGGCACAAGACAGGGATGTCCTCTCTCACCACTCCTATTCAACATAGTGTTGGAAGCTCTGGCTAGGGCAATCAGGCAAGAGAAAGAAATCAAGGGTATCTAGTTAGGAAAAGAAGAAGTCAAATTGTCCCTGTTTGCAGATGACATGATTGTATATTTAGAAAACCCCATTGTCTCAGCCCAAAATCTCCTTAAGCTGATAAGCAACTTCAGCAAAGTCTCAGGATACAAAATTAATGTGCAAAAATCACAAGCATTCTTATACACCAGTAACAGACAAACAGAGAGCCAAATCAGGAATGAACTTCTATTCACAATTGCTTCAAAGAGAATAAAATACCTAGGAATCCAACTTAGAAGGGATGTCAAGACCTCTTCAAGGAGAACTACAAACCACTGCTCAGTGAAATCAAAGAGGACACAAACAAATGGAAGAACATCCCATGCTCATGGATAGGAAGAATTAATATCGTGAAAATGGCCATACTGCCCAAGGTTATTTATAGATTCAATGCCATCCCCATCAAGCTACCAATGAGTTTCTTCACAGAATTGGACAAAATGTCTTTAAAGTTCATATGGAACCAAAAAAGAGCCCGCATGGCCAAGACAATCCTAAGTCAAAAGGACAAAGCTGGAGGCGTCACGCTACCTGACTTCAAACTATACTACAAGGCTACAGTAACCAAAACAGTATGGTACTGGTACCAAAACAGAGCTATAGAGCAATGGAACACAATAGAGTCCTCAGAAATAATACCACACATCTACAGCCATCTGATCTTTGACAAACCTGAGAGAAACAAGAAATGGGGAAAGGATTCCCTATTTAATAAATGGTGCTGGGAAAATTGGCTAGCCATAAGTAGAAAGCTGAAACTGGATCCTTAACTTACTCCTTATACGAAAATTAATTCAAGATGGATTAGAGACTTAAATGTTAGACCTAATACCATAAAAACCCTAGAAGAAAATCTAGGTAGTACCATTCAGGACATAGGCATGGGCAAGGACTTCATGTCTAAAACACCAAAAGCAACAGCAGCAAAAGCCAAAATTGACAAATGGGATCTAATTAAACTAAAGAGCTTCTGCACAGCAAAAGAAACTACCATCAGAGTGAACAGGCAACCTACAGAATGGGAGAAAATTTTTGCAATCTACTCATCTGACAAAGGGCTAATATCCAGAATCTACAAAGAACTCAAACAAATATACAAGAAAAAAACAAACAACCCCATCAAAAAGTGGGCAAAGGATATAAACAGACATTTCTCAAAAGAAGACATTCATACAGCCAACAGACACATGAAAAATGCTCATCATCACTGGCCATCAGAGAAATGCAAATCAAAACCACAATGAGATACCATCTCACACCAGTTAGAATGGCAATCATTAAAAAGTCAGGAAACAACAGGTGCTGGAGAGGATGTGGAGAAATAGGAACACTTTTACACTGTTGGTGGGATTGTAAACTAGTTCAACCATTATGGAAAACAGTATGGCGATTCCTCAAGGATCTAGAACTAGATGTACCATATGACCCAGCCATCCCACTACTGGGTATATACCCAAAGGATTATAAATCATGCTGCTATAAAGACACATGCACACGTATGTTTATTGCGGCACTATTCACAATAGCAAAGACTTGGAATTAACCCAAATGTCCATCAGTGACAGACTGGATTAAGAAAATGTGGCACATATACACCATGGAATATTATGCAGCCATAAAAAAGGATGAGTTTGCGTCCTTTGTAGGGACATGGATGCAGCTGGAAACCATCATTCTTAGCAAACTATCACAAGAACAGAAAACCAAACACCGCATGTTCTCACTCATAGGTGGGAACTGAACAATGACATCACTTGGACTCAGGAAGGGGAACATCACACATCGGGGCCTATCATGGGGAGGGGGGAGGGGGGAGGGATTGCACTGGGAGTTATACCTGATATAAATGACGAATTGATGGGTGCTGACGAGTTGATGGGTGCAGCACACCAACATGGCACAAGTATACATATGTAACAAACCTGCACGTTATGCACATGTACCCTAGAACTTAAAGTATAATAAATAAATAAATAAATAAATAAATAATGGTTAAAAAAAAAAAGAGAAGCAAATGTACTTAACTATAGTACAGTATTTTTATACAGTTCTTTTTGTCTTTAGCTTTACAATATATAACCAGAATTCTGTTTTTCAAAGTGACTTAGTTTTTTTCTACCTGCCACCTTCAGTGTGGATATATTAGCCCAGAAGTTCTTAGTCTTGATGTAGTAATAGCTGTCCGTCCAACAGGAATTGATTTTTAAAAATTACAAACCAGAAGCACCCAACTGGGTACGTTTTCACATATTAAACACCCTTGTGTAACCAGCACTTCAGAAGCTCCCTCCTACCTACTTCCAACCACAAACCCATTCCTTATGGCAACCATCATCCAAATTCTAATGCAATAGCGTATGTTTCCATGCTTTATATAAATAGAATAATGTATGTTTTGGTGTGTGTTTTTGGCCATTAGGCTAGCTTCTTTGTAAAGTCCATTATTTTGCTCATTTTTCTATTTTTCTTTTTCTTTCTTTTCTTTTTTTATTTTTTGAGAGCTTTATCACCCAGGCTGGAGTGCAGTGGCACGATCTCGCCTCACTGCAACCCCCACCTCCTGAGTTCAAGCAATTCTCCTGCCTCAGCCTCCCGATTACCTGTGACTACAGGCACGCACCACCATACCCAGTTTTTTTTTTTTTTTTGTATTTTTAGTAGAGATGGGTTTCTCCATGTTGGCCAGGCTGGTCTTAAATTTCTGACCTCAAGTGATCCACCCACCTGAGCCTCTCAATGTGCAAGGATTACAGGCATGAGCCTCCATGCCCAGCTCTTTTTCTATTTTTCTATTGAGTCACTGGATTGTATGTTTGTTTTCTTGCTGAATGGTGGAAATTATTTATGAATTCTGAACATGAGTCCTTTTTTTGGAATTATGTGTTGTAGATATTTTGTCCTACTCTGAATTGCCTTTTCACTCTTTTAATCATGCCTTTACGTGAAAAAAAGTTTTTAATTCTAATATAGTCCAATTTATAAAGGTTTCCATCATGTTTATCAGTTTTAATTCCTTTAAAAATATATTAACTACTTCAATATCACAAAGATATTCTCCTGTTTTTAACTTTTAGAAGACATATTTTGTTTTACCTTTCAAGTTACATTGCATTCCACTAGAATCGTCTTTGTTTTTAACTTAAGGAAATAGTTTATTATTTAAAATATCTTAGAAAAATCATGTAAAAGCATCAATTTTATGACAAAATTAAATTATTATTATTATTATTTTTGAGACACAGTCTCTCTCTCTCTGTCACCCAGACTGGAGTGCAGTAGTGCCATCTCAGCTCACTATAAGCTCCGCCTCCCAGGTTCATGCCATTCTCCTGCCTCAGCCTCTGGAGTAGCTGGGACTACAGGCACCTGCCACCATTCCCGGCCAATTTTTTTTTTGTATTTTTAGTAGAGATGGGGTTTAGCAGTGTTAAGCCAGGATGGTCTCAATCTCCTGACCTCGTGATCTGCCCACCTCGGTCTCCCAAAGTGCTGGGATTACACGCGTGAGCCACCATGAAAGAAAATTTAAAATTTTTTAAATTGACAGATAACATTTTATCTGTTGTATTGTGTACAACATATTAGAATTGCTTTTTATGTATGACATAAGGGTAGGGATCAAGATTTTATTTTTTTCCCTCAAGATTTATAATTGCTCCTGAACAAGTTATTAAAAAAAAAACTTGTTTTCCATCTTATAAGTTAAATGATCATGTATGTGTGTATCAGTTTCTGGACTCTTAGATCTATGTCTCTGGTCTATTTGTATACTCTTGTAATAATTCCACACTTGTAAATCTTGCATTGTAATAAGCGTTGTACCTGATAGTGTCAGTTCTACAGCTCTGTTCTTGAATATTATTTTGGCTGTGCTTAATCCTTTACATTTCCATATGTATTTTAGAATCAGCTTGTTAACACCAGCCAAATGCATATTCTCATACAAAGCCGCTGGGTTTTTACTTTAGCTTGTATTGAATCCATATGTCATTTTGGGGGCATTGTCATCTTTACAATATTGTGTTTTCCAATCCATGAAGATCATATATCCGTCTATTTATTTAGGTTTTCCATAACTTTTTTCCTTAGTAGTAGAGATTTTCTAGTTATCTTTTTGTTATTGATTTCTAGTGTAACTGCACTGTAGTCTAACAACATATTCTGTATGATTTCAATTTTGAATATTTTGAGGTTTGCTTTGTGCATATTGTCAAGTTTTGGTAAATGTTCTGTGTTCATTTGAATGACATTTATATTCCTCATTTATTGGGTGCAATGTTCTACATAAGCACAGTTTATTAATTATGCTGTTCAAATATTCTCTGTCCTTAGTGATTTTTGTCTACTTCTATCATTTCCTGAGAAATAGATTTATCTATTTTCCCCTTTTCTTATGCTAATTTTGCTTTATAGTTTGAGGCTATGTATTACATGTTGGAAAATACAGAAAATACAGGCCAGGTGCAGTGGCTCATGCATGTAATCCCAGCACTTTGGGAAGTTGAGGCAGGCAGATCGCTTGAGCCCAAAGTTCAAGACCAGCCTGGGCAACATGTGAAACCCCATCTCTACAAAAATACAAATATTAGCCAGGCGTGGTGGTGTGCACCTGTAGTCCCAGTTACTTGAAGATTGAGGTGGGATAATTGCTTGAGCCCAGGAGGCTGAGACTGCAGTGAGCTGTGTTCACGCCACTGCATTCCAGCCTGGGCAACAGAGCAAGACCTTGTTTCAGTAACAAAAAAAAAAGAAAGAAAAAAGAGAGAAAAAAAATTTAGATGTGTTATACCTTTTTAGTGGATTAATCCTTTTCTCATTATAAGATGTCCTTCTTTATCTTTAGTAATGCTCATTACATTAAAGTTTACTTTTTCTGAACAGATGTGGTGGCTCACACCTGTAACCCCAGCACTTTGGGGGGCCGAGGCAAGAGGATAGCTTGGGGCCAGGAGTTTGAAACCAGCCTGGGCAATATAGTGAGATCTCATGTCTACAAAAAAGAAAAATTAGCCAGGCATGGTGGCATGTATCTGTAGTCCCAGCTACTTGGGAGGCTGGGGTGAGGGGATGGCGTGAGCCCAGGAGGTCCGGGTTGTCGTGAGCCACTATCTTGCCACTGCACTCTAGCCTGTGCAACAGAGTGAGACCTCATCTCAAAAAAAATAAAAAAATAAAAAAAAGTTTATTTTTCCGATACGTGACTATATTATCCTTATTTTTCCTAATGCTTGTATGGTATATTTTTTTCCAATTATTTACAGCCAGCCTTTCTATGCCCTTATATTTAAGGTATGTTTCTTATAAGCAGCACATAGTTGAGGATTTTTTAAAAATCCAACTAGACAATTTTAACATTTGAATTGTAGCACAGTCCATCTACATTCATGGAAATACTGAAATAATAACTTATTTGGGTTTAAATCTATCGTATGATTTATCTTTTCTTTGTTCTGTATTCCTTTTCCTCTCCTTTGTTGTCTTCTTTTGAATTGGTCAAGTATTTTTTTTTTTAATCATTCCATATCCCCCTTCTATTGACCTTTTAGGTATATATTCTTTTATCTCCTTTTTAAGTGATCACCTTAGAAATTATACCATGCATTCCTGACTTACAATAGTTTAGTATAAATTAGTACTTTTACTACTTCCTGGACAATGGGAGAACCTTAGAATACATTAAGTTCAGTTATCTCCCTCTGCCCGTGTGGGTTTTGGAAGATAGTTATGAAGATAAACTAGTAGTCTGCCAGCTAAGAAGACGTTGTAGGTGCAGAAAACAGCAAGTCTGTGTGTAATGATCTCCTTTGCCCTCTCCAACACGTTCTCTCCTTTTTCTGTGAGGCTGACCACTTGGATAACTGCACCACCAAGGTGGCTTTGTCCTCTCCCTTACTGTTTTGTAACTAGTGGGAGGGACTGGCAAGAGACTGTAAGATTAGAGCAGTTGGAATACTTATTCTGTCCTTCCCATCATCCCTGCAAGCCTGCCATGGTTCTGACTGCAGCTGCATCCTCCTACAGCTCCAGCCTCATATGACCTCACTTCCAAGATCTGACTCCTGCAAGAGTCTGGTCTGGAAGAAGCTGCAATAATATTCCACAGCAATTGGTGTCCAGTACATATATAATAAAACCCACACCCTCATTGTGGTCTACAAGACATTAGTTGATTTGGCCTCTCTCTGCTAATCAGACCTTGGCTACACTTTCTCACTCATTTACTGCTTCTTTGTCAAATAGTCCTTTTTTCCCCTGTTCAGAAAACATGTCAAGCTCCCTCCGGCCTCTGGGGTTTTGCAATTGCTGTTTCCCTTCCTGGGCACATTTTCCTTCTCATCATCCAAGTTTCGGCTCAACAATCACATTCTTACAGAAGGCTTTCACAGTTACTCTCTCTAAAGGGGCTTCCTTTTTCTGTTTCTCATGTATTACTGGAAGTTTGCCCCCATAGGACTTATTGCTGTCTGGAGACTTTTATTCATTTATTTGTCGACTTCTGTATTATCTGCCTCCCTCCTCTACAATGTAGAGTTCATTAGAGGGAAACTTTGTCTGTCATATTCACCAGAGTATCTTTAGCACCTAGAAGAAACATAATAGATACTTGATCAGTATTTCTTGAATGAGTTAATGAACTTATTTTTCTGTCTGGCTCCCAAACATCCACCCTCCTCATATATACATTCAATCCTTTATCACCCTGTATGAGGCCAATTCTTGCATTGCTATAAAGAAATACCTGAGACTAGGTAATTTATAAAGAAAAGAGGTTTAATTGGCTCATGATTCTGCAGGCTGTACAGGAAGCATAGTGGCGTCTGCTTCTGGGGAGGCCTCAGGAAGCTTCCAGTCATGGCAGAAGGTCAAGAGGGTGCAGATATGTCATATGGTGAAAGCAGAAGCAAGAGGCAGGGGAGGTGCCACACACTTTTAAACAACGAGATCTTGCAAGAACTCACTGACTATCATGAGCACAGCATCAAGGGATGGTGCTAAACCATTCATGAGAAATCCACTCCCATGACCAATCACCTTCCACTAAGCCCAACCTCCAACACTGGGGAGTACAACTCAACATGAGATTTGGGTGGGGACACATATCCAAACTGTATCACATCCCCCATTTCTCACTCACCAACAAATGAGGACTTTTCCAGCAAAGACCATTAGGCTAATGACAACAAATGACTTACTTAGGGAAAGTTTCCTGCGGGAAGTGGCATCTGATGTGGTCTTTAAAGAGAGGCAGGGAACTTGTACATAGGGAATCATCCAGCAATGAATTCAAGTGTAAGAATACCAAAAACCAAACTGAAAACAAAATTCCAGACCAAAATATTTATTTTATTTTATTTTATTTTATTTTATATTTTGAGATGGCGTCTCACTCTGTTGTCCAGGCTGGAGTGCAGTGACACAATCTTGGCTCACTGTAACCTCCACCGTCCAGGTTCAAGCAATTATCCTGCCTCAGCCTTGAGAGTAGCTGGGACTACAGGCACTCACCACCATGCCTGGCTAATTTTTTTGTATTTTCAGTAGAGACGGGTTTTCGCCATGTTGGCCAGGCTGGTCTTGAACTCGTAGCCTCACATGATCTCCCCACCTTGCCCTTCCAAAGTGTTGGGATTACAGGCATGAGCCACTGCACCCAACGCCAAAATATTATTTTAAATGAAAATATTTAGATTTTGTTAGTTTTCTAGTGCTGTGGTCACAGCTTAAAATACTCATTTACTCCCTTACAGTTCTGTAGGTTAAGAATTCAGGAAGGCTCTTCTGGGCTCTGCTCAGTGTATCCCAAGGTTGAAAACAAGGTGTCAGCCAGCTGGGCTCGAATCTAAAGGCTCTGAAGAAGACTGCACTTTCCGACTCATTCAGGGTGTTGGCAGACTTCTGTTCCTTGAGGTTGTAGGAATGAGATCTCTGTTGTTGGCTAGTTGTCACCTGGGAGTCTCTCTCAGCTCCTTGAGGCCATTTACCTTCCTTCTTACATAGCCACCTCCATCTGCCAGTGAGCAACAGTGTGTCAAATCATTCTCCTGCTTCAAATGTCCTTAACTTCTTCTGCCTTCCTCTTCTTTAATGGCTCATGTGATTACATTGGGACCACCCAGCTAATCCAGAAAAATCTTCCTGTCTTAAGAACAACTGATTAGGAACCTTAATTGTAGCTGCAAAGTCCTTTTTCCTAGGTAGCATAACATGTTCCTCTGAGTAATGCCAGGGGCAAGGTAATGGGACCCCAAATTCTGTCTACCACAGATACAAACATGGAAAAACAAAGCTGGCTTCTGGAAGGGACTGAAGAACCCTAAAGACAAGTCTAGTCTCCCCAAGGATAAAAAAAGCAACTACCATTTTGATTTTGGAGATAAGCCCTACCTTCTCTCTTTTTAGATGTTCATCAGCTTGTCAATGGAATCTGAAATTTAAAAATTTATTATAAATTCTTATGAAGATATAATCTGAAATTTTATGTTCAACTGGTTAAAGGTAACCAGGATCTAATAATTTGTCAAAGGGGGATGAATATGGGATGCTTTTCTTGACTGCCTGAAACTCTCCTTAATCCAGAACTTCTCTAAGTGTGGCCAGATGGTGGCTTAGAGATACCCATTTGGCCAGGTGCAGTGACTTACACCTGTAATCCCAGCACTTTGGGAGACCGAGGTGGGCAGATCATGAGGTCAGGAGATCGAGACCATCCTGGCTAACATGGTGAAACCCAGTCTCTACTAAAAATACAAAAAAAAAAAAAAAAAAAAAAAAAAAATTAGCCAGGCATGGTGGCAGGCACCTGTAGTCCCAGCTACTCAGGAGGCTGAGGTAGGAGAATGGTGCGAACCTGGGAGGTGGAGCTTGCAGTGAGCCAAGATTGTGCCCCTGCACTCCAGCCTGGGCAACAGAGCAAGACTATATCTCAAAAAAAAAAAAAAAAAAAAAAAAAGGGTGCGCCTATATGGCCGAATAGGAGGAGCTCCAGCCTCCAGCTCCCAGTGTGAGTGTCACAGAAGATGGGTGATTTCTGCATTTCCAACTGAGGTACTGGGTTCATCTCACTGGGGCATGTTGGACAGTGGGTACAGCCCAATGAGCGAGAGTCGAAGTAGGGTGAGGCATTGCCTCACCCAGGAAGCACAAGGGGAAAGGGAATTCCCTTTCCTAGCCAAGGGAAACCGTGACACCCAACACCTGGAAAATCGGGTCACTCCCACCCTAATACTGCGCTTTACCAAGGGTCTTAGCAAATGGCACACCAGGAGATTATATCCTGCGCCTGGCTCGGCGGATCCCATGCCCACAGAGCCTCCCTCATTGCTAGCACAGCAGTTGGAGATCTAACTGCAAGGTGGCAGCAAGGCTGGGGGAGGGGTACCCACCATTGCTGAGGCTTAAGTAGGTAAACAAAGCTGCCAGAAGCTCGATCTGGGTGGAGCCCACCACAACTCAAGGAGGCCTGCCTGCCTCTGTAGACTCCACCTCTGGGGACAGGGCATAGCCAAACAAAAGGCAGCAGAAACCTCTGCAGATGTAAATGTCCCTGTCTGACAGCTTCGAAGAGAGTAGTGGTTCTCCCAGTACACAGTTTGAGAATGGACAGACTGCCTGCTCAAGTGGGTCCCTGACCCCCGAGTAGCCTAACTGGGAGACATCCCCCACTAGGGGCAGACTGACACCTCACACCTCACATGGCCTGGTACACCTCTGAGACCAAGCTTCCAGAGGAATGATCAGACAGCAACATTTGCTGTTCAGCAATACTCACTCTTCTGCAGCTGCTGCTGCTGATACCCAGGCAAATAGGGTCTGGAGTGGACCTCGAGCAAACTTCAAAAGACCTGCAGCTGAGGGTCCTGACTATTAGAAGGAAAACTAAAAAACCGAAAGGACATCCACACCAAAACCCCATCTGTATGTCGCCATCATCAAAGACCAAAGGTAGATAAAACCACAAAGATGGGGAAAAGGCAGTGCAGAAAATCTGAAAATTCTAAAAATCAGAGCGCCTCTCCCCTTCCAAAGGAATGCAGCTCCTAGCCAGCAATGGAACAAAGCTGGATGGAGAATGACTTTGATGAATTGAGAGAAGAAGGCTTCAGTCAATCAAACTTTTCCGAGCTAAAGGAGGAGGTACGAACCCAGTGCAAAGAAACTAAAAGCCTTGAAAAAAGATTTGACAAATGGATAACTAGAATAATCAATGTAGAGAAGTCCTTAAAGGACCTGATAGAGATGAAAACCATGACACGAGAACTATGTGACAAATACACAAGCTTCAGTAACTGACTTGATCAACCGGAAGAAAGGGTACCGGTGATTGAAGATCAAATGAATGAAATGAAGCGAGAAGAGAAATTTAGAGAAAAAGGAGTAAAAAAGAAATGAACAAAGCCTCCAAGAAATATGGGACTATGTGAAAAGACCAAATCTACGTCTGATTGGTGTACCTGAAAGTGATGGGGAGAATGGAACCAAGTTGGAAAACACTCTGCAGGATACTATCCAGGAGAACTTCCCCAACCTAGCAAGGAAGGCCAACATTCAAATTTAGGAAATACAGAGAACACCACAAAGATACTCCTTGAGAAGAGCAACTCCAAGACACCTAGTTGTCAGATTCACCAAAGTTGAAATGAAGGAAAAAATGTTAAGGGCAGCCAGAGAGAAAGGTCGAGTTACCCACAAAGGGAAGCCCATCAGACTAACAGCAGATCTCTTGGCAGAAACTCTACAAGCTAGAAGAGAGTGGGGGCCAACATTCAGCATTCTTAAAGAAAAGAATTTTCAACCCAGAATTTCATATGCAGCCAAATTAAGTTTCATAAGTAAAGGAGAAATAAAAGCCTTCACAGACAAGCAAATGCTGAGAGATTTTGTCAACACCAGGCCTGCCCTACAAGAGCTCCTGAAGGAAGCACTAAACATGGAAAAGAACAACCAGTACCAGCCACTGCAAAACCATGCCAAAATGTAAAGTCCATCAATGCTAGAAAGAAACTGCATCAACTAACAAGAAAAATAACCAGCTAACATCATAATGACAGGATCAAGTTCACACATAACAATATTAACCTTAAATGTAAATGGGCTAAATGCTCCAATTAAAAGACACAGATGGGCAAATTGGATAAAGAGTCAAGACCCATCAGTGTGCTGTATTCAGGAGACCCATCTCACATGCAGAGACACACATAGGCTCAAAATAAAGGGATGGAGGAAGATCTACCAAGCAAATGGAAAACAAAAAAGGTAGGCGTTGCAATCCTAGTCTCTGATAAAACAGACGTCAAACCAACAAAGATCAAAGGAGACAAAGA
The DNA here is from genome assembly GCF_007565055.1 of Rhinopithecus roxellana. NCBI lineage: Eukaryota > Metazoa > Chordata > Mammalia > Primates > Cercopithecidae > Rhinopithecus > Rhinopithecus roxellana. The sequence goes on from NC_044563.1 coordinate 108,506,822, forward strand.
AGGTCATTACATAATGGTAAAGGGATAAATTCAACAAGAAGAGCTAACTATCCTAAATATATATGCACCCAATACAGGAGCACCCAGATTCATAAAGCAAGTCTTTAGAGACTTACAAAGAGACTTAGACTCCCACACAATAATAATGGGAGACTTTAACACCCCACTTTCAACATTAGATCAACGAGACAGAAAGTTAACAAGGAGATCCAGGAATTGAACTCAACTCTGCACCAAGCAGACCTAATAGGCATCTACAGAACTCTCCACCCCAAATCAACAGAATATACATTCTTCTCAGCACCACATAGCACTTATTCCAAAACTGACCACACAGTTGGAAGTAAAGCACTCCTCAGCAAATGTACAAAAACAGAAATTATAACAAACTGTCTCTCAGACCACAGTGCAATAAACTAGAACTCAGGATTAAGAAACTCAATTAAAACCACTCAACTACATGGAAACTGAACAACCTGCTCCTGAATGACTGCTGGGTACATAACGAAATGAAGGCAGAAATAAAGATGTTCTTTGAAACCAATGAGAACAAAGACACAACATACCAGAATCTCTGGGACACATTTAAAGCAGTGTGTAGAGGGAAATTTGTAGCCCACAAGAGAAAGCAGGAAAGATCTAAAATGAACACCCTAACATCACAATTAAAAGAACTAGAGAAGCAAGAGCAAACACATTCAAAAGCTAGCAGAAGGCAAGAAATAACTAAGATCAGAGCAGAAGTGAAGGAGATAGAGACACAAAAATTCCTTCAAAAACTCAATGAATCCAGGAGCTGGTTTTTTGAAAAGATCAACAAAATTGATAGACCACTAGCAAGACTAATACAGAAGAAAAGAGAGAAGAATCAAATAGACGCAATAAAAATGATAAAGGGAATATCACCACCGACCCCACAGAAGTACAAACTATCGTCAGAAAATACTATTAACACCTCTACGCAAATAAACTAGAAAACCTAGAAGAAATGGATAAATTCCTGGACACATACACCCTCCCAAGACTAAACCAGGAAGAAGTTGAATCCCTGAATAGACCAATAACAGGCTCTGAAATTGAGGCAATAATTAATAGCCTACCAACCAAAAAAAGTCCAGAACCAGATGGATTCACAGTTGAATTCTACCAGAGGTATAAGGAGGAGCTGGTACCATTCCTTCTGAAATTATTCCAATCAATAGAAAAAGAGGGAATCTTCCCCAACTCATTTTAGGAGCCCAACATCATCCTGATACCAAAGCCTGGCAGAGACACAACAAAAAAAGAGAATTTTAGACAAATATCCCTGATGAACATCAGTGCAAAAATCCTCAATAAAATACTGGCAAACAGAATCCAGCAGCACATCAAAAAGCTTATCCACCATGATTAAGTGGGCTTCATCCCTGGGAGGCAACGCTGGTTCAACATACGCAAATCAATAAATATAATCCAGCATATAAACAGAACCAAAGACAAAAACCACATGATTATCTCGATAGATGCGGAAAAGGCCTTTGACAAAATTCAACAACCCTTCATGCTAAAAACTCTCAATAAATTCGGTATTGATGGAACGTATCTCAAAATAACAAGAGCTATTTATGACAAACCCACAGCCAATATCATACTGACTGGGCAAAAACTGGAAGCATTCCCTTTGAAAACTGGCACAAGACAGGGATGCCCTCTCTCACCACTCCTATTCAACATAGCGTTGGAAGTTCTGGCCAGGGCAATCAGGCAGGAGAAAGAAATAAAGGGTATTCACTTAGGAAAAGAGGAAGTCAAATTGTCCCTGTTTGCAGATGACATGATTGTATATTTAGAAAACCCCATCATCTCAGCCCAAAATCTCCTTAAGCTGATAAGCAACTTCAGTAAAGTCTCAGGATACAAAATCAATGTGCAAAAATCACAAACGTTCTTATACACCAATAACAGACAGAGAGCCAAATCATGAGTGAACTCCCATTCACAATTGCTTCAAAGAGAATAAAATACCTAGGAATCCAACTTACAAGGGATGTGAAGGACCTCTTCAAGGAGAACTACAAACCACTGCTCAATGAAATAAAAGAGGACACAAACAAATGGAAGAACATCCCATGCTCATGGATAGGAAGAATTAATATCGAGAAAATGGCTATACTGCCCAAGGTAATTGATAAATTCAATGCCATCCCCATTAAGCTACCAATGACTTTCTTCACAGAATTGGAAAAAACTACTTTAAAGTTCATATGGAACCAAAAAAGGGCCCGCATGGCCAAGACAATCCTAAGCCAAAAGAACAAAACTGGAGGCATCACGCTACCTGACTTCAAACTATACTACAAGGCTACAGTAACCAAAACAGCATGGTACTGGTACCAAAACAGAGAAATAGACCAATGGAACAGAACAGAGCCCTCAGAAATAATACCACACATCTACAACCATCTGATCTTTGACAACCCTGACAAAAACAAGAAATGGGGAAGGGATTCCCTATTTAATAAATGGTGCTGGGGAAACTGGCTAGCCATAAGTAGAAAGCTGAAACTGGATCCCGTCCTTACACCTTATACAAAAATTAATTCAAGATGGATTAGAGACTTAAATGTTAGACCTAAAACCGTAAAAACCCTTGAAGAAAACTTAGGTAATACCATTCAGGACATAGGCATGGACGAGGACTTCATGTCTAAAACCAAAAGCAATGGCAACAAAAGCCAAAATAGACAAATGGGATCTAATTAAACTAAAGAGTTTCTGCACAGCAAAAGAAACTACCATCAGAGTGAACAGGCAACCTACAGAATGGGAGAAAATTTTTGCAATCTACTCATCTGACAAAGGGCTAATATCCAGAACCTACAAAGAACTCAAACAAATTCACAAGAAAAAAAAACCCCATCAAAAAGTGGGCAAAGGATATGAACAGATACTTCTCAAAAGAAGACATTTATGCAGCCAACAGACACATGAAAAATGCTCATCATCACTGGCCATCAGAGAAATGCAAATCAAAACCACAATGAGATACCATCTCACACCAGTTAGAATGGTGATCATTAGAAAGTCAGGAAACAACAGGTGCTGGAGAGGATGTGGAGAAATAGGAACACTTTTACACTGTTAGTGGGACTGCAAACTACTTCAACCATTGTGGAAGACTGTGGCGATTCCTCAAGGATCTAGAACTAGAAATACCATTTGACCCAGCCATCCCATTACTGGGTATGTACCCAAAGGATTATAAATCATTCTGCTATAAAGACACATGCCCATGTATGTTTATTGCAGCACTATTCACAATAGCAAAGACTTGGAACCAACTCAAATGTCCATCAGTGATAGACTGGATTAAGAAAATGTGGCACATATACACCATGGAATACTATGAAGCCATAAAAAAGGATGAGTTCATGTCCCTTCTAGGGACATGGATGCAGCTGGAAACCATCATTCTCAGCAAACTATTGCAAGAAAAAATCAAACACTGCATGTTCTCACTTATAGGTGGGAATTGAACACTGAGAACATTTGGACACAGGGGAACATCACACACACCGGGGCCTGCTGTGGGGTGGGGGGAAGAGGAGAGGGATAGCATTAGGAGATAATACTTAATGTAAATGACAAGTTAATGGAATCAGCACACCAACATGGCACATGTATACATATGTAACAAACCTGCACGTTGTGCACATGTTCCCTAGAACATAAAGTATGTATATAAAGAAAAACAACAACCTTGCAGATCAGACATATGGAAAAATGTTAAGATATCTTATTAAAATTTACCAAGAAAAAAATGCTACTGGGATTTTTAAAATGTGACAAATAGATACTTCACTACACAAATGACTACAATAACCTCTATTTCTATCTTCAAAAAATGATTTTTCTTCTATAAAAAAGTCCACTTCCATTAGTGAAGTAAAATTCTTCTAACTTTAAACTTTGAAGTGGGCTAATCTTAAATCTGATTGAAGGGAAAAATTTGATATGTAAAAAAAAAAAAAAAAAAAAAGACTCATGGGGCACCCAATGAATAAGAATCGTTGGAATGAAACTGGAGTGTGTTGCGTTTCTAACATGCTCTCCAGGTGATCTTTAAGCCCTCAAAGTTGGACTCCCATAGCGCTCTTCTTTTCCCTGTGTTACAGCAAAATGCAATCATCCCAAGTACCCAAAAGAGGTCTCAGACCATTGCCTTAGAGAAATGCAAGGAGAGCTAACAGTTTCTAGCTCATGAGGATGGCCTTTTGACTTCCATGTTAAGTCACGGGATACCTCAAACCCTGGAGATGAGGACAGGAGAGTGGAGAGGCGAGGGAGTTAACATGGACAAGTGAGTGCATGTTATGTGCAGGGAAGCAGGTTTTCTACTCACACAGATGACACAGGTATGTGGATGGATACACAGTATGAATTTCTCCTAGGCTGGCCCATCTGACTTCATAGATGGGGCTCTTCCCTTCTCCTGACAGTCAGGAGAGATATTTCTGTCCATTTCCTCTGAACTCTTGCCGCATCCCAGGAAGCAGTGCCAAGCCCTGAGGCAGCATCAACCTCAGGAATGTCACAGGCACAGGTGTTTCTGGATTTACTGAACTCTTGCCTTGAAGCCAAAACAGCTGGGCTTACTGTAGTCCATTTATCCTGCTCCTTTTCTGCCCACTTTTCTCACTCATCTCTGACCCAAGGCTTGTGGTAAAGCACATCAGCATAGACTTGGGTGCAGGTAACAGCTGCCTGGAGGTGCCTGGGGATGTGTAAATTCAGGGCTGTCACCTCATTCCTCATTTAGGCAGCTGGCCAGCACCTGAGGGATTTTTCTGGCTCTGCCAAGCACACATCTGAAGCTGAGAGCAGAGAGAGGGTATGGGAACAGGGAGGCAGCTGGGTGTTGAGGAAAGGCTTTGAAAGCAACAGACCTAGACTTTGAACCCACACCTGCCACTTCCTGTATGACCATGGGCAAGTCACTTACCCTCCAAGGGCCTCATTTTTATCTTCAAAAGAGGGGCCTTTGACCTATTTCTTGCAGGTTTGTGTTGTGGATTAAGAGAAATGCTATGAAAGTGTTTGTTAAAATGATTTTCACATAGTAAGCCTTCTTTTTTGTTAGGGCCTTTTCTCCAATATTAAAAGCTTGCTTTGGCAAGTTATTTCTGCTCAGTGCCTCAGTTTCTTCATTTGTAAAGCAGGTACAATCATAGTACCTGACGGGGCAGTTGTGAGGCTTAAATGAGTTAATATATGCAAAGTTCTTTAGAACGGTGCCAACACATTGAAAGTTTTCAAGATGCATGAATTGTTAATTATATGCCTACTTACATTCACAACTCCTTTGGGGTCATAGGGGATGTTATGGAGAAGGCTGGAAACCTGAGAATCCAAGATAGACCCAGTCTCTTTACAGATGAAAAAGCAACTATCTATCTTGATTCAGGCTGCTATAACAAAGTGCCATTGTGTTAGTCCATTTTGCATTCCTATAGAGGAATACCTGAGACTGGTTAATTTATAAAGGAAAGAGGCTTATTTGGCTCACAATTCTGCAGGCTATACAAGCATGGCACCCACATCTGCTTGGGTCCTGGTAAGATCTCAGAAAGTTTACAATCATGATGAAAGGCAAAGATGGAGCAGGTGTGTCACATGGTGAGAGAGAGAGAGAACAAGAGAGAAAGGAGGTCCCAGTCTCTGTCTCATTTTTTGTTTTAAACAGAGAGATCTCACATGAACTTATTATTGTGGGGAGGGCATCAAGATATTCATGAGGGATCCACCCCCATGACTCAAATACCTCCCACTGGACTCACCTTCAACACTGGAGGTCACATTTCAGCATGAGATTTGGAAGGGACAAACATGCAAACTATATCAGCCGTAAACTGCGTGGTTTATAAACAACAAAAATTTATTTCTTGCAGTTCCAGAGGCTGCAAGTGCAAGCTGTGGGCTCCAGCATGGTCGATTCTAGTGAGGGCCCTCTTCCTGGCTGCAGAGTGCCCACTTCTCCTTGTATCTCCACACGGCAGAAAGAGGGCAGGGCAAGAAAATTCTCTGGGGTCCCCTTTACAAGGGCACTCATCCCATTCACGAGGGCTCCACCCTTATGACCTGATTACCTCCCAAAGGACCCACTCCAAATACCATCACATTGGGAATTCGATTTTACCTTATGAGTGTTAGGGGGACACCAACGTTCAGTCCATCCCACTACCCTTCTGATTTTTCAGACAAGTTGTCCTTTTCTTGTCTGGAATGGAAAGAGCCTTTCCTTGCAGAGGAGGCTCAGCTAACTCCCATCTTTTATAACATAAGTTCAAGTGTGCAGACATATTATCTACTGCTACATAATAGATTACCCCAAAACACAGTGGTTGAAACCAAACTTTTATGATCTGTGGATTTCTGTGGGTCCGGAGTCTGGGAACACTTCAGTTGAGAGGCTGACTCAGGCTCTCTCATGCGGTTGCAGCTAAGGTTTTGGCTGGAGCTGCAGTCCTCTGAAGGCTTGGCTTGGTTCCTGAGATGGTCACTCATTTGTCATTTGGCGGGAGCTCTCGGTTCCTAACCATGGGCATCACTTCTTAGGCTATTGGAATGTCCTTACAAAATGGAAGCCAGCTTCCCACAGAGCAAGATGGAAGAGGGACTGAGATGGAAGCTGCATTATCTTTGTCTTTTATGATGTAGTCTCAAAATTAACGCATCATTTCTGCAATTTCTACTCATTGGAAGCTAGTCATTAGGACCAGCCCACATTCAAGGGGAAGCATTGTCAAAGAATTTGAGGTCATATTTAAAATGTCCTTATATTTAAAATATCAATAATGATAGATATTAAATACTTGGCAGATTAGGGAAGGGGGTTGATTTCCAAATGAGCCAGGGTCAGTCTTCTCTGTCCTTTTAATTCAGAGTGTCTTCGTTCAATGTCCTTTGTTCTCTGTCCAGTTGACCCTTCCTGGAAAGAGATTTGAAATTTCCAGTTTCCAACAATGTTAAGGCCCAGAAATGGAAGGAAGAGAAAATCGTTATGGCTCATACCACAAACCCTTATCAAATGCCATTATTATGCTGCGTCCTACTTGGGCATTAGAAGTAAAGCAAAGAGTAACACAAATCTCTGCTCTTGGGGTGCCTGCTATCTAGTGGAGAGAGTAAGAAGAGAACATAAGAATAAAATAGGATAAGGTGGTCTTTACCTCGCCCTCTATTTTCCATGTCTATATCCTTTACTTTCCCAGAAATTATCACAAATAGGATTTTCTCAGGTGTTTGTTTGTTTTACTTATTTATTACTGTTTCTTCCCACTGTATTCCTAGGACCTAGCCCAGTGGCTGCTATATGGAAACACTCAATAAATACTTGTGAATGAATAACTGTAATGAGGTAAGCACAGTGAACTATGGCAGCAAGCAGGAGGGATGCCCAACTCAGCCTTGAAGGAGGCCTTCCTGGAGGAAGCAATCCTATGTTGAGATTTGAGGTGTGAACAGGAGCTAGCAGGATGCAGCAAGGGGATGTTGTTCCCACCGTCCAGGTACAGCATTCCAAGCTGGAAGAGAGTCCAGTGCATCCAAGGGGTTGCAAAGACTTCCATATGCTGGAGGAGAGAGGCAGGGGTTGGTGGAGGGTGTCATTAGGAGAGTGGTGGGAGGATTGCAGAGGGAGGAGTGAAAGATAAGGGAAAGATACAGCAGGATCAGGTTATTAAGGACTTACTCACCAGCAGGACATAGTGGTTCATCCCTGTAATCCCAGCACTTTGGGAGGCTGAGGCAGGAGGAACACTTGAGCCCAGGATTCAAGACCAGCCTGGGCACCATAACCAGACACCATCTCTAAAAAAATAAAATAAAATAAAAAATTAGCCAGGCATAGTGAGACGGGAAGATCGCTTGAGCCCAGGAGTCAAGGCTGCCATGAGCTGTGTTTGTACCATTGTAGTCCAGCTGGGTGACATAGTGAGACCCTATCTCAAAAAACAAACAAAAACTTGTGAGAAAATCTAAGGAATAGAAACTTCATCATAAAAACAATGGGGAACTATTGAAGGTAATGAAATAAGGTAGGGGTCCCCAACCTCAGGGCCATGGACTGGTATCAGTACAGCAGGAGGTGAGCAGCAGGGGAGTGAGCATTACTGCCTGAGCTCCACCTACTGTCAGATCAGCCGCAGCATTAGATTCTTATAGGAGCATGAACCCTATTGCAAACTGCGCATGCGAGGGACCTAGGTTGTGTGCTCTCTATGAGAATCTAATGCCTGATGATCTGTGGTGGAACAGTTTTATCCCAGAACCATCCCCCCACCATTCATGGAAAAATTGGCTTCCACGAAACCGGTCCTTGGTGCCAAAAAGATTGGGGGGCGACTGAAGTGGGGGAATGACAAGGCCAGGTACCAAAGTCTTTGAAGTTCTAGCAAGGATGTGAAGGGCCACCCTAGGTTCCCCTCTAAGGTTTGAGAATGGGGTTTATATATGCCCCAGGAGCTAGAATCCAGAAGGTAACACTGCAGAAGGTATTTCTGGACAATCTTTCTGTAGGTTGCACAGCCTTCCAGCCCCATCGCATGGTGAGGGGCAAGTGTCCTACCATGGGGGCAGGTGCATGGTGCACCAGCTGCCTCAGGCCATGAAGTCAAGTCTCGCTAGACTCCCACTCAGAGGCCCTCACAGCATGCAGAAAGTAAGCCCTGGCTCTTCCATGCTCCCTGGCTCCCTTTCAAAAGCAGAGTTGCTCCTCAAACCTAATTATACTAGAGCTTAGAGACATGAGTTGGAAAACACATTTTTTCTACAACATAAGAAAATGTGCTGCTTCCTAGGCACCCCCATCCCCACTGGACTTATTTGTGGAATGTGCAGAATAACAGAAAAGCAGTTTTCTCTTAGAGGCATATGGAAAATGGTTTGTTTGCTTAGAAGAAAATCATAACTTGTCTTTTCTCCCCCAGAGGAAAATTAAACCCTCACACATTTAATCTTTTCAGTCCTTTGTTTGTCTTGTATTTTTGAATCAAAACGCAGGCACGGGGAAAGTTAGTGCTTATTGATGAAGAGGAAATCTTTGTTGAAGGGTTAGATCTACTGGCCGAACTATAGGAATTCTGAACTCAAATTACCCATCCGGTGTCTCCAAGGCAAGAATGGGGTGATTGGGCCCCAAAGGCAAATGACATGTCTTTCACAGGAGAGAAGATGGTGTTATATATAGTGTGTTTATGTTGCAGGGTGATGGCAGTAGGGGGACAGGCAGTAGATAAGGATAAAGTGTGAAATACTCAAAAAATCTCCAAAGCAACTCGAAATAATCCTTCCTTTGGAGACCTGGTCTTCCCAGTCAAGATGCAAACAAAAGAAAATGGCCTGTCTTGATTTGGTTCACTGGTCCAGAAAATGGGCCCTGGGAAGATAAGGCCGAGCTGGTGTTTGAGGTGAATACAAGCAGCCGGGAGTCCTGTTGGGGATTTCTTTCACCCAAGAACTTCCTCAACCTGGAGCGTTCTCCTTGAAGAGGACACTGGAGCTGGCTGCTGCTGCTTTCTTTAAACAGACTCGGAAGTTCTTTTCTTGGTAACACGAGAAACTATATGCAGGGCTTCAAGGACACATTCTGAATGATGATTTATGCTAAGTCGTTTAGCCTCCCCTCCCCACCAATAATTCTTTCAGAGAGCATTTAGCTGATTTGGAAAAAGTATATCAAATCCCCCAGAAAACAGTGTGTATCTTAACTGTGGATGAATGCAATTCTGATCATTATCTAAATGCTCAAAGCTTGACAAACTGAGTAACCCAAATGCACAGAAAACTGCTTGTCAGCTTCCAAAGAGAGGGGAAGCTGGGAGTGAATGGGGGAAATGGAGACTGATTCTCTGGACAGGCCATTTGAATAGCCTTATGGGTATTTCCAGAAGTGAACTAAATTCATCACACCTTCCTCCGTGAAAAACACCTTACTAAGCACCTAATATTTGCCAAGAGCTTTGCTCATTGCTTGTGAAGATTTACCAAAACCTGGCCAGTAAATCCTGAGCAAAGGAAACACATGTGCTAAGCTCCACATTCAAGTTAGCTTTCTGCCAGGGACACTTTCCAAGTGGCAACACAAGGAGGTAAATCCCACAAGACGGTACTAGTTTCACTGGGTGGAGTCAACAGAGTTCAGACTTCAGGCTGTGGAAGGGGCTGGAATTTCCTTTTTCTTTTTTTGAAATGGAGTCTCACTCTGTCGCCCAGGCTGGAGTGCAGTGACGCGATCTCGGCTCTCGGCAACCTCTGACTTCCTGGTTCAAGCGATTCTCCTGCCTCAGCCTCCCGAGTAGCTGGGATGACAGGCGTGCACCACCACGCCCAGCTAATTTTTGTATTTTTAGTAGAGACGGGGTTTCACCATGTTGGCCAAGATGGTCCTGATCTCCTGACCTCGTGATCTGCCTGCCTTGGTCTCCCAAAGTGCTGGGATTACAGGCATGAGCCACCGCGCCCAGCCAGTGGCTGGAATTTCTATGGCAGGATATCAAAGAAGAAAGAGCCAAACAGGAAAGATGCCCTAGAAATCTGCCTATGGGTCCCCTTCAGTCTTTGGCCAAATACAAAGCTGCACATGTGCAACAGGATCCTGCGTAGCCTGGCAGAAGGTACCTACTGAGGGACTGTGCTCCGGCTGGAGATTCTCGAGGTTACACAGCAATGGCAGACATTGGATTTCTGGCCAATCATAGTTCAACTGTATCACTGAACACTCTGGGCATTCAATTGAGATCCCAGAAAGACCAATCCTTAGAAACAGGACTACTCTAGTCCGAGCCTATGGGCTATTTCTGGCCTACTTTAACAAAGCTTAGAAACAAGCCTCAACAGGATCAAGCTGAACCTTATGTAAATTAAATGATTGCCTTAGCAATACTCAGCACCCTAAAGGAAAACAACGTAATCCAAACTCAACATTGTAGCATTCATAAGCCCCAGCATTCAATACAAAAATTACTAGACATACAAAGTGGTAAGAAAATGTGACCCACAACCCAGAGAATAAAGTCAGTAGAAATAGGACTAGAGATGCCACAGATGTTGGCAGTAGCAGACAAAGACTTTAAAACAGCCAGTAGAAATAAGTTCAAGAGTTAAAAGGAAGGATGGACACATTAATATAGAAATCTCAATGGAGAAAGAGAAACCTTAAAAAGAGACAAGTGGAAATTACAGTACTAGAAAGCTACTTCATGAAATAAAAATTCACTGTATTTAATGCTTAACATTAGATTGCACAATGCATAAGAAAAAATTAGCTTGAAAACAGGTCAACAGAAATTATCTAAACTGAAGCACAGAGAAAAAAAGGATTTAAAAAAAATAAAGACTCAGTGATCCGTGAGAAAACATCAAGCAGTATAATGTATGCGTAAGTAGAGTCACAATAGAAGAGAGAAAAAAGTGAGACAGGAAAAAAAGTTTGGCCACTTTCCCCAAAATCTGATGAAAAAATGTCAACATACAAATCCAATAAATTCAATAAAACTTATTTAGGAGAAGCACAAAGAAAGCCACACCTAGGCATATCATAATCAAATTGCTAAAAACTGAAGATAGAGAAAAATTAAAAAGTAGCCAGGGAAAAAAGGTAGGTTACTCAAAAAGGAATAATGAGAAATATTCCTATTTTTTTTTATCAGACATAAAACTAGTCAGAAGATAATGGGGCAGCATCTTTGAAGTGATTAAATAAAAACCAAACCAAACTATACTAAAAAACCCTAGTCAACCCATAAATCTATATCCGGAAAAAAAGTAGTCTTAAAAAGTAGACTAAAGGCATTTCCAGATAAGTTAAAGCTGGATGAATCATTAACATACATGCATTTCAAGAAATGTTAAAGGAAGTCCTCCAGGCAGGAAGAAAATGATTCCACATGATATCAGATCTGCATTAAAAAGACTACCAGAAATGGAAAATATGTGGGGCATAAATATAAAAGACATTTCTTCTTATTTCTTAGTTTCTTTAAAAAAAAAATTCAAGTGCTTAAACCAAAAATGGTAACAAAGTACTGTGAGGTATATAATCTATGCAGAAGCAAAATGTATGACAATTGCACAAAAGATGAGGGTGGATAAATGAAAGGATATTGTTGTAAAGTTCTTACATTTATGTGAAGTGGCATAAAGTTAATTCAAGGTAGACAGTGATAAAATGTTTATTTTAATCCCCAAAGCACCCACTAAAAGTTAGGCATAGCTAAAAAGCAAATAGAGAAGATAGAATGAAATACAAGAAAACACCCAAGTGATCCAAAAGAAGACAGGAAAAGGAAAATAAGAAACAAAGGACAAGGGGACAAAGAGAAAACAAATAGCAAGATGATAGAATCAAACCCAATCAAATTACTAATTACATTCTATCTAGCCTGACTAAACCGTCTAATGAAAAGAGCAAGAGTGCTAGACTAGATTTTAAAAAGTGAGATTCAACTATATGATGTTTATAAGGACACACTTTAAATATGAAGATACATGCAACTTAAGAGAATAGAAAAGAGAACCATGTACTGATTAATTGTAAAAACACAGGAGTGGCTATATTGCTATCAGACAAAGACAAGGAGAATTACCAGGGATAGAGAGTGATATTACATAAAGACAAAAGAATCAATTCATTGAGAAGACATACAATTCCTGAATACTTGCTAACAAACTTCAATGTATATGAATGCGAAACTGATAGAATTGAAAGGATAAATAGATAAATTCCTAAGAGTTGAAGAGATTTACCCTCTCTCAGTAATTGATACAACATATAAACAAACAAACAAACAAAAAAATCAGAAAACTTAGGGAGGATTTGAATAACTCTAAACGGACATAACCTAATTGGCCTTTTTTTGGTTTTGTTTTTTGGAGACAGAGTCTCACTCTGTCACCCAGGCTGGACTGCAGTGGTGCGATCTCAGCTCACTTGCCTCCCGGGTTCGAGTGATTCTCCTGCCTCAGCCTCTCGAGTAGCTGGGACTACAAGGGTGCACCACCAGCCCAGCTAATTTTTTTGTATTTTCAGTAGAGATGGGGTTTTGCCATATTGTCCAGGCTGGTCTCGAACTCCCGAGCTCAGGTTATCTGCCCACCATGGCCTCCCAAAGTGCTAGGATTACAGGCATGAGCCACTGCATCTGGCCTCCTAATTGAAATTTTATCAAACATTACTGAACAATTACAGAATATATATTGTATTCACATGTACATTTATGTTTATGTACTTTATTTTTTATGTTTACATTTATGTACTTTATTCACCAAAATAGACAATAAACTGGGCCATAAAATGTGTCTCAGTACATTTCAAAGGACTGAAATAATAAAGAATATATTCTTTCTTTTTTTTTTTTTTTCATATGGAATCTTGCTCTGTCTCCCAGGCTGGAGTGCAGTGGCGCCATCTCGGCTCACTGCAACCTCCACCTCCCAGGTTCAAGCAATTCTCTGCCTCAGCCTCCCAAGTAGCTGGGATTACAGGTGCCCACCACCGTGCCTCGCTAATTTTTTTGTATTTTTAGTAGAGATGGAGTCTCACCATCTTGGCCAGGCTGGTCTTAAACTCCTGACCTTGTGATCCACCTGCATCAGCCTCCCAAAGTGCTGGGATTACAGGCGTGAGCCACCACACCCAGCGAAGAATATATTCTTTAATAACAGAATTAAAATAAAAATCAAGATAAAAAAGCTTTGGCAAATCCAAATATTTTGAAATTAAACCACATTGCGAAATAACCCATGAATCAAATACATCACAAGAAAAATTTTAAAATCTTTTGTCCTGATAAAACCATAGCATATCCAAATTTGTGAGATTCAGTTAATGAAGCATTTGGAGTAAAAGTTATGGTCTTAAATATTTATATCAGAGAAAAAGAAGGCTTACAGAAGTAAATCCATGCATTTATGGTCAACCGATTGCCAACAAAGGTGCCAAGAACACACTGGAGAGAGGACAGTCTCTTCAATAAATGGTGTTGGGAAAACTGGACATCCATAAACAGAAGAATGAAATTGAACCCTTATCTCACACCATAGACAAAAAATCAACACAAATGGATTAAAGATTTAAACATAAAGACTCCAAATTGCAGGTCTCCTAGGAGAAAATGGCAAAAACTTCTTGACATTTGTCTAGGCAACATTTTTTTGGATACGTCCTGAAAAGCCCAGGCAACAAAAGCAAAAATGGACAAATGAAATTACATCAAACTGAAAAGCTTCTGCACAGCAAAGGAAACAATTGACAAAGCAAGGAGACAATCGCTGGAATGCAAGAAAGCATTTTGCAAACCATACAGCCTATAAGGGGTTAATACCCAAAATGTAAAAGGATCTCAAAAAGCTCAATAACAAGAAAACAAATAACCAGATTCAAAAATGGGCAAAGGACTTGAATAGATATTGTTCAAAAAAAGGCATATGAATGGTCAACAGGTACATGAAAAAATGTTCAGTATCAACAATCATCACAGAAATGCAAATTAAAACCACAATGAGGTATCACCTCACACCTGTGAGAATGGCTATTATCAAAAAGACAAGAAGGCCAGGTGTGTGGCGGCTCACGCCTGTAATCCCAGCCCTTTAGGAGGCCGAGGAGGGTGGATCACCTGAGATCAGGAGTTCGAGACCAGCCTGGCCAACATGGTGAAACCCCGTCTCTACTAAAAATACAAAAATTAGCCAGATGTGGGGGCACACGCCTGTAATCCCAGCTACTTGGGAGGCTGAGGCAGGAGAATTGCTTGAACCTGGGAGGCAGAGGCTACAGTGAGCCGAGATCCTGCCACTGCACTCCAGCCTGGGTGACAGAGCGAGACTCCATCTCACACACACACACACACAAAAGACAAAAGATAACAAGCGTTGACAAGGATGTGGAGAAGAAGGAACATTTGCACACTATTGGTAGGCATGTAAATTAGCACAGCCATTAAGAAAAACAGTATGGAGTTTTCCCAAAACATTAAAAATAAAACTACCATCTAATCCAGCAATCTCACTTTTGGTTATATGTCCAAAGGAATAGAGATATGGAGAGATATAAAAACATAATTGCACCCAGCTGGGCATGGTAGCTCATGTCTGTAATCCCAGCACTTTGGGAGGCCTAGGCAGGTGGATCACGTGGTCAGGAGATCGAGACCGTCCTGGCTAACACGGTGAAACCCCATCTCTACTAAATATACAAAAAGTTAGCTGGGCATGGTGGCGGGCGCCTATTGTTCCAGCTACTCAGGAGGCTGAGGCAGGAGAATGGTGTGAACCCAGGAGGCAGAGCTTGCAGTGAGCTGAGATCGTGCCACTGCACTCCAGTCTGGGTGACAGAGCAAGACTCCATCTAAAAAAAAAAAAAGATAACTGCACCCATGCTCGTTGCAGCATTATTCATAATAGCCAAGATATATAAACAGCCAAAGTGATTATTGATGGATAAAATAAATATGGTGTGTATGTATACATGCACACACAATCAAATAGTATTCCGCTTTTAAAAAGAAAATCCTGTCATTTATGACAACATGGATAAATCTGGAGGATATAACGCTAAGTGAAATAAGCCATATGCAGAAAGAAAACTACTGCATGATCTCACTTATTTGTGATATCTGAAAAAGTTGAACTCAGAAGCAGAGTAGAATGGTGGTTACCAGGGGCTGGAGGGAGGGAAAGGTGCTTGAGGTGCCAAAATGTTTGTCAAAGGGTACAAAGTTTCAGTGAGACAGGATGAATAAGTTTTGGAGACCTTATTCTAGACTGGTAGCCATAGTTTATAATCAGGTACTGTATACTTGAATATTGCTGAAAGAGTAGATCTTAAATGTTCTCACTACAAAAAAATAAGTATGTGAGATGATGGCTGTTAATTATCTTGAATTAATCACTTCTCAATGTATACATGAATCGATGCATCACATTGTACACCATAAATATATACAATTTTTATTTATCAATTATACCTTATTTAAGCTGGGGGAAAATTTTGAAAAGAAGTCTTAAAATCAATGATCTAATTCTTCATCTTAAAAAACTAGGAAACATAAATTATACCTCTAATACATCACAAGGAAATAATAAAGAGTATAAATCAGTGAGATAAAAAGTAGATTAGGAAATCCACAAAACCAAAAGTTCATTCTTTGAAACGAGTAATAAAATTGATAGGCCTCTAGCTACACTCATCAAGAAAAAAAGAGAACACAAATTACAAATATCAAGAATGAAAGATGGGAGACCACTGCCAGTTTCTACAGTTGTTAAACAAATAAAAGACTATTTCTAACAATCTCATATCAATAAATTACAATATTTAGATAAAACTGACAAATTATTTAAAAGGCACAAATTATGAAACTCACAAAATATCAAGCATAAATATGAATAACTCTATATCTGTTTAAAAAATTAAATTTATAATTAAAAGCCTTGCCACAGGAAAAATTCAGGGCCACATGACTTCACTGATAAAGTCTATCAAACATTTAAGGAAGAAATAATGCCAATATTATGCAAACTTTTTCAGAAAATAGTGGAGAATAAACACTTTCTGACTTATGAGGTATGCGTAATCCTAATACTAAGGATATTACAAGAAAAGAATTATGGACCAATATCCCTTCTGGCCTAGACACAACATTTCTTAAATACTGGAGAAATTGAATATTTTAGAAGGAAATAATTCATCATTACCAAATAGAGTGTATCCCAGTTATGTAAGATTTAACTTTAGAAAGTTTGCACAATATTAGGTCAGTATGCAAAAATCAATTGCATTTATATTACAGAGCAAAACAAACAGTTGGAAAATGAAATCAAAGACTCAATATCATTTACCATAGCATCCCAAAAATGAAATACTTAGGGACCAAGTTAATGAAAGATATTTAAGATCTCCATGTTAATAAGTACAAAACTGCTGAGAAATATTAAAGACCTTCATAAATAGATATTTCATGTTCAAGGGTGGAAAGATTCAACATTGTTAGCATGTCATTTCTCCCCAGATTATTCTGCAGGAACATCACAGTTATCATAGAGCAGACCCTTCTTTGTAAGAAATTGACAAGCTGATTCTGAGCTTAATATAGAAATGTGAAGTCCTAGAATAGTCACATAATCTTGAAAAAGTACCTAGTTAGATGACTTATAAACCACCTGACTCCAAATCTTTTTTTTTTTTTTTTTTTCCCCCTGAGATGGAGTCATGCTCTGTCGCCTGGGCTGGAGTGCAGTGGCGTGATCTCGGCTCACTGCAACCTCTGCCTCCTGGGTTCAAGCGATTCTCCTGCCTCAGCCTCCCGAATAGAAAGCTACAGTAATCAAGAGAGCATAGTATTGGTGCAAAAGCAGATAAATTGATCAATGAAACAGATTACTAAATCCAGAAATAAGTTTATATATGTGGGGCTTTAATTTGAGAGCTAAGGCAATTTAATGGTGAAAGGAAAAGCAAAATTAAGGTGCTAGAATAACTAGGTATCCATGTGGGGAAAAAAAAGACTCTTGACTCCACCTTGTACCATATCCAAGTATTAGTTCAATATAGATCATAGACCTAAATTTAAAAGCTAAAACTATACAACTTCTAGAAGAAACATACAAAAATGTCATTCCTAATTTGAGATAGACAACAATTTAAAAAGACACAGAAGGGTTGGGCATGGTGGCTCATTCCTGTAATCCCAGCACTTTGGGAGGCTGAGGCAGGCGGATCACGAGGTCAGGAGTTCGACACCAGCCTGGCCAATGTGACGAAACCCTGTCTCTACTAAAAATATAAAAATTAGCCGTGTGTGGTGCGTGCCTGTAGTTCCAGCTGCTTGGGAGACTGAGGCAGGAGAATCGTTTGAACTTGGGAGGTGGAGGTTGCGGTGAGCCGAAATTGCGCCACTGCACTCCAGCCTGGGTGACAAAGTGAGACTCTGTCTCGAAACACACACACACACACACACACACACACACAACACACACAAAAGAAAAGACATAGAGGACACTAGCCATAAAAGAAAAAAAATCAATAAATGGGGTCTTATAAAATTAAAAACTTTTGCTCATTGAAGATATTTTTTAAAAAATCAGTAAGCAGCCCACACACTGAAAGAAAACATTTGCATACACATTCTGAGAGTTCAAAATATATTGAGAACTTTTACAACTCAACATTAAGAAGACAATCAACTATGAATAATGGCCAAAAGACTTGAATAGCCACTTCTCAAAGATACAGAAATAGCCAATGCACACATGAAAAAGGTCTCAACATCATTAGTAATCAATGAAAAGTAAATCAAAACCATAATGAGGTACCATTATACTGCCACCAGAATGACTCCAGTTAAAAAGTTTGACAATACCTAGTATTGGTAAAATTGTGGCATAAGTGGAACTGGCATACATTTCTGGTAAGTGCCTAAAATGGTACACACACTTTGAAAAACTGTTATTAAAAGAGGAAAAATCAATATTTTTCTATACTCTCACAACACTTCACTTCTGACATTAAATGTGTGGGCTTTCTCCACATCAACAAAAAATTCTTTATACCTCCAAACACCCCCTGGGTGTCCCACAATTCACCTAAATTGTGACATCATCTACTTAGGGCTGGCATTGGACTCCACAGATTAAGGGCTCAGTCCGGCAAGACTGCCTCCACTTCAGATGCCAATTGCAAGTCTCAGGTTGTCACCT
Source organism: Rhinopithecus roxellana (assembly GCF_007565055.1). NCBI lineage: Eukaryota > Metazoa > Chordata > Mammalia > Primates > Cercopithecidae > Rhinopithecus > Rhinopithecus roxellana. Next base: position 108,525,557 of record NC_044563.1, read on the forward strand.
GTACTTCTGATCAACTTGCTATACAAAGTGGGGGTTCACAACCCAATCTCCTCCTCAGATTCAGACTCAAAATTTTTTTAGGACTCACAGAATGCAGGGAAATGCTTACTTACATTTACTGGTTTATTATAAAGAATATGATGAAGGATATCTGAAATGAATGAACAGCCAGATGAAGAGATGCACAGAACTGGGTCCAGAAGGGACCTGGGAATAGGAGCTTTTTTCATAAAGCAGAGGTGTGCCACTCTCCTGGCACGTGGGTGTGTTTACCAGCTTGGAGCTCTCTGCACTCCATCTTTTAGGGTTTTTTTTTATAGAGGCTTCATGTAGGCGTGATCAATTATTAACTCAATTTTATCCTCCCTACCATCCAAGGAGGATGGGGGATGGGGCTGAAAGTTCCAAGCTTCTCATGATGGCTTGGTGTGTTTCTGGTGACCAGCCCCCATTCTGAAGCTATCTAGCAGCCACACCAAGGGTCATCTCGTTAGAAGGAGAGATGCTCTTATCACTCAGGAAATTCCAAGGCAATTAGCAGATCTGTGTCGGGAACCAGTGTTAAAGACCAAATATATTTTTAAAAGATGCTCCTGCTCCTAGCACTTCTATCTTAAAGAAAATTGCAAAAGTTTTAGAAGCTCTGTGTCCAAAACCTGGGGGTAGAAACCAAACATAGTATTTTTTTTATGATGCCACAGTTAGTTTCTTATAAAATTAGCTATGCATATATTCTATGACCCAGCATTTCCAATTTTTCAGTATTTACCCAAGAGAAAGGAAAATACATATCTGAACACAAAGACTTGTGTGTGATGTGCATTGTAGCTTTGTCCATAATGGTCCCAAAGTGGAAATAAGTACCTGTAATAGAATGAATAAACAAATTTCAGCATATTCAGAGAAATGGAGTACTACTCAGCAATAAACAACAGCAGACACACACTATGATCTCAAAAATGTGATGTGGAATGAAAGAAGATGGAACCAAAGAATACGTTTTGTATAATTCCATTTATAAAGAAGTCACAACAGTACTTGCTGAAGGCTGAGGATAAAGATGGGGAAGAGAGAACTTTAGGGTCATGGAAATGCTCTAGGTCTTGTTCAGGGTGTGGGTTACTGAAGTATATGCATCTGTTAGAAGCTGTCAGACTTTATGCTTAACATCTGAGCATGCCCTCAAAAATCAAAACAAACACGAAAACTAGCATCATGGCTCAGGCTTTCATGTCAGATGGAGCAAGTTTCAAGTTCTGACAGTGCTGCATATTAGTGGGCTGACTTTGGGAAAATAAAGTATTCTTAAAATCCAGTCTCCTCAGCTGTAAAAAGGGAAGTGATAATGAAATAGAATAATTTATGAGCGCATACACTGTAATAAATGCCCACTAAATTGTGGTTTTATTTTATTTTATTTTATTATCTTTTTGAGACAAGGAAGGTCTCACCCTGTCACCCAGGCTGAAGTTCAGTGGCATAATCACAGCTCACCGCATCTTCTGCCTCTGGGGCTCAAGCAATCCTCCCACCTAAGGCTCCCAAATAGCTGGAACCACAGGCGCAAGCCACCACACCCAGCTAAATTTTTGCAGAGACAAATGTATTAGTCCATTTTCACACTGCTAGAAAGACATAACTGAGACTGGGTAATGTATAAAGAAAGAGGTTTAATTGACTCACAGTTCTGCATGGCTGGGGAGGCCTCAAGAAACTTGCAATCATGGTGGTGGGGGAAGAGGCAGATCTTACATGGTGGCAGGTGAGAGAGAATGTCTGTGTCAGCGCATGAAAAACTACCATTTATAAAACCATCGGATCTCATGAGAGTTCACTATGAGGAGAACAGCATGGGGTGAACTGCCCTATAATCTGATAACTTCGCACCAGGTCTCTCTCTAAACTCCTGGGGATTACAATTCAAGATGAGATTTGGGTAGGGACACAAAGCCTAACAGTATCAATGAGGTTTCACCATGTTGCCCAGGCTGGTCTTGAACTCCTGGCCTCAAGTAATCCACCAGCCTTAGACTCTTAAAATGCTGGGATTACAGGCATGTGCCACTGCACTCAGCCTATTTTATAATAATAATAAGACATGTGACATTGTAGAAAATCATGCAATTATAGAAAAGAAAATAACCATAATCCCATCCAGAGATAATCATTGTAAACCTTTAGACATATGTTTTTTCTATTTATATATGTTCTATGTTTTCTATGCCTATAGTTGAGTTTATAATGAATATACAATGTTAATTTCTTATTAATTAATAAAAGCATGCTTATAAGATATGCTTGTAAGCCAAAAACATTGAAAAAGTAAGGCTGTGAACTTCAGGGAATCTGTCTCCCCACCATCCTAATGGACCAATCAGAGTGAGCTTTTAAAAAAGCTGATCTGTGTGTCACTTCCCAAACACCTCAATAGAGTCCATTGCCCTTAGAATCAAGTTCAACTTAACAGGTATACAAGGCCTTTCATGATTGGGGTTTGGGTGACCTAGACTGGGTCTGGCTCCACTTCTAGTTGCATTTCTGTGGCCCTTCTCCATGTGTCTCTCATCCTTCTTGGCCCATCAAGCTAGGTGGGGCACATTCTTCTCATGGCAGTGGCTTATAGGGGCACATGGAACGCCCAATGCCTAAGACCTAAGCTATGAAAATGCCTCTTAGGGTTGGCATAGAGACATACCTACCAGATCTCATGGCCAAGCCAAAGTAAATGGGGAGAGAGGCTCTCCTCATCCTGTCCACAGCAAAGTTGAGGCTGCAGGGAGTGGTGAAGAACTGGAGTCAATAGCTTAATCTACTGCCACCCCCATGTACTCCTGTCTGACCCACCAGGTTCACCTCCTCTAGGGTGTCACCTGCTCCTCTTCCTACCTTCAGACATCTGACACTTCTTTGTAGATTGCCAACTTCTCACTTACCCTCAACAACTCCTTGACTCTTTCTGAGTCCAGGTTAGGCCAGGTGTCGTGCTGTGTGTTCCTGTAGGACTCTGCACCTCCCTGTCATAGCTCTTGCTACACTACTTTGTGCTTGGATGTTCACTTGTCTGTACCCTGGACCTGTTATCTCCTTTGAAGGTTTAGGTGAGCTTGTCCTTGATATGTGAGGTAAGGATGGGGAAATTTTGTTCCTGAGTACAATCTTTAGTTTCCTGAAATAGAGTACTGGGTATTTCATGCTTTGGGCTGGAAACCCTTGGAAGGGCCCAACTCCAAGTGAGAAAACACACCTCTTTCTTTAGGTTACAGGCAGAAACTAGAGTGTGATGGATATCTGTTGCTTTTGCTTGCCCACATCCCTTTGGCCTTTTAAAAATATATATAGCAGCAGCTGGTCTTTGGGGAATCACTCCTTTACCACTGTATACAGGCTTCTGTCCCTGCTAATCAGACGTCCTCATCCAGTGGTATGAATCAGGTATACAGATTTCTGTCCCTGCGTCCTGTATCCCCTGCCTTGGGTTAACATTGAGCTAATCAGATGCTCTCACCCCGTTAGGAATCAGGTGGAGCAACCTGATAGGAAAATCATTTGAACAGACTTTTCTCAAAGGCAGTTATTTGCTGTAACTGCCCATTATTAGTTTCTTCTACCCAGACTCCCAGAGCTAGTGGGGTCCCTACTGCTGGCTTAGCTTTTCCTAGAATTTGCTATGCTCTCATACAGCCTTTTGATAAATTCTTGCATTTTGTTTTTATTAAATTCACCAGATCTCATGTCTGTTACTTTTTAAGAAAATAAGCAAACAAATAAAAAATACCATCACTGACACCACAACCAGATGCTCAACAACTTCAGAGCTCACTCTATATCTATCCTTCGGGTCCACCAGTGAGGGGGTAAGAAGTTTGCCAGCTCCTATTTTGGGTTAGTTGGCCTTTGAACTCTTGTAAACCTCCTTTTTTTTTTTGAGATGGAGTCTCACTCTGTCACCCAGGCTAGAGTGCAATGCTGTGATCTCGGCTCACTGCAACCTCTGCCTCCCAGGTTCAAGTGATTCTCCTGCCTCAGCCTCCCGAGTAGCTGGGACTACAGGTGGGTATCACCACGCCTGGCTAATTTTTTAAAATATTTTTAGTAGAGATGGGGTTTCACTATGTTTAGCAAGATGGTCTTGATCTCCTGACCTCGTGATCTGCCTGCCTTGGCCTCCCAAAGTGCTGGGATTACAGGTGTGAGCCACCGCACCCAGCCGTAAAGCTCATTTTAAGAGGCAAATCTCTGGATAATTCAAGACTGTCAGCAGCTGGGCATTTCTAAGTGCATGCATCTTTTCTTTGCTAAGGAGAGAGAGAAACTTCCTGTGGCAGCTGGAATAACAAAGTGGCTACTGAATACTATGTCCTGCACATTAAAAATTTATCCTCATTATTATACTTACAGAGGGGGTCTTTTGAGTATTCTTAGAGCTTTGAGGACAGACATAGTATGTGAAAATCACCAGGGCAGGCAGGCTGGAAGGTGGCCTGGGAGCCACCATGTTACATAAAATAAATCCCCTTGCTGTCTATCTATGGATCAGTCTGTATATGAATCTTTCCATCAGTCATCCATCTACCTATTGTCTATCTGCCACCAGACTTGGATGCACTTTCACAGACCCTAGGCATGTTCACATTTTATATAAGCTAAACAGCTAGAGCATGGAAACACTACCATGTGGTTAGCCTGGTTTGCTGAAGAGGAGGCCTGAGGCACAAAGGCATCACTTCCTTTGTGATGAAGCGCCCACTTGCTCGTGACATCAGAGAAGAAAAGCATGCACCCAGTAGTCCCTGCTTGCCAGAAAGTACTCTTTCAGTGGAAAAACAAATTATGGGATTCTGTCCTCATTTGGGACAAATGACACCTCTAGTTTATTCTTAATTGTCCTTGTATGCAAATTTTCCTTTTCCTTTCTAATTTGTCATGTGAGCAAAGTTAAATTAACCTGAACATGTGGTAACAGATTCCACCGATTTTAAGCTCTTCACTTCCTTCCCTTAGGCATTTAATCAGTTTTATTTTTTTGGACTAGATTTGTTTGGCAAGTCAAAGAGAAGATAACAAGATTGGGGGCTGGGGGAGGCAGTTTTTTAAAGATAGAAGTACAAAAGGAGCTGCCATCTGAAGTTTCAAATTAGGATGGAAAGCACATTCTCAGCAGCTTTATCTTACTATAATTGAAAGTTTAAAACAGAGTGAGTTTCCTTTGAATCAAGAGGCTGCAATTAAATTTATTTTTCTAAGAGGTGCCCTTTTAGTATATTATATAGCCTTAATGCCTGCTTTTCACTACTGACTTGGAGAAAAGGGTATATTTCATTGTGAATATATGCCATTTTAAAAAGTATATTTCATTTTAATAGAATTTTGGGAGACAATGAGGTACCACAAGGAAACACACCAGTTTCCTTTAAAATTATAGGCATGAGCCCTGGGTTCTTGGTCCTCTCCCTCCTGTTAGGTTGAGGTAATAGTAATTGTGGTTTTTGCCATTACTTTTTTTTTTTTTTGGAGATGGAGTTTCGCTCTAGTTGCCCAGGGTGGAGTGCAATGGCGCAATCTCAGCTCACTGTAACCTCCGCCTCCTGGGTTCAAGCAATTCTCCTGCCTCAGCCTCCTGAGTAGGTGGGATTACAGGCACCAGCCACCATGCCCGGGTCATTTTTGTATTTTTAGTAGACACAGGGTTTCACCATGTTGGCCAGGCTGGTCTCAAACTCCTAACCTCAGATGATCTGCCCACTTTGGCCTCCTAAAGTGCTGGGATTACAGGCGTGAGCCACTGCACCCAGCCTGCCATTACTTTTAATGGCAAAAACTGCAATTTCTTTTGCCCCAACTAATACTTACCAGTTGGAGTAATCTTGCATAGGTCTCTTGCTGATGTGAGACATAGTTTCTTCTTCCATAAATTATTAATCACTGCCCTGACCTGCCTAACCTACAGGGCCACTGTGCTCAATAAAAGGTAAGGCATGTTGTAAATGTAAGGTGCTGCCAAGATTGACAGGAGTGTCAGCTGGGAGCACGGCCTGCAATTCCCTGTAGCCACCAAACCAACTTGACCTGGACATATTCAGGGAACTGGGCTAGTCTGGAATGAAGTAAGAACCCAAGCCTTAGAGTCACCCAGGATGGACTTCCTGACTCCTCGGTTCTGAGGTATGTCACTATGTACACAGTAGGGTGGTGGTAATTTAGCCCAGCTTTCTGAAGAGTATTTGGCATTCTCTATTAAAATCCATCAAGTGTGTACTCTTGTACCAGGGAAAGCATCCTGCGGAAATACCTGCACATGTGCATAAGAGATAAACATAGTTGTGGCTGGGCATGGTGGCTCACGCCTGTAATCCCAGCACTTTGGGAGGCCGAGGCGGGTGGATCATGAGGTCAGGAGTTCGAGACCAAGCTGGGCAAGATGGTGAAACCCTGTCTCTACCAAAAATACAAAAATTAGCCAGGCATGGTGATGGGTGCCTGTGATCCTAGCTACTCGGGAGGCTGAGGCAGGAGAATCGCTTGAACCCGGGAGGCGGAGATTGCATTGAGCTGAGATCATGCCACTGCACTCCAACCCGGTCAACAGAGTGAGACTCTGTCTCAAAAAAAAAAAACAAAAAACATAATTGTTATTGATGATTAATGATAGCCAGCTTCTGGGTTCTTTATATGTATTAACTAATTTAACCCTACGAAAAACCCTTTGAAGTTATTATCCCCACTTCATAGATGAGAAAACTGAGGCGTAGAAAGGCAAAGTAAACCACCCAGCATTATAAAGCTGGCAGATGGCCCCACTGAGATCTGAAGCTGGGAGGTCTGGCTGCAGATCATGTGTTCATCCTCTACACAGGTGCAGAAGCAAGTTTTGCAGAGCCTGTGTTTCAGACAATTTTAGAGAGCCTCTTAAAAAAACACAAAATTACACGTACAAGTTAGGCACACAATGAATATTTATTTGCAAAGAGAAAATAAACTACAAAAGTCACACATTTTAAAAAGCTACCAAATACCATAATCACAAAATTCAGAAAAATAACAATGTTCTTATTAATTTACTGCTTCATGTGCTTTTACAATGCCGTCTTTCCTACATTTTTTGGCTGCATACTCTTTGATTGCTTCTGATTCATATGACAACAATTTTGAAATATCACTTTTCATAAAGAGAGTAGGAAGATAGTTCAGTCTTCCTATGGCACAGCAAATGGAAATTTGTTCTTTTTTTTTTTTTTTTTTTTTTTTTTGAACGAGTCTTTCGTCCCAAGCTAGTACAGATCAGCTCACTCAGCTCCGCCTCCCGTTCAACGCCATCCCTGTCTCAGCCTCCCAGTAGCTGGACTACAGCGCCCCCACCTCTCCCTGCTAGTTTTTGATTTTTTAGTAGGACGGGTACCGTATTAGCCAGATGGTCACTCGACCATGATGCCCGTCTCGCCCCCAAGTCTGGATTACGGCTTCCGCCTTTTTTTTTTTTTTTTATTATTATTATTTTTTTTTTTTTTTTTTTTTTTTTTTTTTTTTTTTTGAGACGGGAGTCTCACTCTGTCACCCAGGCTGGAGTGCAGTGGCCAGATCTCGGCTCACTGCAAGCTCCGCCTCCCGGGTTCACGCCATTCTCCTGTCTCAGCCTCCCGAGTAGCTGGGACTACAGGCGCCCGCCACCTCGCCCGGCTAGTTTTTTGTATTTTTTAGTAGAGACGGGGTTTCACCGTATTAGCCAGGATGGTCTCGATCTCCTGACCTCATGATCCGCCCGTCTCGGCCTCCCAAAGTGCTGGGATTACAGGCTTGAGCCACCGCGCCCGGCCGGAAATTTGTTCTTTATTATTATTATTATTATTATTTTTTTTTTTTTTTTTTTTTTTTTGAGACGGAGTCTCACTCTGTCACCCAGGCTGGAGTGCAGTGGCCAGATCTCGGCTCACTGCAAGCTCCGCCTCCCGGGTTCACGCCATTCTCCTGCCTCAGCCTCCCGAGTGGCTGGGACTACAGGCGCCCGCCACCTCGCCCGGCTAGTTTTTGTATTTTTTAGTAGAGACGGGGTTTCACCGTGTTAGCCAGGATGGTCTTGATCTCCTGACCTCGTGATCCGCCCGTCTCGGCCTCCCAAAGTGCTGAGATTACGGGCTTGAGCCACCGCGCCCGGCCTGTTCTTTATTATTGATAGTCATGATGAGAAAACATGCCACTTCATACAGACATATACTTGCTGCTTCTGGTGTTACTGCAGATTTGGTCCTACAAAGACAGAATCTTGATAAATTTTATTCTCCCGGATTCTAGTCAAAAAAGAAAAAAAACCATATGGTACATTTTTTGTTGTACATGCTGAATTATTATGTTTCTGGTAGACTTTTGTGAGAATCAAAATCCTTTTCATACCTCTGACAATTGGAACTTTCCCCAGACTAGCTTCTGGTTCTGTACATTTCAAACCAGGTCTCTTCCACTTCTGTAAAATTCTGTACCTGTTGTCCTTGGCCATGTTTTTACTGAGACATGGCCCAGGGTCCTGTAACTTTGGATCTTGACCCCTGTGAGTTGGCACGGGACAGTAGTACTATTACTGGACGTCACTCTTACGTTGTGCAGCTGGCATTCACTTACCTGAATCCTGTGACAGTAAATGAAATGGCAGCTCCCTGGAAGGGGCCTGGACAATGAGGCGCCAGAAGCATAAACTTCTTTGGCTTTGTGGATATGCTGCACAAAATGATAAAAGAATGATGTCCGTCACAGCCTGTTTTTAATGATGAAAAACTGGGGAAACCTAAATGGTCATCAGTACAGGACTGGTTAGAATATGGGATGTCCATATAATACACTCCTTTGCAAAATGAAAACATGCAAGTAAATGTCTTAGAAAAAATGGCTGGGTGCAGTGACTCACGCCTGTAATCCCAGCTGTTTGGGAGGCCAAGGTGGGCAGATCACTTGAGGTTGGGAGTTCAAGACTAGCCTGCTCAATGTGGTAAAATCCCATCTCTACTTAAAAAAAAAGAAAAAAGAAAAAAAGCTAGGCATGGTGGCATGTGCCTGAAATCCCAGCCACTTGGGAGGCTGAGGTAGGAGATCACTTGAACCCAGGAGGCGGAGGTTGCAGTGAGCTGAGATCATGCCACTGCACTCCAGCCCACAACAGAGTATGACTTCATCTCAAGAAAAAAAATGTCTTAGGAAAAAATGAAGTAAACATCTAGATTTGTACAAGGCAAAGTATCTTCTTTCCTCATGGTAAAGTAAAAACACAAGCTACAAGATAGTATAGATAGTATAATCGTGTTTGTATATTTCAAAAATTGGAAATTGGTATATTTGTAAATGCAGACACATTTTGGAGCATAGTTAAGAAACTGAGAAGTAATTGTCTCTGGGGTGTTTGGACTGAGAATTTGGGGAAGAAAAGAGGAAGTTTTAGTTTCACTTTTTACCAATACTGTTTGAGTTATTTAACTTTGAGTATATATTATTAACATATATACTCACTTGCAGATGACAGCACCCCAACTCAAAAGAGATTAAGGAAAAAAGGAAATGTATTAGTTCCTGTAACTGGCTGGGAGCATTGGGCAGTGCTGGATCCAGGTGCTCAAAAGGTGTCATCATGATTCTGCCTTTTTAAATCTCTTGGTCATCTTTCTTCCTCTTTGGCTGAATCCTCAGGCAGGCTTTCCCTTTGCAGTAGCAAATGGTCACCAGTCACCCCAGACTTAAGCTTTTATCAGCTCAGCCATCCCTGTGAAAAGAAAGAGAAATCTTTTTCCCTAAAGTTTCCACCGAAAGCTGTGGTGTTGACTCTGTTGCATCCTTTCTGGTCATACATCCATCCCTGGACCATTTATGGAGCCTGGAAAGATGAATTAGGCTGAGGGACCAGGTGAGATCATATGGTCACCCTGGACCAGAGGTGGGTTCAGTTTCACCCAAACCAGATAGGCTGAGCCATTGCCTGAGAGGGAGGAGGGATTCTAGGAAGAAAAACTGAGGTGCTATTCCCTAACGATGAGAAAATGGTCACCATCAGGCAAGAACATCTATTTGCCACATACACATTCCTTTTACAATTTTAAAGGGAGAGAGAATTTTTAAAAGAGTGTGAATTGTCAGGGGAAAATCTCAGAGCAAGTCAAATATCTCAGCCTTGCTAGTAAAGCAAAATAGAAATTATTGACAACAATTGAACAAAGGATAGAGAAAATTCCTTTCTACTATCTTTCCAAAGAATCAAAAGTTGCATTTGTTTGCTGGAATAATTATGCTGGTTGAATAATTAATGGTAAATATTGGGTTGAATTAAATAAATTATAGTATATTTGTATAATGGGGAATATACAGCCCTTAAAAGGATATAGTAGATGAATATTAATATAGGAAAATTTGCCACAATTACCTTAAGAAAAAAATGCAGGTTACAAAACAATATTTATAATATGATCTCACTTTTATTTTAAAAATGTGGATGTACGTATGTATAGTAGAAAAACTTGAAACTAGCCTACAATTGTTTCATCAGCAGCTTTTCTGGGTGGATAGGTTATGAATGACTTTTATTTTATTTTCTTTCCATTTTTTGTATTTTCCAAGTTTTCTCCGATGAATATTTATTGCCTTTTTAAATGTAATTTTAATTGTTATTAGTTATTACTTTAGAAAGTCAAACAGTCCTATAAAACATAATGAAAAGCAGTATCCTGTCTCTGTCTTCACCCTGGTCCTCATTTCCAGAGGCAAGCGCATTCAATGCTTTAGATGTTTTTTTAAGTATTTACTTCCATTTTTCTAAATAACAAGTTTATATTGCTATTCTTGATACTTCAAATTTATATATTACATATTGACTTTCTAATAAGGAGTACGAAGACAATTACGTTACAGCACCCTTTGAATACAATTCTTTGTTCATCTTCCCAACATGACTTAAGTCACTTATACCACGCCCGGCCCAATTCTTATTTTTATTCAATTTGTATTTGTTGTTTTTATGACTTGGACCATGTGTTATTTACTGCTGATCCAGGTCATGTAATTACATTTCCTTTCCTGACACCTATTTCTTTTAAGGACTTTAATTTGACCCTGAAAACCCTGCCACTAAATGAAGACCTGTTAAATGGAAGAAAAAAAAACCTCATGAATATTAACAGGAGAAAGTATTAATGCATCCCAACCCAAGATGCTCAACTTTCACAGATAGGAAAAAATATCAAATGAACAATAAAAACAAGCTTAAATAAATAATACACAATGAGTTGTTATAATAAAGACTTGACTTTATTCACCAAAGGAGGAGGAGTAGACTTGAGTGTGTGATGGAAGAAGGAGTCATTCTCTGGAAGGTGTGTTCTTGTTGCACCATTGTATTCATCAACTTTTGGGGGTCATAGTTATCATTTGCTCAAGCTGCACTTAAAAACAATATGGAACTACACCTGTAAGGCTAAATAAAAGCTAAATATGAGAGTACCTCAAAACGTGGAAACAGTATGCACACCCAAAAGACTAAAGTGTTGTAGAAGGTCTTTCTTATTTGACACTCCTTGCGTAACAAAGCACTTGGGGCTCATCTATACGTGGCAAGTAACTCAAATTTGCCCAGTATGCTGGTCTATGAATGGAAATGTTGAATCAGTTAGTAGGTATGTCATTGCCTGAAATTGTAATGTTAAATTATCATGTCTTGCAGCACATATATTTAGTGTGCTTCTGGGTAAAAATTTGTTATCCCCAAAACAAAAATAAAAGACAAATAATAGTTGTCTGAAAAGTGGAATAATTTTTCAAGATATATTATGGAGAGGAAAATTTAAGAGTCCTTATGAGATAATTACAGAATGTTTTATTTTTCTTATATTTAATTGTTTTTTAAAAAAATGTTTGGTGTTTGTCAAATTTCTGGTGAAATATTTGTACAGCTATAGAATGCCTCTCTACATAACAAAACCTGTCAGATAATCTACCACTTTTATTTTTTATCCCCAGAGACACTTTCTAGATATCTCTCTTCTCCTGCTCTACTCTGGATTAGTTTTCCTTTTGAATTGCTGTACAGCTGTTTTCTTGGCCTTTTCTTTTCCATCCTCCTGAAAATTCCCGGTCTCTTCTCACCTGTGCTGGATTACCTGTTGATCCCATTCCTTTTCTTCAGTTTACTCCTTCATTTTGATGGAGCATATCCTTCAGTAACTTTTTAAGAAAGGTATATGGGAGGTAATTTTTTAAAGACCCTGCATTTTCTAAAAATGTCTCTATTCTATATTCGCTTCTGACTGATAGTTTGGCAGGCTAAAGAATTCAAAGTTAGAAATAACTTTCCTTCTGAATTTTAAAAGCACTGTTCTGTCATTTTCTAGTTTGATGACATTTTGATGTCTATTTTTCCCTGAGAGCTTTTATTCATTTCTGGTGACCTAAAGTTTTGGAATGACAGACTTCGATTTGAGAATTCCTACATTATGCTAGGCTCTTTGAAGTCCTCCTTAATCTAGAAACTTAGATTCCTCCATTCATTAAAGTTCTTCTATTTCTTTCTTTGATGTTTCCCCTCCTCCATTGTCTCTCTTGGTTATTTAGACTTTGGATCTCCAGACAGATCTCACTTTCTCTCATTTTCCATTTCTGTTGTAATGTTAGAGTTTCTGGGGAATGTCCTCAACTGAATCTTCTCATCCATCTGTTGCATTTTTATTTCGGCTCTCACATTTTTCATTTCTATGAGTTCGTTCTTGTTCTTCTCTTTTTATGAACTTCATTCTTATTTTATAGTTGCAATATCTTCTCTCATCATGACTACTAATCATGTGTATATATATATTTTTTTGAGACGGAGTCTCGCACTTTCACCCAGGCTGGAGTGCAGTGGCGCGATCTCGGCTCACTGCAAGCTCCGACTCCTAGGTTCATGCCATTCTCCTGCCTCAGCCTCCCGAGTATCTGGGACTACAGGTGCCAACTACCACACCCAGCTAATTTTTTGTATTTTTAGTAGAGACGGGGTTTCACCCTTTTAGCAAGGATGGTCTTAATCTCCTGATCTCATGATCCACCCGCCTTGGCCTCTCAAAGTGCTGGGATTACAGGTGTTAGCCACCGCACCTGGCCCATATGTATGTGTGTGTGTGTGTATATATATATATATATTTTTCTTTTTCTTTTGAGATGAAGTCTCACTCTGTTGCCCACGCTGAAGTGCAATGGGGTGATCTTGGCCCACTACAACCTCCACCTCCCAGGTTCAAGCAATGCTTCTTCCTCAGCCTCCTGAATAGCTGGGACTATAGGTGCGTGCCACCACACGTGGCTAATTTTTGTATTTTTAGTACAGACAGGGTTTCACTGTGTTGGTCAGTATTATTTTGCCCCTGCTTTGTATTAATTGTGTCAATTACTTCCTTCTTCCCTCCCTCCCTCCTTTCTTCCTTTCTTTTCTCATCTCTTTCTCCCTTTCTTTTCTCATCTCTTTCTCCCTTTCTTGTGCTCTTTATGATTGTTATTTTTAGTCTCTATCTTCCATGTCAAAATCAGTCCCTCAGTATCTAATGAACCTCTAGGAGAGAGGCTCTAAACTGCCGATTGGAGGTTCTTGGCTTGTTAGTGTGGCTTAGCAGCTGGTGAACTTCACTATAGGCTGACTGAGTGGGACCTGGCTGTTTCACTTGGGAATCCTTGTTGTTCATATTTTTAAGCCAATTATCTGGGCTGATTAGAACCCTCCAGCCTCCTACCTGGCATGGGGTGGTTTAGGTTTGGCTGTAGCTTTATGGGACCCAGGTAGGGACACCATATTTGACAATCCAACTTTTCACAATGTAAATCCTGTGTGTAGTAGGCATCTTCTACCTCTCTCAGGTATACGCCACGTCTATGAGTTGACCTCACCAGAAAGTAAAGTTCCTATCTCTGCTTGGGTATAGAAGGGGTAGTTACCAGACCATAAGGATTGAGGTTGGAGGTCTGAGCATCTAGATTCTCCTTTTTAAAGGTCAGCTATGTTTAAAAGGACATCATACATAATGTTTTGATGTAAAAGAAAATATTTTAATGGGGGAGGGCAATTATACTCCACTTAAAGCAAATCCCACCTCATTAAGACCAAATGATTCCAAGAGTGCACACATCCTAGTACTGCAAGATATCTGATTGTTCACCAAGAAAATTTCCAGTGAGCAAAAGCATGAGCAAACTCTTAAACCCTGGAATCTAAAGAACAATAAAAGTGGATGTCCCGAGGACATCATATCCCATCACCACTGAAGTTGCCTTGTATATTACCACGGCTAAAACTTCCTACCCTCAGCCATTATGTCAGCAGGCAATGAAGGCTATATGGGTGCCTTTCTTTTTTTTCTTTTTTCTTTTCCAAGACAGAGTGTCGCTTTGTTGCCCAAGCTGGAGTGCAGTGGCGCAATCTCGGCTCACTGCAAGCTCCACCTCCTGGGTTCAAGCGAGTCTCGTGCCTCAGGCCTCTCAGGTAGCTGGGGTTACAGGTGTGTGCCACCAAGCCTAGCTGTTTTTTTTTTTTTTAAAGAGATGGGGTTTTGCCCTGTTGGCCAGGCTGGTCTCAAACTCCTGGGCTCAAGTTATCTGCCTGCCTCAGCCTCCCAGAGTGCTGGGATCACATGCATGAGCCACGGCACCCGGCCAATGGGTGCCTTTCTGTGAATTAAAGGCATGATTAATAAACCTATTTTTTGGCCACCATTTATTTAGCACCTACTAGGTGCCAGGCCTTGGACCAGGTGCTTTTAACATGTTATTTCATACATGTATTATCACGTAAGTTGGTATGGGTTATGTCCTACACAATCCAAGGGCTGTCATTTATTTTATAGCCCATATCGATGATGGCTCCATGGAATACTATGCAGCCATAAAAAAGGATGAGTCCATGTCCTTTGTAGGGACATGGATGAAGCTGGAAACCATCATTCTCAGCAAACTATCACAAGGACAGAAAACCAAACACCGCATGTTCTCACTCATAGGTGGGAACTGAACAATGAGAACACTTGGACACAGGATGGGGAACATCACACACCAGGGCCTGTCATGGGGTGGGGGGAGAAGGGAAGGATAGCATTAGGAGATATACCTAATGTAAATGACGAGTTAATGGGTGCAGCACACCAACATGGCACATGTATACATATGTAACAAACCTGCACATTGTGTACATGTACCCTAGAACTTAAAGTATTTAAAAAAAAAAAAGCATTCAAATCTGCCTGGATTGGGAACAGGGCAAATGAATCTCATGCACAAGGAGAACTTGATATGTAAACATCTGCATGTGTGTGTGTTTGCTTGTGCACATGTTCAGGTACCTCCCATTCATACAGAAGGCAGACTTTCATGGGTTTTCATTCCCATGGCAGTGTTTCCAAGTTTCATATTTGTATTTCTGCACATACACAAGCGTTGTGAACATGACACACTTGCACAAGCATGCACATGCATGAATACACATGCACACACATGTGTGCACACATGAGCACGTGTGCACACATGAGCCCATGTGCACACATGTTCCTCCACCCCAACCCCTAACCCAAGGGGTGAGGCTCTCTGGTAGGGCAGCTACTTCACTATTCCTGGCTTGCAGGATTTATGTCCTTACAGTCATGTTGCACTGAAGTTCCTTGCTAGACACTGCACCTGCTCCAAGCATGGCTCTCTGTTCCTCTTCCCCAACCCTCTTGCTAGCTCAGACTGTACTTTCTAAGTCCCTTCTTGAAAGGACACCTCCCTTCAAGACTCAGGAACCTCTAGTGGTCTGACTGCAAAGGAGAGTGAGGACACTAGATAAACAAATACCAGTCCTGGCCCCAGGTGTCACTGAGAGAAGCCACAACACTGAGCCAGAGTTTAAAATGGCAATGGCTTTCTGGAGGACTTTCCTATGTGGCAAGGCATGCTGAGGTCTAGACTGGGGGCAGCTTTCAGGGTAGAACCAGCACCTGCTGGAAACAGTTCGTGTCATTATATAGCCCCTAGCCCCTCCATCCTACCCCATCTGCCCTCTCTGCCATAGTGAAAGTAGAGTCCTGGTAAAAGCACTAACTGTAGAATCAGGTGGTTTGGGGATTAGAATCTCAGCTCCAATACTTGATAGCTGTGAGAAGTTCAACCAGTTTCTTATTCTCTCTGAACCATGATTTCATCATCTGTTGAATGATCTGAACTCCTTAGAATTACTGGAAGGATTTAAATCAGAGTCACCATGTATTGCTGCTGTATAGTATTTGCTGTATAGTATTGCTGTATAGTATTCCATGGTGTGTGTATGTACCACATTTTCGTTATTTTTCTTTATCCAGTCTGTCATTGATGGATATTTAGGTTGATTCCATGTCTTCGATACTGTGAATCATGCTGCAATGAACATACGCATGCCTGTGTCTCTATAGTAGAATAATTTATATTCCTTTGAGTATATACCCACTAATGGGATTGCTGGGTTGAATGGTAGTTCTGC
Organism: Rhinopithecus roxellana; assembly: GCF_007565055.1. Taxonomy (NCBI): domain Eukaryota; kingdom Metazoa; phylum Chordata; class Mammalia; order Primates; family Cercopithecidae; genus Rhinopithecus; species Rhinopithecus roxellana. The sequence continues at coordinate 108,542,031 of NC_044563.1, forward strand.
TTTTAGCTCTTTGAGGAATCGCCACACTGTCTTCCACAATAGCTGAACTAATTTACACTCCCACCGACAGTGTATAAGCATTCCTTTTTCCCCACAACCTCGCCAGCATGTTATTTTTTTACTTTTTAATAATAGCTGTTCTGACTGGTGTGAGGTAGTATGTCATTGTGGTTATAATTTGCATTTCTCTAATGATCATTGATACTGAGCTTTTTTTCATATGCTTGTTGGCCACATGTATGAGGTCAGAGATTTTCATCTATTTCATTTACTGCCTCATCTCCAGCAATTAGAACAGTGCCTGACCTATAATAGATGCTCAATAAACATTTGTTGCATTTGTGAATGTGTCAGAATGAGCCCATATTTGGGGTTAGATATGGGTTCAGATGTGTCCACAGCCAATTATGAACAGTGAGACCTGGGTACATGACTTCACCTCTCAGAGTCTCAATTTTCTTATCTGAAAGTTGGATATGACGTCTATTTCATAAGGTCCTGGGAAATGTCAACAAGGTAATGCATATAAAGGGTTGAACACACTGTCTGGCTAGGAAATAAGTAACTGACAAGTTGTATTACTATTGCAAGAAGAGTAAGTGGTTGCTACTTCCGAGGTGCTTGAGAACATTTCAACAGAAACACAAAGAAAAATAAAAAGCATCCCAAAGGATTATAAATCATGCTGCTATAAAGACACATGCACACGTATGTTTATTGTGGCACCATTCACAATAGCAAAGACTTGGACCAACCCAAATGTCCATCAATGATAGACTGGATTAAGAAAAATAACAAAAATGTGGTACATACACACACCATGGAATACTATGCAGCCATAAAAAAGAATGAGATCATGTCCTTTGCAGGGACATGGATGGAGCTGGAAGCCATTATCCTCAGCAAACTAACACAGGAACAGAAAACCAAATACCTCATGTTCTCACTTATAAGTAGGAGCTAAATGATAAGAACACATGGACACACGGGGGTAACAACACACACTGGGGCCTTTTAGAGGGCGGAGGGTTGGAGGAGGGAGAGGATCAAGACAAACAGCTAATGGATACTAGGCTTAATACCTGGGTGATGAAATAATCTGTACAACAAGCCCCCATGACATAAGTTTACCTATGTAACAAACCTGCACTTGTACCCCTGAACTTAAAAAAAAATGCCTGCCTTCCTGAAGCTTACATTATATAAGTGGAAACAGATCAAACAATTTAAACAGTAAAACATATCAAGTGTAAATAATAAGGTTAAGTAGGGAAAAGCAGAGCAAGGAAGAAAAGCAGCAATTTGAAGTGGCTTTGGATGTAGTGACCAAAGAGAGTTTCACGGAAAAGGTGACATTAAGGGAGCATGCCACAGAGTTATCTAGGAGAAAAGTATTCCAAGCAGAGGAAACAGCCAGTTCAGAGGTCCTGAGCAGGAGTGGTGTCAGCTGTGTTCAAAGAATACTGAGGAAACCAGCATAGCTAGATCACAGGCCATACGGGGGAAAGTAGTGAATATCATATACTTCCTTTTGTGATGAAATTAAAACGTGTATAACCAATGCTATACATACACTGCTGTCTTACCTCTGACAAAGCACATTCACCATACTTTATATTCCTGGCATCTTTCTGTAAAGTCTATAGAGATTGGAGGCTGGGTTTTGTGACTAGGGAAGGAGGGAGAGAACCTTTAGATTTCTACTGATGTCCACTTGCACTGAAGGAATGTGCATGGTTAGTAGGGGGAGGGCTGGACCAGCGGGAGATGAGAAAATGTTAACCCTATCACTGCAATGATGTTGCCCCCAAGCAACTTAGCAGCCAGCCCAGGAGCAGCCCTGAAGGCTCCTGCAAAATTATACCCCTGCAGCCCTGCCTTTCCCCTCTTTGTTGAAGCTAAAAGGGAAACTCTGTTTAACTCTTAGGACCACATATTTAGCTAACCTGCTCTGGCCTGAGTGATATTTTATGAGAAATTAAGCTCATAGCTGATCATCTTTCACACTGAGGCGGTGGTTAATGTATCCTGGGGAGACCTCACTGTTGAGCCAGCCTCTCTGTTATTGTCAGGGCTGGGGCCTGGGCCTGGGCCTGGGCTGGAGAAATGGCCCCTGTCTTGCCTTGGTTCCAGACACAAGCCGAGTCTGGGGTTTTGGAGATCTTAAGGAAAGCAGGGCCAACCCAAAGGAAATCAGACACAGAGAACAAAACAAATTGAATTTTTTGAGGAAATTGCTTTTTGCCTCCCATGCCTCCTTCCCTTTTATTTAATTTTTGGGATTCTGTGTGAGTTAGTTACAAACAGTCAACTCAGTATTTTCTACCTATTAATAAATATTAAATATTAAAGAATCTAATTCTGGATGGCTGGTGGATCTGGGTGGGCACAGTGCCAGTTGCTGCCGTACCTCAGCTTCTTTTCTGGGGCTTCTTCTCCTACACTGACCGATGGTGCCTTTTGACTCCCATCTCCCTGGTCATAGGGAGTTGGTCTGTCACCTAAGGACAGCCAATCCATACACTGATCACCAACACATGAAGTGGTGCTGGGCACAAGTTGGATCTAATTGGGACAAGGGTAACTATCTGAGCCATTCAGTTCCCCTCACAGTTCCCCAAAATGTGGGGACTTATGTGCTTGGTGGCATGAGTTAAAGCTAAAGGCACAAAGAGAGGCAGAGACAGAGAGCAGCTGAAGGCTGATGAGAGGTAAACAGGTAACTGGCCACAAGAATGTGCTGGGAATGGGTTTGGCAACTCACACCTGCAATCTCAGCACTTTGGGAGGCCGAGGCAGGAGGGTCACTCAAGCCCAGGAGTTCAAGACCAGCCTGGGCAATGTAGGGAGAACCCGTCTCTACAAAAAATAAGGGCAAAGTCTGAGTCCTGTCCTCTCGCTCTCCTCCCCAGATGCGATGAGTTTCACCACTCGCTCCACCTTCTCCACCAACTGCCAGTCCCTGGGCTCTGTCCAGGTGCCCAGCTATGGCACCCGGCCAGTCAGCAGGGTGACTAGCGTCTATGCAGGCGCTGGGGGCTCTGGTTCCCAGATCTCTGTGTCCCACTCCACCAGCTTCCAGGGTGGCATGGGGTCCGGGGGCCTGGCTGCGGGGATGGTTGAGGGTCTGGCAGGAATGGAAGGCATGCAGAACAAGAAGGAGACCATGCAAAGCCTGAACAACTGCCTGGCCTCCTACCTGGACAGAGTGAGGAGCCTGGAGACTGAGAATGGAAACTGGAGAGCAAAATCCAGGAGCACCTGGAGAAGAAGGGACTCCAGGTCAGAGACTGGAGCCATTACTTCAAGATCATCGAGGACCTAAGGGCTCAGATCTTCGCAAATACTGTGGACAATGCTCACATCGTTCTGCAGATCGACAATGCCCGTCTTACTGCTGATGACTTTAGAGTCAGGTATGAGACAGAGCTGACCATGCACCAGTCTGTGGAGAGTGACATCCATAAACTCCGCAAAGTCATTGATGACACCAATGTCACTCGGCTGCAGGTGGAGACAGATTGAGGCTCTCAAGGAGGAGCTGCTTTTCATGAAGAAGAACCATGAAGAGGAAGTAAAAGGCCCGCAAGCCCAGATTGCCAGCTCTGGGTTGACTGTGGAGGTAGGAGCCCCCAAATCTCAGGACCTCGCCAAGATCATGGCAGACATTGTGGCCCAATTTGATGAGCTGGCTCGGAAGAACCTACAGGAGCTAGACAAGTAGTACTCTCAGCAGACTGAGGAGAGCACCACAGTGGTCACCACACAGTCCACGGAGGTTGGAGCTGCTGAGATGACACTCACGTTGCTGAGACGTATGGTCTAGTCCTTGGAGATTGACCTGGACTCAATGAGAAATCTGAAGGCCAGATTGGAGAACAGCCTGAGGGAGGTGGAGGCCCGCTACACCCTGCAGATGGAGCAGCTCAACGGGATCGTGCTGCACCTGAAGTCAGAGCTGGCACAGACCTGGGCAGAGGGACAGTGCCAGGCCCAGGAGTACGAGGCCCTGTTGAACATCAAGGTCAAGCTGGAGGTTGAGATCTCCACCTACTGCAGCGAGGGCTTCAATCTTGGTGATGCTCTGGACGTCAGTAACTCCATGCAAACCATCCAGAAGACCACCCCCCACTGGATAGTGGATGGCAAAGTGGTGTCTGAGACCAATGACACCAAAGTTCTGAGACATTAAGCCAGGAGAAGCAGGGTACTCTTTGGGGAGCAGGAGGCCAATAAAAAGTTCAGAGGTCAGGCCGGGTGCAATGGCTCACACGTGTAATCCCAGCACTCTGGGAGTCCGAGGCGGGCAGATCACCTCAGGTCAGCAGCCTGGCCAACATGGTGAAACCCCATCTCTATGAAAATACAAAAATTAACTGGGCATGATGGCAGGTGCCTATAATCCTAGCTACTTGGGAGGCTGGGGCAGAAGAATTGCTTGAACCTGGGAGGCAGAGGTTGCAGTGAGCCGAATTCATGCCATTGCACTCCAGCCTGGGTGACAGAGCGAGACTCTGTCTCAAAAAGAAAAAAAAGTTCAGAGGTCAAAATAAATAAATAAAATAAAATAAGATAAAATAGCCAGGACAGTGGCACAAACCTGTAGTCCCAGCTACTCAGGAGGCTGAGGTAGGAGGATCACTTGAGCCTTGGAGGTTGAGGCTGCAGTGAGCTGAGATTGCCCCATGGCACTTCAGCCTGGGTGGCAGAGACCCTGTCTCAAAAAATTAAAAAATGTGCTGGATCCCAGAGGACCTCTCTCTTCCCTCCACTGTTCTTTCTCTCCTTTTCTCCCCAGTTCTTTTTTGCCATCGTTTTCTCTTCCCACCTCCAAGTCTGCTTCTCTCAATGTATGACTTCATACATTCCAGAGGCAAAAGAGGAAGAGTGGGAGGGAGGCCTGGTCCCAAACTATGTAAGCTGTAGGCTTACATCACTCTAGTTGGAAATTCCAGTGGAAGAAAAGAGTTTCTCTTTCCTGGAGCTCATATATAAAATTCCGGGAAAACCCCTAATTGGTCAGTGTGGGTCACATGCCATCCTTCTCTTGGCAAGTTACTATGGCCAGGGGGATGGGTTATTTGATTATCTGGCTTAGGTCACATGTCAAGACCAGTGGCCAGGCAGGCAGCCCCCATGAATCAAATGAAATGGAGGAGTAACTCATTGCAGTAGTTACCGCTACCAGAGGGAGAGGTTGAGAGCAGTGATGGCCATATTAGACCTACGCCTCAGCCATCGACATTTAGTAATCCACCCTGTTCTAGGCACGATGGGAAAGGAAGTACAGACACAGATCCTCCCCATGTTGGAAAAAATGGCAAACTCCACAGAGAGTTGCAGACTTACTTTGTAAGTATCAGCACTTACAAAGCAGCCTATCTCCACTGGAAAACTGGACTTCCTCATATTGTCTAATTCTTTTCTAAGCTCCAAGCCCCCTGCCCCTCTGATTCACAAGGGCTTCACTCAGGACAGCATGGGGAACCTTTGGAAGGTAGGTTAGGCCCACTTCCCTGGCACCCTTGGGCATATTCTTAGGCTGTAGATCATATGACAATTCAAGAAACGGAGGTGGGGTGGGGTGGAGATGAACGAGTGCAGAGCAATCACTGTCCTCACCTGAAGACAGCCAGGAAAGGTCAGGTGACCCAGAGGACTCTAGGTCAATAACAGATTGGCTGCCAGGATAGTCTTACCTAGCTTGGGGGTAGAGTATGAGGAAATACTTCAAATAATACAGGCTTCAGAGAAAACAAAACAAAACAAACAAAACAAAAAATAAACACAGGATCTTTTGCAACGAGTAGTGAAGAGGAGGTCCTTTAACCTGGACAACCTGATTAGTGCAGCTCACCAACTGTTGGTCCAACTCCTAGAAAGAAGGAATGAGCCGAGGATGGGAGGGGCATGGCTTTCAGCTTCAGGAGCAGGTAAGAAGGAAGGCAGGAGGGACATGTAGCATGGAAAATAGTTTAGTAAGTTCCACCCCTGGAATCAGAGTTGAAAAGAACTTATAGATACCTTCATAGGGGCTGTCAGGAACTAAGGCCTAGCATCAAAAGACAGAGGGAGAGAAAGATTATAAGGAAGAAGATGAGGCTCTGTACTGAATAGATTAATTGTAGAATAATAGATGTCCCTTTCACTCAGTGAGGGCCTCTGGACTGGGTGACACTCAGTAGAAGGCAACTGTAACTGGATATGATTATGAGGAAGGACCACATCATCCAAGGCCAAGATGGGCTATGGGCAGGTCCTCCACCTATCCTGCTGGTGTACTGTACAATCTTGAGGGGCTCCATTCCTATTTTGATCTATGTCTATGGTGCTTCCTTCAGTGGTGTGGTGCAGAACCTGACTGACCATAGCAGTAAAGCATTTCCTTGATATCTCAATGGCTAGATGGGTACAGCACAGCTAATGACTTATGCAACAACAAATGTGTCTGAAAACCAACCAGGAACAGTACTGAGCCCCGGGGATCAGGCAGGTGCTGTGATTCTTGGAAGAGACAGTCACAGGGGGCTGTGTTCATATAATTGTCCAAGTTGTAGGGACAGAGAGAAGGGAGTATTTCATTCTGTCTGGAGAGAGTGGTCAGAGAAGACTTCAGCAAGAAGGTGATACTTGAGCTAAGGCTGAAAGATGAAGAGTTAACCAGACAGATCAAAAGCGGTGAGAGGGCCCATTTCTGGAAGAAGAAATAACACAAACAAAGGCAAAGAACTGCTGGTTCATGTCCTGCCTAACAGGAAAGCCAGTTTAGATATTTGAGTTTGCAGTGGCATAGAATGTAGAGTTTAGCAGGCATGTGGGAACTTGGATCTGGAAGGGCTTTAAGTGTTTTGCTAAAAGGTTAGATCTCCATACTGGAGGTATATGGAGGGGCAAGAATCGAGGTCTTGTGTAATCCATGGAACCTCCATCTTGCTATGTGTCTGCTTACTGAAAGGTCTGCTATGGTCTGAATATGTTCCCCCAGAATTTATATGTTGAAGCTTAATTACCAATGTGATAGTATTAAGAGATGGAGGCTTTAAGAGATGATTAAGTCATGAAGACAGAGCCTTCATGAATAAGATTAGTCACCTAGGTAAAGACGTTGAAGGGAGTTCCCAGGTCCCTTCTACCATGTGAGGATGCAGCAAGAGGCATCATCTATGAAGTATCTATGAGCCTTCACCAGACACCAGATCTGCTAGTGCCTGGTTCATGGACTTCCCAGCCTCCAGAACTGTGAGCAATACATTTCTATTATTCATAAATTACCTAGTGTAAGGTATTTTGTTATAGCAACCTGAATGGACTAGGATGGGGCCTATGTTTACTAGGTCCTTTATTGCATGAACGAATGCCTCCTGGGCAGGCAGATACTGTGACAGAGTGAAGTTGACAGGTGTTAGAGCCAATGTGCATCTGCAGGGACTCTGGGTGACTGAAGCATGTGTGTCCTGTTTAAAGGGACAGTCATTACTCAGCTCTAGTTAATTGTTGCCATGAAAAAATGTGGTCTCAGTTTTGCCAGCTCCCTTGATTTTTCAAGAGAAGCCAGAAATCAAGGTTTTAGGTAAAATTTTCTCTGCTTTAAATGAAAGCAACTAATTCAAATGTTTTCAAAACATCATGCAGGCCAAACAAAATTCAAGCATAAGCAGGATTTAGCTAGCCACCTTGTTCTCCTACCTTCCCATTCATCACCTACCCACCCATCCAACCATCCATTCACCCACCCATATACACATCCATCCATTTGTCCATTCATCCATGCACACTCCTTCCATCCACATAACCATACATACATAACCATACATCTACCCACTAATCTATCCATGCACCTATCTATCCATTCATCCATCTATCCATCTACCCACTTTCCAACCATACACCCTCCCACCTACACTTATATACATATCTGTCCATCCATCCATCCATCCACCCATAAACATACACAGCCATACATCCACCCCACTAATCTTTCTACCCACATATCCTTCCATCCATCCATCCATCCACCATCCATCCTCCACTGTTAAAGTACACTCCCTCTGAAACCTTTACAAGATGGAAATATTCATTTTGTTCCATTTTCTCCACTTGCCCTTGGTCTTAGAAGTTCTGCTTCCCTCCAAATTCAGGCAAATTATGTTTGTAAAGTAGTGCAAATACGAGTGAGGTTGTGCCTACCTCTCTTTACAGGGAATTTTTTGCTTTCTCTTTATGTCCTTGCTGTGCAGCCTGAAGTAGGAGTGTATTTTTTCTCCCCTTGGATTTGAGCCTTCATAAGTGTTCCAGAACAAAATTAAACCAAATAGAGAATTAGATTCTCCTCCCTTTTCTTGGAAATATCTTGCCACTGGGCCAGGCTCCCTGGGAATTAAATAACTCTTCAAAAGGAGATCAGAAATAGATTTCTCAGTGGGGTTTCTAGATGTCAGTAAATGGATTTATGGAAAATGGGTTAGGTTTGGCAAATTTTAAATTGTGATTGGATGAATGTGCAATGTGTCTCTGTAAATAACCCCTTTTCACTTTCTCCTTCTCTATATCCAGTTGGAACTCTTCCTCCTTAATATCTGGCTTCCATTGTCCTTCCTTACTTTACCTAAATGTTTTACCTAAATATCTCCTCCAGCCTGAGGTTAGAGGATTGGAAAGGGAGAAGGTCAGATAACTAATACTTACTGTGCTAAATTCTTGATCTATGTGATAGCATTTATATTTCTGATTTCCATGGCAGATATCCCAGCATGATCTAAGTAGGAGGACATTACTAGATATACATGCTTTGAGCTTCAATTTTTTCATTTGTCAAATGGAACAAAGCTTCCATATCTCCTTTCCCAACCAAATGAAAATATCTTCAAAGGGTCTGCCAAGGTACCTGACAACACCACCATGACTAGTCATCCCTCAAGGAATTAAAACTTTGCTAAAATGTATATGCTCTCTGGGAGTTCATCCCACTGTCAAATCAGCTTTTATTATTATTCAAATGTATTTGTGAGATTAGGAGGCCCAGAGAGTATGGAACACAGGGAGGGTAGGTCTTGATGGATTTTGATGGAGCCAGGGGGAGGTCTGCATAGACGCTGCTGGGAAGGAACATGGGAGAGAAGCATGATCCTGTGGCACCTTGGGGACAGTTTGAAGGCTGTCTGGGGAAGGAATGGAAAAAGAAGCAGTGGATGCCTTTCCTCTCACCTCTAGACCATTCATTTGGTCTGCTACTTTTTCAGCTGAACACTTCCCCATCGTGAGGAAATGGTGCATCAGAACAGGACGGTGTCATAAACTGAGCAGTTCTTATCATCCATACCCCCTCAGTCTTCCTTTCTATCAAATGGACAGAATTGCTGTGAGAAATTCAGCAAGATAAATTAAGGTAATGTTTGTGCAAGGGCCTGACTTCACCTCCAAGGGGCTGCTTCTGTCTGAGCTCAGTCAATCTGTGGTTGGGCCTCTCCTGATAGAGAGGCCAGAGAGAGAGAGAGAGAGGTCTTTACAGCTGGGATCAGGTGTGAGGGTAGAACAGGTGACCCGCCAGTCCTTAATCACCTGCTGATTTGCAAGGGGAGAGTTAAATACAGCAGTCCCTCGGTATTCACAGGGGATTGGTTCTAGGCCTCCCTGCAGATAAAAAAAAATCCAAGAATTCTCAAGTCCCTTATATAAAATGGTGTAGTATTTGCATATGACCTAGGCACATCCTTTCGTATACCTTCAATCATCTCTATTTATGATACCTCATACAATGTAAACGCTACATAAATAGTTGTTATACTATATTGTTTTTTATTTGAACTATTTTTGTTGCATTGTTGTTATTTAGTGCTTTGTGTATCTTCCATCTGTGATTGGTGGATGTGGAACCCGACGAAGCAGAAGTCCCGTTGTACAACAGCAGTTGCAGTTCTTGATGCTTATTTTGTGCCAAGCATTTTACAGATGTTATTTCATGTAATACTTTCCATAATCCCCGAAGTAGGAATTCTTTCAATTCCCATTTTATAACTGAGGAAGTAGAGGCATGGTGGGAGGGTGAAATAATTTCCCCAAAGCCCCAGTGAGTGGGATAGTTAGGATGGAGTAGTGGTAACAGAGACCATATGGTCCGCAAAGCCTAAAATATTTACCATCTGGCCCTTGACAGAAAAAGCGTCCTGACTGCTGCTACAGCAGAATGAGCTACTACCAAGACAGGAGACAGAGGGGGCAAGGGGATGAATACCCTGGCTGCTCCGCCCTCACACTCCAGCCTCTACTTCTGTTACTGCCTCCCACTAGCTGACCCAGGAACTCAGGGAATCTGCTCTCCTGGCTGTGCCCACAACCCCCTCATTTCATTGCTTCCTTGATTGGGGCCTTTCTGATGAGATGGGAGTTTGTGGAAGACTTGGGGCTTCATAGTTTTTTTGTTGGTTTGTTTTTAAGATGAAGTCTCGCTCTGTCACCCAGGCTGGAGTGCAAGTGGCATGATCTTGACTCACTGCAACCTCTGCCTCCTGGGTTCAAGCGATTCTCCTGCCTCAGCCTCCTGAGTAGCTGGGATTACATGCGCCCACCACCATGCCCAGCTAATTTTTGTATTTTTAGGAGAGATGGGGTTTTACTCTGTTGACTAGGCTGGTCTTGAACTCCTGACCTCAGATGATCCACACACTTCCACCTCCCAAAGTGTTGAGATTAGAGGCATGAGCCATGGTGCTCAGCCTTCATAGTATTTAATAGTCAGGGCAGCTGGGCGTGGTGGCTCACGCCTGTAATCCCAGCACTTTGGGAGGCTGAGGCGGGTGGATCACGAGGTTAGGAGTTCGAGACCAGCCTGGCCAATGTGGTGAAACCCCGTTTCTACTAAAATACAAAGAAAAAAAAAAAAAAACTGGCCAGACGTGGTGGCACACGCCTGTAGTCCCAGCTACTCGGGAAGCTGAGGTGGGAGAATCACTTGAACCAAGGAGGCAGAGGTTGCTGTGAGCTGAGACTGTGCCACTGCACTCCAGCCTGGGCAATAGAGGGAGACTCCATCTTGGGGGGTGGGGAGGGGAAGGGCAGCGCAGAGATAAAGATTCAAATCCTGACTAATCTTTCTAGTCCTGAGTTTCCCTGACTTGACAATAGGACTGATGTGAGGCCTGAGGGAGAGGATCTGGTAAGGCCTAAGGAGAGCCCTTGGAGAACAGAAAGGCCTTTTCCAAACGTGCTGGCCCTCCTGCCTTGGAGAGGCCTCCTCAGGGGACCTCCCTGACCCTCTCTCCCCCCTAACCTGGCTTCGCTTTTCTTCATATTACTCATCCCTACTTCGTGCTACATATGTGTTGTATGTACACATATCTGTGTATAACAGACATATATTTTGTATGTAGACATGCACATAGGTGTACAGTACTTGCATGTGCATGTGTATACATACATGCCATGTGTATTAGTTTCTTGCCTTCCTCCCACACTGTCGTCTTATTCATCACCCTATCCCCAGTGCCTAAAATACCCACCCGCTCAAATCAGGCACTTGACAACGGCCGGTTGAATGAATGATTGAAACAATGTCTGTTACTTTTTAACAGTTTCTTCTGCATCCTTCTTACTATCCAGCCAGCAGAGTCCTTTCCCCTCCAGATTGTTCTGGATGAATGAAGGCATTTTTGATACCGATTTATTAGCATATCTAGGATTGGGATCCCTAAATAAGGCAGGGGCCCACAATCTCATCTAAATAAATGGGTTCTCCCCATCCCTGTGCCCTGTGGCTCTGCCGTCACCCTGAGTTTGCTTTCCCTTCCCATGAGCTCGCCCTCCTCATTTCCTACCCGGTGGCCTCAGGTGGCAGGTGAATGGGGCAGACATCTGCGCTGCTGGCCAGCACCAAAGGCAGGGGATATGTATGCAATTTCCTGAGCAGCACAGGAGGAGAGCGAAGAAAGAGGAAGGAGGAGTGCTGAGGCCGGCTGGCAGCCTCCTGGCTTCATTTCCTGGGGACTCCAGCAGCCAGCAGAGAAGGAGTGAAATGGGATTGAGCAAGGTTCCCAGACCCTCTGGCTGTGAGTGTTGTGGGTGAGAACTCAGAACTGACTCTGAGTTTGGGTGGGTGGCAGAAACATCTCTTTATCTTTTGATGAAGCTTGCCTTAGCTTTTGTGGTTCTCAGGACTTTACCTGAGAACACGTTTGCATCTAAAATCCCTGAGATCCTGTTTTAGCCCCTGAAGCTCGGCTTCCTTTTTCTAGCTAGTGTGGGGCTGCCAGGCTAACACAGGTGTAGGCACTCTCAAAATTCCCCACACTTCTCTTGGGGGTACAGAGAAAACGTCATTCCTTTATTTGTTTATAATTACTTTGATTGTCTGCACAGGACCCGGCTGCTGGATAAAACACTTTTTAGTCCAATACTGTAAACCTAATTCGATGCAGGTTTTTAGAAGTCATGGTTAGCCTCTTTAAGTAAAACAAAAACAAAAAAAATCCCAGTCCCTCCTGCCCCTCCATGAGATGGTGCCCGGGTGTGTGGAGAAGGACTGTGGCCTGCATGTGTGGTGGCAGAGGAAGGTGGTGGCCTTTGGATCCTTGCTGGCTAGCTGTAGAGTCGCTGGTCTGGGCTGCTCCTTGCCCTGGGCCTGCTGAGGTGGAGTGGTCCAAGCTGGCCCCCAGGTGGGGGCCACTGAAGCCTGTGACTTGCGTCCCATGTGATTTGGTCCCTCTCTTGGCTAGATCAGGTCCTGGACACGTTCCCTACCCAAGCTCCCTCTTGGTTCTCACCTGTGAGCACCTGTTGTCTTCTCCATCTTAGCCCCTCCCTGGCTGGGGCACTCTCCAAGGACAAGAGGCAGCTCATATCAAGTTTACCTTCTAAATCAGTCCCTTCCTTTCATTATTGTTATTATTATTATTTGAGACAGACAAGGTCTCACTCTGTTGCCCAGGCTGGAGTACAGTGGTACGATCTTGGCTCACTGCAACCTCTGTCTCCTGGGTTCAAGCAATTCTCATGTCTCAGCCTCCTGAGTAGCTGGGATTACAGGCATGGCCACCACGTCTGGCTAATTTTTTGTATTTTTAGTAGTGATGGGGTTTTGCCATGTTGGCCAGGCTGGTCTCGAACTCCTGGCTTCAAGTGATCTGCCCGTCTCGGCCTCCCAAAGTGCCGGGATTACAGGTATCAGCCACCGTGCCTGGCCTCATTATGATTCTTTTATGGGCAATTTCAAGCTTAGAATTTCGAATATAAGATATCAGACAGTGTCCAAACCAGAAAGAGAGGACACACTCAAAAGGCATTTACCCGAGGAGAACTGAATGAAGGGACCAAAGAAGGCGTCATCAGGGTTAACGGAACCGAAAAGGGAAAGTGTGACATCCAAGGATTAGCAAGAGTGGGAAGCTGTTACCACCTCTGCTGAAGGTGCAGAGACCGGGGAGAAATGAACACATGGAAAAGGGGCTAACCACCAGAAGCAGGGGCCGGTGAACTACGGCCCAGGGGTCTGCCCCCTGTTTTATAGATCAAGTTTTATTGGAAGACAGCTATGTCCACTCATTTACATATTACCTATAGCTGCTTTGTGCTACAACGGCAGATCTGAGCACTGGTGACAGACTGTGTTACCCACAAAGCCGAAAATATTTGCTGTCTTACGCTTTGCCAGAACAAGTTTGCTGATCACTGCTGTTATGGCCAGTGTAACCCCCAAAATCCATACATTGAAGTCCTAATGCCAGTACCTCAGAATGTGACTGTAATTGAAGATTGGGTCTTTAAAGAAGTAATTAAATTACAATGAAACCATTAAGGTAAGTCCTAATCAAATATTACTGGTGTCTGGCTTTTTTATTTTTCTTGTTTTTGTTTTTTTGAGACAAGGTCTTGGTCTGTTGCCCAGGCTGGAGTACATTGGCATGATCTCAGCTCACTGCAGCCATGACCTCCCAGGCTCAAGAAATCCTCCCATTGGCCGGGCGCGGTGGCTCACGCCTGTAATTCCAGCACTTTGGGAGGACGAGGTGGGCGGATCACGAGGTCAGGAGATCGAGACCACGGTGAAACCCCGTCTCTATAAAAATACAAAAAATTAGCCGGGTGCAGTGGCGGGTGCCTGTAGTCCCAGCTACTTGGGAGGCTGAGGCAGGAGAATGGCGCGAACCCAGGAGGCGGAGCTTGCAGTGAGCAGAGATTGCGCCACTGCACTCCAGCCTGGGTGACAGAATGAGACTCCATCTCAAAAAAAAAAAAAAAAAAAAAAAAAAGAAAAATCCTCCCACCTCAGCCTCCTGGGTAGCTGGGACTACAGGTGTGTGCCACCATGCCTGGCTAATTTTGTTTATTTGTTTTTTTTTGGTAGAGATGGGGTTTCACCATGTTGCCCAGGGATGTCTTGAACTCCTGGGCTCAAGCAATCCGCCTGCCTCAGCCTCTCAAAGTACTGGGATTATAGGCATGAACCACTAGTGTCCTAACAAGAAGAGATTAGGGCACAGACATGCACAAAGGGAGGACCATGTGAAGGTGCAGAGAGAAGATGGCATGTGCAAATCAATGAGAGAGGCCTTAGAAGATATCAACCCTGCTCACGCCTGTATCTTGGATTTCTAGTCTCCAGAATTGTGAGAAATAAATTTATGTTGTTTAAGCCACACTGTGCTACTTTGTTATGGCAGCCCCAGCAAACTAATATAACTGCTATAGTGGAACAAAGCTACTATCAGACCACAGGAAGGCAGAGAGGGCACATGGAGGATAAATTCCCTGACTGTTCCTTCTCCCACTCCTGATCTACTTCTGGTGACCACTATTAGCTCAACTCACCAGAAACCAGCCAACAAAGTTGTCTGGGTGTTTCCATCAATAAAGGTGGCTTCCCAGGCCTCAGAGCAAGACACAGAAGGGCAGAGAATGGACCTGGGGGCAAAAGTGGAAGAACCAGGGCATACACAAGAAAGTAGGGAGAAGGGTACCCATCACCCAACTCCAACAATTACCAATACTTTTCTATTCTTGTTTCATCGCTCTCTGATTTTTTTTCTGGAGTATTTTAAGGCAAATCCCAGAAACCATATTGTTTCACCCAAAAATAGTTTAGTATGCATCTATAATAAATAAGAACTGTTAAAAATGACAATAACGCCAATACCCAATAAAATTAACAGAAATTCCCTACAAATGTCTCATACTAGTCTATTCTCAAATGTCCCCATTGCTTCAAAAATATCTTTTAACAGTTGGTCTGTTATAATCAGGAGCTAAACAAAGTTCATGCATCACATTCATGTGTTGACAAAACGGAGGCATTTGTCCCTCTGAAGAATTTCTCACATTCTGGATTTGGCTGTTGGCATCACTGAGTTGTTGTTGAACTTGTTCCTCTGTCTCCTGAATTTCCTGCAAACTGATAGTTAGATTTTGGCTTGATTAGATTCATGGGCGGTGTCTTCTCTTGCATCACTTTGCAGAAACAGACTCTCTGCTTCTCCCGCTTTCTGTAATGTTGAGAATGATCTGTGGGTTCAGAGATGTTAGCTTCCTCTTGCCATTATCAAGTTCTCCATTAAACTTTTATCTAATGGTGTTAGTTTTTATTGATGATCATTGCCTGGTCCATTATCTCATTCAGGTTTGCAAAATGCTGATTTTCCAAGTCTATCATTCCTTCTGCATTTATTAGGTAGAATTTTTCTACAGAGAAGAATTTTCTCTTATCAACTATTTGTAACCCTGAAATAATTATTACAGAAAAGACATAATACATATACATGTCTTTTTCCTTATCATCTTTTAGAATACTAAGTCAGTGAACTAGCTGCCAATGATTTTTTTCTTAGTATTATTAAGAACTCATAATTTAAACATATATTTAAGGTGTTTAAATCCATTGCAGTCAGTATTTCCTTTGATGCCAAATTGTGACATCTTGGGCCAGTGGGAGCCCCTTCAGATTAGCTTTTGTGTCCTTTTGACTTGACACCATTAATATTTCATCATTTCCTTGCTATCAGGTGCAATAAGATGGCCCAAGCTCATTTTGTGCAGTTCTTTCTCCAGAGCAGTCATCAGCCCTGTGCCTTGGTCCCGGCTCACTAGAAAACAGGTTGAGGCAAAAGTGTAAGTGCCAGTTTACTGGGAAGAGTGCAATCCCAGGGAAGCAGGGAGGTTTAAAAGAAATGGGAAGTGAGGCAGAGGGGAGGATGAAGTACAAAGGGAGATGTTCCCGGGTAGCCACAGCTTCCTAATAAGCAGCCAATTGCTCAGATGCTCACAGCCTCTTGACACAGGAGGCATGGAAAGACTGCATCTCAGCACAGTCTGCCATGTGGCATCCCACGTGCTATTGTCTCCTCTGCATCCCTGAGTTGTATTTCTTTGCTCCTATCGTGGCTCCCTGTGGCCTGTGCAGCCAGCGTGTTGTCAAGGTGGCTCTCTTGGCACTCACTGTTGTGTGCGGGGATGCCTCAGTGTGTGCTGGTGGCAGTGGCTCTGGGAACAGCTTTATAACCAAGACAACAGTGCGAGTGATGCTTAGGGTTGCACTGACCAGGAAGCAAGGCACATGGCCAAGGCCCATTGGTACAGGGTGACCAAGTGGACCTGGAAGACTACATGAATGGGTACATCTACCCCTACTGCCTCTTAGGCTTTTAGACATCCTCAGATCCTTTTGCAGTATTCAGATCTCATGTGGGAAAAATCACCCATACGTCTTTCTTTAGAGGGGAGATACAAGCCTAGTTCTTCCAGATGATGGCCAGTTGCAGTCTCCTCAAGAGATCTAAAAATGTTTAGCAAACAAAGCCACAGTCCCCACTGCTGCTGCTGGTCCAATGGCCAAAATCTATATTCATCATCTCACTCCTACACTGCTCATTTTGTTCTGCAACTTCCAATTAAGTGGAATCCTTGCTAGGTACCTAGGTGAAAGTGTTCCTACTTAAGTACCAAGACCTCTAATCCAACAGAATCTAGGCTGGCGGGAATAAGAAGCTAAAATTCTGCATGTCTTCACTGGGAGTGTTAGTGAGGAGGACAACTGTACTTTCAGCACTTGGTTTCTGAACCCATGCATATCAGCACCGTATATCGGTTCCAGTTCAGTGTGGGTGTCACATCCGGTGCGGTGACCCTGCATTTGTCCCAAGCTGGCCCTTCGGCTGAGACTATATCAGCCCATCACACCTTTTTCTATAAAGCCGGCTGTCTCTGGGTGACGAGGTACATGGCAGACTATTATATCCTGTGGTTTTGATCCCACTGTGTCACTCCTGGCTGGTAGCAAAATGTGCTCTTTGGTCTGTGACAATCTAATGTAGGGTATCGTGTCAACAGATGGGGCATTCTGTCCACCCTCAGATGGTGGTGCTGGCAGAAGCACTGTAGGAAAAAAAAAAAAGGTATGACACATTGGGCTCAAAGCCAGAAGATAAAGTTGTCTTCCATGCACCTCATCACCCAGAGACAACTTGCAAGAGAAAAATATGGCAGAATGACTTGGGGAAGTCTCAGCTAAAAGGTCAGCTCAGGGATATCTTGCAGGGTTGGGACACTGGAGGTGGTACATGGACTGTTGCCTTTTTCCTTCCAGACCCCTGACCAACAAGCAGAGCCATTCCCTACTGCCACGGAGTCCACACTTCCACACAGTAAGCAGCGTACTGCTAGCAGCTCTGCCCACAGAGTGGATTTCCCTCTACCGCTATTTCTAGGGCTGCTTCTGTGTGAGGCTGTAATATGGCACAGTCCATTTCCGGCTAGGGTCAACTTTGTATTAATGCCAGTAGATCATGAATATAACCAAGTCCTATTGAGTGGTTCAGAGGGATATCAGTTTCAAGTGGGACAGTGGGGCTCAGAGGGTAAAAAGGACTCCCCAGAATGTCCAAGCAGCAGTACAAGTTTCCCTGCCACTTAGGAGGTATGACCCAGCAGATCCAATAGTACTAGAGGTGTCCATGCAGATGATAATGCTGCAGGAGTTTTAATAAACTTCAGCAAGAGAGGTGTAGCGGACCTCTAGGGTTCTTCAGCAAGGCCATGCATTGGGTCAGGTGTGCTCTCAAGCCCTGCCAGAGACTAAATGCCTGACCATGGAACACCAAATGACTACATGGCACCACAGATGTTCACTGTGATCTGAGTTCTATGAATCCAATGAGTCATAAGGTTGGGTGGATAGAACAGTAATCCATTGCAAAATAAAAATGATACAGTCAGGGCTGGGTATGGTGGCTCACGCTTGTAATCCCAGCACTTTGGGAGACTGAGGCAAGTGGATCACAGGTCAGGAGATGGAGACCATCCTGGCCAACATAGTGAAACCCCATCTGTACTAAAAAAAAAAAAAAAATTTTAGCTGGGCGTGGTGGCACGCACCTGTAGTCCCAGCTAACTTGGGAGGCTGAGGCAGGAGAATCGCTTGAACCTGGGAGGCGGAGGTTGCAGTGAACCAAGATTGCTCCACTGCACTCCAGCCTGGTGACAGAGTGAGACTCCGTCTAAAGAGAAAAAAAAAAAAAAAAAAAAAAAAAAAAAAAAATATATATATATATATATATATATATATATATATACACACACACACACACACATATATATACACACAGTCAAGATGTGGCCTGACCAAATACAGAAGGCACAAGCAAATGACATGAACAGGTGGCCCAGACTCCCATGGCATCTACCCCTTTTGCACCAATGCATCTCTCAACAGAAGGATAATGGAGAGGTCTATTGCTTTCCTTGCCATACAAAGGAGAGCTGCTTTTGACCTCCCTGTTATCAGAGAATAAGGAAAAGCAATAATTCACCATTATCAACAGCCATGTATCAAATGTCAGAGGTACCACCAGTGGCAGAGCAGCTGTGCTGCAACTGGGGCTACCTCCTGGTGAAGTTGACAGTAATCTACCACCATCCTCCATGATGTGTCCGGTTTTTGCAAAGGCTAAAAATGTGCATTGAATAGAAGTGTGATGGGAGCCACTATCCCTGCACCCTTTAAGTCCTCAAAAGTAGCAGTAATCTCTGTAATTCCTCTTAAAATGAAGTATTGCTTCTGAGTTACTATCTTGGCCAGGACAAAGGGTAGTTTCCATATGGCCCCTCCTATCAAAATGACTTTTAACTTGTAAGCCAGGGAGCCAGTGTGAGGGATCTGTTATCTGTTAATTATATTCACCCCAACTATGCATTCTAGCCAGAGTTATTGAGAACCAGAGAAATAAACAAGGGGTGGATTCATGGACTTTCCCCCTGTTCAAAGTTACCCTGGTAAAAGGCAAATAGTTCTCTCTGGGGGAAAGATAAATTATGAGTTCACATCAATATTTCCAATTAAAACCTTAGATTACAGAGTCTTAACTTGTTTGAGTTTTTACTTGTCTCTCGTCTTTTGGGCTAAAAAATCTTGGTTCATAATAAAAGCACATATTTCCTGATCCTGAAATACGCATTGGATGGTTTCATAATGACAGTACCAATAGTTTCCGCTCTGTATGAGACTATCCTTGCTCACTCATGTTTGGTGCCAATCCCTGTAGGGGATTGTACATCTCTGTCCTGTTGGACTCAGGCTGTGTCTTTCTTTGGCCGATAAAATGAGAATGGAATAAGAGTAACATTGGTCATTTACAGGAAGAAGGTCTAAGAGCCTCATTACCTTTTTTCTCTGCTTCAGTGACTATCACGATATTCCAGACAGGTGCTCTTCCCTCAGCCTGAGTCATGGAGGGAAGACAACATGGACCAGAGCTGTAGCTACATACAATAAACATGTATGTAGCCTGGGAGAAAAGAACCTTTGTTGTTGAAGGCACTTTGATTTGGATTTATTTGTTACTATAACATAACATGATCTAGTCTATCTTGATTTATAGAGCATTGAATGCAGTTTAATATTTCTTCATGGTTCTTTCTAGTCCTTAGGATATACATCCCATTAAGGATATACTGTCAAAATACTATTGTTTTTAGAGTCATTTGCAGTAATTCTTCTTTATGTGGTCAAATCACCAACCTAATACATAATCATTATCACTTGTTTCCATTTTTCCAACTTGTATTAATTTCTTTTTTGTCTTTTATTTATTTTTTATTTTTTGAGACAGGGTCTCACTTTTTTGCCCAGGCTAAGTGCAATGGTGTAATCATGGCTCACTGTAGCCTTGACCTCCTGGGCTCAAGTGATACCCCCACTTCAGCCTCCTGAGTAGCTGGGACTACAGGCATGTGTTACCATGCCTAGCTTCTTTGTTTTATTTTATTTTATTTTATTTTTTTGTAGAGATGGGGGTCTCCCTATGTTGCCTAGCCTGGTCTCAAACTCCTGGCCTCAAATGATCCTCCCACCTCGACCTCCCTAAGTGCTGGGATTACAGATGTGAGCTATGACACCCTCCCTCCTTTTCATCTTTATTTACATTTGTGTTTTTGTTTGAAACACTGACACTGTTCCAAAGTTAAAATATACAACAAACTACAGTACAGTTAAGTCTAGGGTCCATCTCTGTCTCTCCAGGGTCTTCTTTCCCTTTCCTTATAGGTCTCCATCTTAACTGTTTTTGGTTTATCCTGCTATTACTATCTTTTGGTAATATAAGCAAATATATATTTTTATTCATTACTCCTCTTTCTTCAAAAAAGAGAGCATACCAGAAACACTTTCCTGTCCCTTGCCTTTCTTAGTTAACAATATACCTGGAAATATAAGTATATATAGAAATCCTTCCTATTCATTTTTATAGCTGTTTAATACTCTATTGTACGGATGCACCATAATGGATCTAACCAGTCCTCTACTGATAGACGTTTGGACTGTTTCTGTTCTTTTACTATAATTATTGGCAATGGATATCCTTGCATATATGTCATTTCATATTTTTGCCAGCTTATTTTTGAGATAGATTCCTAGAAGTGGTATTGCCATGTCAAAGGTTAGATGAATTTGTAATTTTGCTAGACAGTCCCAATTTCCCTCCATAATGGTTTTTCTTTTGCATTTCTGCCAGCAACTTATGAGAGAATCTCTTTTCCAACAGCCTTATCAAGAATAGGTAGTCAGACTTTGGATTTTTGCCAGTCTAATAAGGGAGAAGTGATATTTCTGTGTACTTTTTACTTGCCTTTTTCCTATCCTGAGGAAGCTGAGTTTCTTGCCATACGTTTAATGATCATTTGCATTTCCCTTCTGCAAACAGTTCATAAATTCTCATTTTTCTGTAGGGTCGTTGCTGATTTTTTTTCTCAATTTTTAGAAGCTCTTTATCCATTGGGAATATTGATCCTTAGTTTATAAGCTGTATTTCAGATAATGCAAAATGGCACAATCCCATGGCATATGCAGGGGAATTTGGGAATATCTAGCAGAATTACTAATGCATCTTCCCTTTGATGCAGCAACCCCACAGAGACCCTGGACTTGACATTGTTGAGCTGCTGAACCGGCAGTAGCCACCTCTAGACTTCTCGTCATGCAAGAAAAATGAACCTTTAGACTGACGGTGGTCAGTTTTTTGTTCGTTTTTGTTCCTTGAAGATGCTTTCCTACATGATATATATCTGTTTTTAAATATATCAAGCTATTATAAATATTTATTTAGATGTTTTTCTCTTCCACTAGCAGGTCAAGAATATCTATTCTTTCTCCCTAATCTCTACCAGTCACCTCTCTCCTTCTCATTTATCTCTTATATTTTCTTCCATTTTTTTTTCCCACCATGATGTTATCATTAACCAGTGATTCAACTATCTAAAAGTAGGCTTTTGGCCAGGTGTGGTGGCTCACGCCTGTAATCCCAGCACTTTGGGAGGCCAAGGTGGGCAGATCACCTGAGGTCAGGAGTTTGAGACCAGCTTGGTCAACATGGTGATACCCTGTCTCTACTAAAAATACAAAAATTAGCCAGGTGTTGTGGTGCATGCCTGTAATCCCAGCTACTCAGGAGGCTACGGCAGGAGAATCGCTTGAACCCAAGAGGCGGAGGTTGCAGTGAGCTGAGACTGCGCCACTGCACTCCATCTTGGGCAACAGAGCCAGACTCCATCTCAAAAAAAATTGAATTTAATTTAAAAATAAAAGTAGGTTCTGAGCCACAGTCTAATGCCTCCCTCCCCACCCCCCACCCCCACACCCTGTGCACAACAAGAGTTCCTAGGGGAAGCAGAAAGGTAATAAGAGTGGTTTTATATATTGTTTCTCCATTCTTCCTTTGGAATGAGCATGTGGAGACTAGAAGGTGGATGCCTTTTTACTGGGGCAGTGTGTGTGCTATAGCTCTGTCTGCTCCAGAGATGTCCAAGGGAATTGTGGAATTGATTGGGCTATGTACAGAGGCTGGGCCCTGTCTGGCCTCCTCCTGTGCCAGCTCAGGCCTCCCTAGCTGTGTGTCTTCTTTGGCTACCATTCCTTTGGCCATATAAATGGTGTATCTTCTCTGTCTGACCTAGGTGGAGCCCACATATTTCAAGGAAGTCTTATGCTTTGGCTCAACTTATGGCTGTGTTTCTCATTTCATATGGAAGTTTCCAAAGTCAGCACTAAAGTCTGTAGACACTACCTTATCAAAATAAGAGCTCTAGGACCTAAGAATTTCTATTCTGTGATATTTATTGTAACATCATTTGTAGTGGCAAAAAAAGGAAGTAACATAAATGCTTATCAATAGGTGCAATGAATGATGGTACATTCATACAATGGGGCATTTTTTATTGCTCCTTAAAAATGAACTAGAGCTGGATCTGTTGCACTGGAGAGATGGCAAGATATACTGTACTTCAAAAGCTACCACTGTGAACTATGTAATGTGTTCCTCTTTTTCTCTCTCTCTATTTTTAGAAACAGGATCTCACTATGTTGCTCAGGCTGGAGTGTGGTGGCTATTCATGGGTGTGATTATAGTGCACTGCAGCCTTGAACTTCTGGGCTCAAGAGATCCTCCTGCCTCAGTGTCCTGAGTAGCAGAGACTATAGGCGTGTACCACCATGCCTGGCTTTCTCTATATTTCTTAAATGACCAAAAAAACCTGCCTTTATGGTGTCTACAGATTTGTTTACATTTTTGAATACTCCGTGTATGTTGGGCCCCAGTTTCTTCATGTGTAAATGGCAGATAACAATAGTACTTCTCTCATAAGGTTGTTTGGAGGATTAAGTGAGCTATAGTAGGTAATATATGAAAACAGGTCTGTATTATAACAAGCATTAAGACCTTTTGTGTACTGTTATTACTGTTTTCAGTGAACATAAATATGTAGAGAGATGTTCTCAGGCTGTTAATACTGGTTGTAGTGTGGCAGGAGAGAAACACTGGAAAGGGAGAGATAAACTGTGATTTTTGCCAAATGGAAATATTATTTATGGTAAAAATTAAAGTGGAAATGTGGAAATTAACATTCTAAGTTATATCTATGATATAATGAATATGAAAAATCTATGTATGTGTGTGTAAAAATTAAAATATTGATTTAATTAGGTGACTGGAGTGTGGGCAATTTTTATCTCAGATTCTATGGCTATTTCAATGTTGTTTTTCCTATCAACTATTTTAAAAGACAGCCTAGTACAGCTCCTGGCACATAGATACTCAACAAATGGTAGCTATTTCTATGATAATTCTGAGAATGGCTTTCCTAGCAGCTTCCTGTCCTTGGGAGCCCTCCAAACACCATGGCTGCTCACAGCAGCCCTTAAGGAGCTCCTCTCCCCTCTACTGGATTGCTGCTTAATTTTCCTGTTTGCAGAGTTAATTTGGTTCTGTGACACTAAGCAGTGAGGAACCATGATGATCTTGACATGGGGGTGGGGCGGTGGTTGTAATTACGAGTAATGTAATCACAAGTCTCTGTGAGAGGGAAACAGAAGGTCAAAGCTAGAAGACAATGTGATGATGGAGGCAGAGATTGGAGTGGTGCACCCGTGAGCCAAGGAATGTGGGCAGCTTCTAGAAGTTGGAAGAAAGGAATGATTTCTCCTGGGGTCTCCTGAAGGAAATCTTAAAAATACCTTGAGCCTCATAAGGCTCATTTTAGACTTCTGACCTCCAGAACCATAAAAGGATAAATTCGTGTTGTTTTAAGCCACTATGTTTATAGTAATTCATTTCAGTGGCAATAAGAAACTAGTACATGAACCTCAGCTAAAACAACTCTTAATGCCTTGGTTTCCTGCATAATCCTATTTTGCATGACTACAGCTGAATATCATGTTGTTCTTTCTCTTTGAATTCTTTCTGTGAACAAATCCTAATCTCAGACAGATGAATGCCTTGAGCAGAAAGGTCTATGCTCAGAAAGGCAACTGTTTACATACATATTTACATTTATACAAATAACAAAACCAAGAAGACTGGAAGTAAATACACCAAAATATTAACAATGTTGGAAATATCAACTCATTTCGTGCCTTGAACTTTTATGGATTTTCCCAATTATCTCTAACAAACAGGCATTTATTTTGTAATAAAAAACATAATTTTACATGATTAGGTATGTGAAGGTCTCAGTATTTACGTCATTCTCTAGTACTGTAAAAGTTAGTATAAGGGCTAGACCACCATGAGCTGGAGAGGCCAGGAAAGGTTTCACGAAGCAGGGAGGAATCTCAGCAAGGCCTGAAAGGATAGTGATATGGTTTGGCTCTGTGTCCCCACCCATATCTCATCTTGAATTGTAATCCCTATGCGTTGAGGAAGGGACCTGGTGGGAGGTGATTGAATCATGGGGGCGATTCCCCCCCACATGCTGTTCTCATGACAGTGAGTTCTCACATGATCTGATGGTTTAAAAGTGTTTGGCAGTTCCTCTCCCCTACTTCTGCCGCCATGTAAGACATGCCTTGCTTCCCCTTCACTTTCCATCATTGATTTTAAGTTTCCTGAGGCCTCCTCACGCATGCGGAGCTGAGTCAATTAAACCTTTCTTTTTTTTTTTTTTTTTTTTTTTTTTTGAGATGGAGTCTTACTCTGTCACCCGGGCTGGAGTGCAATGGCACGATCTTGGCTCACCGCAATCTCTGCCTCCTGGGTTCAAACGAGTCTCCTGCCTCATCCTCCCAAGTAGCTGGAATTGCAGGCATGTGCCACCACGCCTGGCTAATTTTTTTATTTTCAGTAGAGAGGGGGTTTCACCATAATGGCCAGGCCGGTCTCAAACTCCTGACCTCAGGTGATCCGCCCGCCTTGGCCTCCCAAAGTGCTGGGGAATTACAAGCGTGAGCCACTGCACCCGGCCTAAACCTCTTTATAAATTACCCAGTCTCAGGTAGTATCTTTATAGCAATGTGAAAATGGACTAATACAGATGGGCATTTGAGAGGCACAGTAGCAGGCAGAAGGCATGCCTGGCAGTGGCCATGAAGTGAGCCAAGCACAAGAGTGCATTTTCCTGAGTTAATAAATAAACCCATTTGACTTAACGGGAACTTCTGCAGAGAATATAATACTACAAAGAAAATAATTTGTCCAGCATTTATTTTATGCTGGATACTATACTGAGGGCTTTGATGCATTATCTCATTTTAATCCTCCAAAGTCTCATGAGGAAGGTTCTAGAATTATCCTAAATACATAGATGAAGGGATGGAAAAACACAGATGCCACATAACTTGCTAGCAAGTGGTAGAGGCCAGATGTGAACCCCCAAATCGCTCAGAGCTTATGTTTGAGAGTGGGATCGGAGAAGTAGGCTGAATAAGAATTCTTAAGGCTTTGAAATATCAGGTGTATTCATTTTCTATTGCCACAAATTTAGAAGCTTAAAATGACACCCATGTATTATGTCATAGTTCTGTAGGTCAAAAGTCCAGGCAGGACCATTTGGATGTCTCTTTAGGGTCTCATAGGCCCAAATCAAGGTGTTGCCAGACTGGGCTCTTATCTGAAGGCTCTAGGGGAGAAAATCGGCTTTCAGGCTCATCCTAGTCCCTGGCCCAATTCAGCTTCTTGTGGTTTGTAGATTCCTGTTTCCTGGCTGGCTGCTGTTGAATGTTTCTCATGCTTCTAATTTCTGATTCCTCTTCTGCCACCAGCTGAAGAACACTATACTTTTAAAGGGCTTGTTTGATTAAATTAGGTCCACCTAGATAATCTCCCCTTTGCTGTATAACATAATTATGGACATGACAGCTCAACCTATTAATAGGTTCCACCCACACTCAAAAGGAAACATATTATATATACACGGATGAGTGTCATGAGGTCATACTTATAATTCTGCCCGTCCCCGCCCAGCTGAGAGTTCTGCTTTTTGTGTTGGTAAAGGATTGTTACTGGAGGTGTTATAGAGGGATGTGCCTTGCTGAGTACTGGGTTTTACAGAGATGACACGGCCTGAGTGTGGAACTGGGACTGAGACAAGGAAAGAGGGAAGACAGGGAGGCCCTGAGAGCAGGGGAGGGGCGTGAAGGCCACGAAGAGGGAGATTCGGGGGAGTGGAAAGAAGACAGATGGGAAAGAAATGAAGGAGAAAGGCTTTCTGGGGCTTGGTGATTGATTCTGCAGGGCTCTCAACCTTTGGAACACGTTTGTAGTCATAATTTCCTCTGACCCTCCTTACACACCTGTGAGGCAGAAGGCATTATTCTTTCCACTTGACAAGCGAGGGAACTAACAAGTCCCCGCACATCTCTGTGCCTTGAAGGTCACACTATGGATCTGTGGCCCAGGTCACTGGATTTAGCCTGACCCTTCCTGGAGCTCAGGAAAAAGAAATTGTGCTGGACAGATTTGTGGCCTTATGTTCCTGTACCATCCTTACTCCTGCCATCCTCCTCACTTGGGCCCATAGCCAGTTCCTTTCCAAGGGAAACAGCTGGGGGAAGTTGATTGACAGGCATACTGCTGAGGACAGGAGAAATTGCTTTTAGATTCCTGAACCCTCTGCATTCTTAGGCTTGAAGAAGGTGGAAGTAGGCAGGCGGAGAGGGCAGAGAGAGGATTTTCCTAATCTCTGTAAAGCGGGGAGAGAGAATTAAAAAAAAAAAAAAAACTCTGAAAAGAGAATGGGAGGGGCTAGGAAGGGTGGAGGGAGTGTGGAGAGTGAAAGCGGGGTGGAGCGGCCCATTGGCACCTGTTGATTATAGGTGATACAGATCTACAGAGAAAAACCAGGCATTGCAGAGATACAACAAGAAAAAAATACCCGCTCACAATCCTGCAAGGCAGAAATAACCCCTTCTAAGATTTTAGAGCCAAAGTTCCCAGGTTTTGTATGTGTATGCGTGCATTCTGTAACAAGTACCTACTGTTCTAGAATCTGTTTTGTGGTTGATCACTATTGATGATAGCTGTCAGGGATGGTCCCCTGGGGCCATCAGAGTATCTGCATCTCCCAGAAAATTTTGGCAGAGGCTATTCCCTATCCCCCTCACCCTGCCCCCATGACCAGTGGACAGGCAAGCCCCCACGGGCTGGGGGAGTGGGGGTTGGGGGGTGGGGGTCCAGGAAAGCAGTCCACTTAGCCTGCTGCCCTAGGCTGCCTATTCTTCAGAAACAAATCACTCAAAAAAAAACAAAAAAAAAAACAAAAAAAACAACAAAAAAAAAAACCCAAAAAAACCCCCACCTCATTCTATTAAGAAACCTAACCCAGTAATCTCAGCCTTCAAATACTCGCTTTTTCTCCAGTCTGCCTGAATAGGAGAAAAGCAGAATGAAGCATTTAAAATGGCACGTATTGATTGGCTTGGCTCACCAAAAGAGGGCACTTTTACTGGCCTTTCAAATGACAATTTATTCAATAGTGAAAAAGTAACTCAATTTGAGAGAGGCACTCCTTAGGAGTTGCATTTTTGCCACATAAATTATGTCATTATCATTGTTCACTTGTCATTCTCTGGAAGCCACTGGGCAAAGCACAGTTCCTGGCATGCAGGAGGCAATCAATGAAGGCTGTTGAATTAATGAGACTATAACTGGCAGGGAAGTTCAAATTTCAGAGACTTGGGAAGTTTGATGTGGCATGCAATGAGTTGAATTTGCAAAGTTTATCCCCTTTGGTCAGTACGAGGAA
Source organism: Rhinopithecus roxellana (assembly GCF_007565055.1). Taxonomy (NCBI): domain Eukaryota; kingdom Metazoa; phylum Chordata; class Mammalia; order Primates; family Cercopithecidae; genus Rhinopithecus; species Rhinopithecus roxellana. Next base: position 108,570,015 of record NC_044563.1, read on the forward strand.
GATCACAGGGTTGAGAATCAGCCTGACAGGTTCCAATTCTTTTCCTTTTTAGCTCTAGCAATACTTCACAGCCTAGTTTCCTTGTTAATAACGGGGTAGACCTCTTTAGCACGTCTGTTGCGAGGATTCAAATAGACTCTCCCTGCCAAATGTTCTACAGACCAGAACAGAGAAGGTATCAGCAATACCCCTGGACAGTGGTACTGCTAGATGCTATTTTGCTAGAGACTGGGGTTTGATTTCCCAAAGGGGAGGCAGCCATGTCTTGAGTCTAGTGAAATAACTGCTTTTTTTTTTTTTTTTTTTTTTTTTGACGGATTCCTGCTCTGTTGCCCCGGCTGGAGTGCAGTGGCATCATCTCTGTTTGCTGCAAACTCTGCCTCCTGGGTTCAACTGATTCTCTTGCCTCAGCCTCTTGAGTAGCTGGGATTACAGGTGCCCGCCACCATGCCTGGATAATTTTTGTATTCTTAGTAAAGACAAGGTTTTACCATGTTGGCCAGGCTGGTCTCGAACTCCTGACCTCAGGTGATCCGTCCACCTCGGCTTCCGAAAGAGCTAGGATTACAGGCGTGAGCAAATGCACCCGGAGGAAATAACTGTTGAATAAACAAAATGTTTCTCTTTACCTTCCACGGGCTCTTCCTTGCCTGCAATTCCAGAAACTGCCACTAGGGCCAAAGAGGTGGGTCAACTCAAGATTGCAATGGGCCATTTTTCCGTACTCAAATGATCTGAATTTCTTTCCCCACAATAAAAGGATCTATTTGCATACTAGTTTCTTACTTATTTCATTGTTGAAGTCCTGAGGTGCATCCTTGCTTGGAGCTGTCAGTTGAAGATAAGACAGAGGATACATGTACAGAAACCCTTGCAAGTTTCTGGGTTCTTGCACGTGGGATCAGCTGATGACAACTCGGGAGAGATTGCCTGAGCTCAGTAGTTGAGACCAGCCTGGCCAACATGGTGAAACCCTATCTCCACTAAAAATACAAAAATTAGCTAGGCGTGCCTGTGGTCCCAGCTACTCGGGAGGCTGAGGCATGAGAATCACTTAAACCCAGGAGACATTAAACCCAGGAGGCAGAGGTTGTAGTGAGTGGAGATGGCACCACTGCACTCCAGCCTGGGTGACAAAGCGAGACTCTGTCTCCAAACAAACAAACAAAAAAAAAAAAAAAAAAAAGAAACTAAACAATAAGAAAATATGACATAATGGTAGGCAGTAGTAGGTGTTCCAAATACAAATAAAGCATGGTAAGGAGATAGAGCACTATGGAGGTAATATTTGGGTTGACAATGTAAGAGTAAGACTTTGTAGATATTTGAGGGGAGAGGAACATTCTAGGTAGAGGAACATTCTAATGCAAAGGCAGGAGACCAGCATGACCAGACAGCAGTGAGCAGGGGGAAGGTGGAGGGAGATAAAGTTGTAGAAATGGCCAGGGCCCAGATCATGAAACCTTAGAGGATGTGGTAGTGATTTGAGATTCTATTCTAAGTGTTCTGGGAAACCGTGAAAGGGTTAAAATTAAAATTAAAGTTAGATTATGGCAATCTACAATTGCACAGTAGATTGCCATAATCTAACTTTAATTTTCAAATGATCACTATAACTGATCTAAGAAGAAGATTGTAGTGGAGAAGAATAGTCAGGGAGACCAGTTAGAAACCTGCTTCACTCAACCGGGTCAAAGGGGATGGTGGGTTGGACTAGACTGGTAGTGACACAGACGAGAAGTGACAAGAGTTCAGATGGATTTTGAAGGCAGAGTCGACAGGATTTGCTGATGGATTACATGTAGGAAAGAGAGAAATTAGAGCTGATGTGATGGTTAGCCTTATTCAGAATGTGCACTCAGGCATGGGCCAAAATCACTCATGCCCTCACCCCAAAGAGACTGTAGGTCAGCGGTCTCCAACCTTTTTGGCACCAGGGACCGGTTTCATGGAAGACAATTTTTCCACAGATGGGGTGGTGTGGGGAGATGGTTTCAGGATGAAACTGTTCCACCTTGGATCATTAGACATTATTTAGATTCTCATAAGGAGTACACAATCTAGATCCCTCACATGCACAATTCACAATAGGGTTCACACTCCTATGAGAATCTAATGCCACCGCTGATCTAACAGGAGGTGAGCTCAGGAGGCAATGCTTGCTTGCCACTCACTTCCTGCCACGGACTGGTACCGGTCCATGGCCTGGGGACTGGTGACCCCTGCTGTAGGTACTATGACAGGAATCTAAAAGGAAAAACTCCTAAAATTTTGGAGCCAAACATGTCTGGGGGTGGAGGGGGAGGGGCGTGGAAAGGCTACTGGAAGAAAGATTCTAATATGGTTGTAGAGTCGGAATACTTGGCTTCAAATCTAGATCCACTTCTTACTGTGTGACTGAGGGCAAGTTATTTAATTTTTTTAAATCTCAGGTTCTTCCTCTGGAGAATGAAGATGATAATTTCTACTTCCTGGAGCTGCTGTATGAATTTAATGAAGCACTCTGTGAAAAGCTCTTGGCATAGAGCTTGGCCTATAGTAAATGGTCAAAAAAATGACTATGCAACAGCCAACCCCCACCCACAACTCGTTGGCTTAAGAATCATGTATTATTATTGCTCATGAGTCTACATGTCAGCTTGGAAGCTCTGCTGATCTGGCCAGGCTTGGCTGATTTTGTGTCAGCGGTCGGTGGGCAGGTTGGCTGGGAGCTTGCTAGTCTAGGATGACGTCACCCACATGTTTGGAGATTGGTAGGCTGTAAGCTGGAACAAGAGGGTAAACAGGTCATGTGTTGCTCCTCATACAACAAGCTAACCTGGGTTTACTCACATGTTGGTGGCAGGGTCCCAGTGGAGAGTGTGGCCTCTTGAGGCCTAAGCTTAGAATTGGCCCCATGTCACTTCTGATGTGTTCAAATGGCCAAAGGAAGCCACAAGTTAATCCAGATTCAAAGTGTGGGGAAACAGTCAAGTATTGGATGAGAAGAACTGCAAAGACACATTGGAAATGATGTGGATGAGGGAGAGAAGATGAATTGGGGCCATTTCTGTAATCAATTTACACATGTTAGGTACCATCCTCATTGTAGTAGTGGTAGTGATGATAGTGTTGACAGTTTTGTACCCTGGAGAAAGCCAAGCCACAGGGCTCCTGGGTCCCATCCTCCCAAGAGTGGGGCTGTAGAACAGCCAGAAGAGCAGGAAAGTACTGTTCATCTGCATCTCTCAAGCTGAGCATTTCCAGCTTCAGAATCAGCTAACTCCTGCTCAAAACCATGAGCATGCAGAGTGGTGGGTTCCAGCTTCCCCTAGGTGGCCCTCATCAGACTGCAGTGCAGGAGATAGACCTAAGGAAAAGGCTGACAGGTGGGTGTTATTAGCTGCTGAGAATTCTGAATTTATCCTACAGCAGTGACTGCAGGCTTCCCAACGAATATGCAGAATGTCCTGGAGGAAAGTGAACAGGTTGCAGCATGGGGTACTCTTGGCATGCAGGAGGTCCCTGTCTTTATCCATTTGGGCTACTATAACAAAGTACCCTAGACTGGGTGGCTTAAGAACAACAGAAATTTAGTTCTCAAAGTTCTAGAGGCTGGAAAGTCCTAGATCAAGGCACTGGCAGATTCCACATCTGGCAAAGGCCTGCCTCCTGGTCCATTGATAGTTGCCAGAAGAGGTAAGGGGGCTCTGCAGGGCATCCTTTTTTGTTTGTTTGTTTTGAGGTGGAGTCTTGCTTTTTCATCTAGGCTGGAGTGCAGTGGCACAACCTTGGCTCACTGCAACCTCCGCTTCCCGGGTTCAAGCGATTCTCCTGCCTCAGTCTCCAGAGTAGCTGGGATTACAGGCATGTGCCACCAAGCTTGGCTAATTTTTGTATTTTTAGTACAGACGGAGTTTCACCATGTTGGTCAGGCGGGTCTTGAACTCCTGACTTCGTGATCTGCCTGTCTCAGCCTCCCAAAGTGCTAGGATTACAGGGGTGAGCCATCTTGCCTGGCCTCCAGGGCCTCTTTTATAAGGGCGCTAATCTCATTCATGAGGGCTCCACCCTTATGAGCTAATCACATACTCAAAGCCCCACTTCCTAATACCGTGATGCTAGGGGTTAGAATTTCAACATATAAATTTTAGACATAAACATTCAGTCCATTGCAACTTCTGATAAAGCTGATGAGCCTTTTTGTGGGATTCTGGAGTCTCTTTTTCTATGGCTTTTCCTCCTTTCAGCATTCTTGGGAAGAGAGAAATTACTTCCTAAAGTAGTGACTCACTAACAGCAAAATCTCCAGCATGTGTGTGTGTGTGTGTGTGTGTGTGTGTATGTGTATATGTGTGCATATGCATGGTGGTAGATGAAGATGGGGAAGGAGAGAGGGGACTACTTAGGGTAAGGGACAGAAACAGATCTCTGCCTCCGATCAGGAGTACTTTTGGAGTGGCACTGCCAAAGACAGCTTTAGAGATAGGGTTAAACACAATCCACAAAAATTCCATGCCAAGAGACAGAGAAGAGGCAGACAGCCTCTATTTTTCTCAATTTGTTCTCACAAATGCCTTTGGTTGGCACAAAGTGCTTCTTCACAGCTCTGAAAATCACCCAGTGCAGGGTTAGCCAGACTAGACCTACTAGAGGCTCAACAGGATTATGCTTGAGCATCAGCTAGGCTTTTTTTTTTTTTTTTTTTTTTTAAGGGGCCCACTCAGGACTGAGTGAAATTAGCTGTGTTTCCAAAGGACCTGTTAACTAGGCAAATAGCTGAAACACACAGAGCTTAATCCTTGCATGAGTTGTAGGAGCTTGTAAGTGAGGACTAGGGCTGGCTGGGAGATGGAAGCTCTAGTTGGGCTGTGTGCTTTGGAGCAAGTTTCTTCCCTCTCTGTGCCTTAGTTTCGTCATATACATGGCAATAAGTTGGAACAGACAATCCGAAGGTTCCCTCCAGATACAAATTCTCTTGAATGTATGTAATAGACTATTTACTTACCTGTGGCTTAAACAGAAAGGGGTTTATTTTATACAAATTCAGAGTTAAGCAGTCCAGGACTGATGTGGCAGCTTAATGATTCTGTATGACCCAAGCTATTTCTTTTTCCCGCTTTGCCACACTTAAGAGGATTGGCTTGTTGTCTCGTGGTCACTGCACCTCCAAGCATCACATCTTTGTTCTATGCAGATAAAGGGAAAGGGCAAAAAGAGACTGAAGGTTGACACCAACAGAGTCTGTGCTGATTTAAAAGGGAAGCAAGGGCTTTGCTAGAAGCCCCAACCTAAAGATTTATGTTTACATCTCCTTAGCCAGAAGTGTGCCTCATGGCCACATAACTGGTGACTCGGAGCTCTGGATGGGTGTTGGGTTAGCCAATCTACAGGGTTGGCTACAAACAATAAATACAAATTCATATAGTCTTGAGGGAGCATTCTCAGGTCTTCATGGCCATGGGCACTCTGGCCAGGTAGCTGGCCTCCTAATGGCCTGCAAAGAAGTTGTCTCTCTGGGAATATTTTCCACATCATCCCATAGGACTCTAAGTTCCACTAAGACACAAACATTGTTTTCTTGATCTCAGTTGGATCTTCAGGACCCAGTGTAGGACCTGGTATCTTATAGGTACATGACAAGCATTTGTGAATGAATGTGTGTTCCAGCAACATGTTTGGACCTTAAAGGACTGGGCTACTCAGGAGATGAGGGTTCGGGGTAACTGGATTCTCTGACAGCCTGAGGATGAAGCAGAAAGGCTGATGATCTCAAATTCCAACAACACTGCTTGAGTGTCTTCCAGGTCTAAGGTTCCAAGGTAAAAAAATATATATATGCTGTATGTGTTATAGTCAGGGTCCTGCAGTAAACAGATGGCACAATCAGGGTAATGGGGGAGAGTTTAGCAAGAGACTGATTACAAAGGTGTGGCAGGGTTAACGGAAACCAATGAAGGTTGGTGAAGTTCTGGGGCTAGACAGACTGGGGAGCTGCTACCACCGCTGGGCTGAAAGGGTAAGGGGAGGAAGTGGATCCCCAGCGAAAAAGAGTGATAGCTGCATCTGGATCTGTGGCTACAGCTGAATGGAGATCTGGAACTGCAGCTGTAGAAATGGTCTGCTTGATAAGAGATTGAGAGGAGCATAGACTCTGGCCACTGCCACAAGCTGGGGAAATAAATTCTGCCATCTCCCTTTCTTTCTATCCACTGGTCACCTGTTGATGCATCTCAGTGCTGAACCCTACTGGAAACCAGAGGGGAGGGGTCCCATTGATGCAGCCCATTGAGATAAAACTCCAGGGCACAAAGCTAGGGGGAGAAGAGTGGTGTGATATTGTGACTTATAATAAGAAATATATATATTTGGTCTTTGTCCTCATTCTCAAGCACAGAGCTCCTAAAACTCTTGGAATCTCCTAAGTGATAGGAGTAGTAAAGGTGAATGGAGTGTCTTGTGTTATTCATAATAAGCCCCTTTCAACCACACCTGACTTTATGTAAATGAGGGACTTTTGGAATTTCAAGCCTTCCCCCAACCCCACCCCAATTTCCTCTGGGAGGACAGAGGGACTGAAGACTGACTTGATCACCAATGGCCAATGATTTAATCAATCATGTCTATGTAATGAAGCCCCCATAAAAACCCAAAAGGATGAATTTTGGAGAGCTCTCAGGAAGGTATACATGTAGAGGTTCTGGGAGGGTGGCACCTGGAAGATAGAATGGAAGCTCCTCCCACTCCCCATACATTGCTCTATGCATGTCTGCCATGTGTTCCTGAGTTTTATCCTTTTATAATAAGTTACTAATCGAATAAGTGAACTATTTTCCTAAGTTCTGTGAGTTGTTCTAGCCCAAATGGTTGAACCTGAGGAGGTTATGTGAACCTCTGACTTATAGTCAGTCAGTCAGAAGCATGGGGTGACAACCTAACTTGCAATAGATGTTTGAAATGGGGCAATCTCATGGGACCGAGCCCTTAACTTGTAGGATTTAGATGTTATCTCCAGGTAGATAGTGTCATAATTGAATTAAGTTATAGGACACCCAGTTGGTGCCCACCAAGAAGTGGAGAATTATTAATACTTGGTGTAGGACAACCCTCTCCCTCCCATACTTGGTCAAAGAAATGTTCAGTGTTCAGTGTGGGCATGGAGAAAAACAGTTCCTTTTTCCTATACAAGTCAGGAGACTGGCAGGTGTGGGGCGGTAGACAGAGGAAATCTAGCACAATGTATAATTTGACTTTCTCATGAGTACTCTTTTAGGTGGATATTACTGTGCTTACTTTTAATGGCAAACTGAGGCCCAGAGTAGTTCATTCACTTGTTCAAGCTCACACGGCTTGTTAATAGCAAAGCCTGGACTAGAGTGCAGATCGTCTGACTCCCACTGCTTGTTCCATGCCACCTGCCATACCAGCCTCCTAGGGTGACAGCCTGCTCATTTCTTTGGCTTCTAGATTCTTCTTGGGAATGATAAGACCAGGGTGGGAAAGACCTGCCTTTCTGTAGCAGAATGAATTCTGCAAAGTGCAGGATTGGAAGTTGAGTGACAAGGATGTGAATTTTCTGTTTAAGCCTCTTCATAAAGGAAAGAGAACTGGGTCAGCTGTCGGCAGGGCTGAGTAGTGGGTGGGCCCCACTAACAATAGGTATTATTTATTGAACCTCCGCTATGTGCCAGAAACTGTGTTAAATGCTTCATGTACCTTATCACTAACCCTCCAAAAGCCTATTCTTTCCATTTTATTGGCCTGAAAACTGAAACACAGAGAGGTTAAAATACTTGTTAAAGGTAGAAATAGGATTCAAAATCAAGACCATCTAGCTACAAAGGCAAAGTTCTTTCCTTTACTCTAATGGTTGTTCTTTGGAACCCTGCAAGCAGATTTTGACCCACTTGGACCTCAGGAATTTTGTTGAAAAAACTAAAATCAGTGGCCAACACCATAAAAATTGTACAATTTCAACAAAAAATACAGATATCTGACTTCTACTGAAAAAATTGGAAGGTCAGAAGCCCTGGACCTACCTTCTTATATGGCAATAATTGGCTGAAACTGAATAAGAGCATCTCCCTTTAGATGGGGTATTTGTTCTCATTTCTGCTACAGTCCCTGCTACTCTTTATTATCTCTAGTTCTGAGGCTGACAATCAGTTGCCACTTCTTATCCTGCCTGGACTGTTGGTTCTTTTATGCTCAGCCCAGTTCACTTACATATATTGACTGCTTGGCTCCAGTAGGCATTTGGGCTTGTGTCTCCAAAGTGCCCACTTCATCCAAGATGTCTGTTGGGGCAGAAGAAGCAAGTATTGGACCTTCTATTTATATGTATGGTCTCATTCCTTATTAATGTTCATTTGCATGTTTCATAACATACTTAATATACTAATACAATAGTCAATACAATAGTCATGGCTGTAATTTATAAATAAATTATGCATATACATTGGAGGTATTTGTTCAGAATCATTTTTCTGACAGGACTCCAAGATGGAAGATTATTCTCAATCACTGCATTTATTATTATTATTATTATTATTATTGAGACAGAGTCTCATTTTGTTGTCCAGGCTGGAGTACAGTGGTGTGACCTTGGCTCACTGTAGCCTCTGCCTCCCGGGTTCAAGTGATTCTCCTGCCTCAGCCTCCCGAGTAGCTGGGATTACAGGCATGCACCACCACGCCCGGTTAATTTTTACATTTTTAGTAGAGACTGGGTTTTGCTATGTTGGCCAGGCTGGTCTTGAACTCCTGATCTCAAGTGATCCACTCACCTCAGCCTCCCAAAGTGCTGGGATTCCAGGCGTGAGCCACTGTGCTCAGCCTCAATCACTACCTTTACACTAGTTGTGAGACATTTCTTCCATTAGTCAAAGGAAGAAAAATCCCTTTGACTCCTGGGCCTAGACTTTTTTTTTTTTCATTTGGAAAGTGGAAATATTGATAGTCTACCTTGAAGGATTGTTTCAAAATTCCAAACACCCAGCAAACTGTAAAGTGCTCAGCAATAATAGCAGAAAGTCACCCTGGGAGAAGCCAATGGGTACTGCACATGGTGGCTGCTCCTCTCATGTCAATGTCACTCTGGTCGAGTGCTTGGAAGGCTCCCTGTAGGGTGTGGAGTCATAACGCCAGAGCTGCCAGCTGACCTGGCTCAACCCTCTGCACAGCAGCAACAAGGATTGATTTTCAGGTTCATTAGTGCTGTTGATGTGCTCCTGGGGAAGACAACAGGCCCTGCTCTCATTAAAGAGAAGCAGTTGCTCCATTTCTGTTCACCTTCCCCTCACCTCCAGCCTACACTTGGTCCCTCAGGGAGAACATTTCCCATTTCCTTCAACCCCACTGGCTTCCTTTGTCCTTGGGTTCATTCCGGCTTGGGAAGAGTCAGGATTTAATGGCGACTCAAACACAGGAGAGGGTGTCAGCTGAGTGCTTGCCTTAGTTGTGGTCACGACAAGGTTCCCTCCCACCCGAAGGGAAAAGATGACCCTGAGACTAGGCAGCTGATAGCTTCTCAAGGGCAGGCCAGGCTGAGAGTGGGGGCCTAGGGGTCCTGGCGACAGGGTCTTTGGTGCACACAGTGGGTTAGGGTAGAATCTGAATGTTGGCTGAGGCTCTGGGACAGGATGCCCCAAGCACTCACTTCTTCCATTCCAATGACCAAGGATGATTTTAGAGTTGCTCAAATCACCAAGGTATTAAGAGGTCAAATTAGCCAGGATTTACAGCCTATGACAGCATCGAGCAAGAAGGCCCAAATGTCCTGCTCTGCCCAGGACCAAGGACTTTTGGTGCTAAAACTAGGAAGTTCAGGGAAAGCTGGGGTAAATGGACGTCCTATATGGAGCTGGAATTCAAAATCCTGCAATCTGTCTCCAAAGCCTACGTACTAAGAAGATCCTCTAGATTGCCCTGAGTGAGGACCGTGAGAGCCACTGAGGGTGTGTGCAATATGACAGGCAGTGGGCTCCTGGAGGGGGAAAGAAAAGGAGCCAAAGGTAGGGATAAATTCTCTGTGTTGTTTCTCTCTTTGCCTTAGGGTGGGGCAGGCAAGAGTAGAGAGGGTGGTCTCCACACCGGCCCTGTTTGCAAAATGATATTCCAGTAGGAAGTGGGCCAGAGTCCGTGTAGATACTAAGAGCTACTGTTTATGGAGCATCTTTACATTTACAACTTTGGTCCAAACTCTTGTGAGGTAGGTTTTTACAGATGAGGACACCAGTGCTTTGAGAGGCTCAGGAACCTCCTCAAGTGCCCCCAGTTGAAACTGGCAGAATCTGCACTTGACCTCAGGTCTGCTTGCTTCCAGTGCCTGTGCTTTTAACCATGAGGCAACACTGTCTTCCCAGGTGAATTTTCTTAAAATATGGATCATTTCAAATTCTTATTATTCGTATCATTATAACTCAGGAGCTGAAAGGGGTGGAGCTGGGTGGGTGGGAGCTTTGTTTCATCTTTCTGTGTCTTTTGAGAGTGTAAGTATATAATACTTGACTTTGCACTATGGGCTGGCTGGGGTTAAGGCAAGGAGAGGGGGACAAATTTCAGTGCCTTATATTTCTGACTTATTAACCTGATCAGAAGAGAAGGTCAGAGCTGTCAAGTGCAAAGCAGGTGTCCGTGGATTTCAATTATCTACCAGAACCCTCCACCTGCAACCCAGTCTGTGGCTATAATTAGGCCAGAAGATACAGGAAGGGGGAGGCTGCCTGAGACTTGTCTGAGACTGTGTGTGTGTGTGCAGTGGGGATGAATGGAGCTGCCACCCATTTATCAGTGTTACTGATTGTAAAATGTGTGGCTTTGCAACACTGCCTATGGACATGAACCAAAATTAAAGTCTTATTTAAAATATATGAGAGACTGAGAGTCATTTAAATAGTTTAAAATAGTGCGAGATCCCACCAACTGCAAAATATTACCTTGTTGGGAGATCCAGTTCCATGAAAGAGTTATATCCTTGGTCCTGAGAGTATACTAGCTGCAGTCTTCTCATACCAGAGGAAAACTCATTCATTCACTCATTCATTTGTCATTCCACAAACATCTACAGAATGTCTCCTATGGGCCAGGCACTGTGTTAGGTGCTGTGAGGATATCAGGATGAGACTGACTAAGGTCTTTCCCTCATGAAGTCCCCAGGTCATTAAAGGAGATAAGACACACAAAAATGAACATAATTCTGGGTGGACATGAAGAACGGGTGAGCATTCCAGATAAAAAAAAATGGCCTGAGAAAAGATCTAGTTTGTAAAACCAATATACGTGGGACTGGGAAGAGCCTAGGTTGGCTTACAGAGAACAGGGGGAACAAAGGAACACAGAATGTAGCTCCTGGCAGGGAAGAAGTAGCTCCTGGTGTCAGACCTGATTCCTTAAGATATGCAGATGTACAAGCCAGAAATAGGTCCCAAGAAGACCTAATGGTCAATAACGAGAGTTAAATGTGGATAAATTAAACCCCCCAGGAATGACACGAACTTGGGAATTGCCAAACCTAGGGCACAAGCGATGAGGTCGGAAGTTCAGCTGAAAGCCTGATATAGGCTGCAGATCGAGTGCATTTTGTGGACAGAAGTAGAATTCAACTCAGAGGTGGGTTGTGGAGGCTGGAAAGGATGTCAGGGGTTGGAGGGGACAGTGACGGGCGTTCTAAGCAGAGGGAATTGCCTTAAGAAAGGTGAGGAGGAGGGAAGCAGAAGGTATGTGTGGGGTGGAATTCACTGGTTTCACCACATCAAAGGGGTCCTGCTCTAACTTTCCCCACTCTGGACAAGTGGACAGATCAGTGAGCTGGAGGAGAGCCCAGGTTTTGGAGGCAGATATCTCTGGGTTTGGTTGAATTCCAGTTTGGTTATTTACTCTGTACCTCCCTCGGCCTCAGTTTCCCCATCTGCAAAAGGGCCTTAACAAGGCTTCCCTTGTGGGGGTGCTGTGAGGACCGCAGGGTCTTAGAGCTTTGGGAGCAAGTCACAGTGAGTCTGTCTCAAGCTGCCTCACCTTCTGCTCCGAAGCCCCAGGTTAGCTCCCTTCTCAAACCACAGGAACAAATGTAGGCACCATCTGCGTAAACGAGAGAGGTGGTACTTTCTGGCCGGCTTTTGTAGGCATGACAAAACTTTCCAGAAGCCCCCGCAGGTCACATGCTCATTTCTGAACCACTCATGACCAAGAGGGTGGGACTTCCCTTACACCAATCAGGTGGGCCTCTGGAGCTGGGAGGTGGAGCCTGTTTCTGGAGGCCCCTGGGAGCAGGAATCCCTGCACCCAATCCTGCAAGAAGAGGGAGTAGACACCCACTCGTTAGGCAGCCTGAAGTGCCTGTTCTAGAGGCAGTTTGCAAAATGCCGGCACGTAGTAGGTTCTCAGTCCATGGGAACTCACCCCGTGGGGATTGGGCAGATTGCTACAGCCGGCTCTGGAGTGCTGGCGGCTACAGACAGGCAAGCTCAAGGTGCCTTTCCTTAATATTATCTAAGGTCATTAAACCTCTAAATAAAAGGGAGGAGAGAAAAATGGAGATTCTGAGACAACCCAAGCAGCTCAGAGTGATTGGTATCAAAATCATAATGTCTATAAAGCCCTTTTAAATCCGTATTGCATTTGACTGTTTTAAAAACCTGTAACGCTTCTCCCTATTCTCCAGGGTGTAACAACACAGCCCTTTTTATTTCGTTCTCACAACCACGTTAAACTCTTCTGGGGGAAATTATAGTCTGTCCTGTTACCTCTTCTGTGCCATCTGGAGGGTCTTTGCACCTGGTGCCATAGTGATTGTGACCCTGGTAGGGGTCAGTCTAGTGGGGTAGAAATCAGTCCCTGCACTTCATAGTTGTTGCATTTGGGCAAGCTAGCCTCTCTGGGCCTCTTCTTTCATCTAGAAAAATAATACTACCTAGCTCTTCAGGTTGTTATGTGATTAAAATAGTTTCGTTTTCTCTGACAGAGTGGCCTGTTGAAGATAAGGAGAAGTTTTGAATCTGGGTAGATTGGATTCTTGCCACTTCCTGCTATCTCATCAAAGAGCCAAACATAGAACAGGGCTATGTGAAGTGAAGGAATGTGCACTCAAAAGCACGCATTCCATAATCTAAAGAAATTATGGTATGATTATTCTATCATAGTAAGATATAAATAGGTATTAATAACTAAAATCGGGTTAGTTGCTGAAAAAATACCATTCATAATAAAGTTGCATTATATAAATGTTTGCACATGTAAATGTCCTTTAATGTGCATGTACTTTAATTTAATTGCTGCATTTGGCATGGAAAATTGCCAGCTCTGCTACTACTAGTGGTGTGATCTCAGGCAGCATTCTTTACCTCTCTGAGCCTCAATTTCATTGGCCATAAAATGAGACTAATTTTTTTTTCTTGTGTTAAAGGACCACATGAGGTAATGTATGTAAAAAGACTGAAAACTGGAAAGCACAATAGTTTTCTTAGGTATTTCATCATTGTTGTAATTAATAGTCAGCCACAATGAAAATATATTCAAGGACAATGTAAAGATTTGAGCTTACAGTTTCAAATACCAACCTTAAGAATGACCCGGAAATACTAAACTCATGTGTTTTTTTGTTTTTTAAACTATGACTTCTGTAAGTTGGAGACATTTGCTTTTTGAGACATTGTCTTTTTTATTATATAACCTTTGTCCTCATGTCATTCTCTTTAGAGACCACACAGCAATTAGTGAATTGTTTCAGACAGAAATCTGGATGGTCCAAGATCCTGGATTAAGATAGCTCTCTTTATGAATGCATTTTCAGAGTAAACAGGAAAAGTGTATTAAACCAAGCACTTCATTGTGGATAAGGAAAATCGATATCCTGTGGGTTGGGCTGTTTTTAGTCTTACTACAAAATGGATGCACTATTTATACTTGTTTTCTCCAGCCGTGGCTATTAGCTCTTCAAGTTCACTCACTCAGCCACTACGGTGGAGAGCCAGTCATTGTAGGTTAAGAGCAACTAATGTTAGACCCCTGCCGGCCTGGTCTGGCACTGCACGGGGGAACACAATCTCCACTTACTATTAGTGGGGAAATTGGCTTACAAAAGCAAATTGCCCAGACGTCAAGGATTTGGTTTTGCCTCCCTTGATATCTAGGTGCCAATATGGGCGCAAGAAGAAAAGTAGGATTTGCCTTACAACAGAGAACTTCTTGAGGAGGAACTGGGGATTAAAATCTCCCTTCAGGGCGGCTGGGGCTTGGATCAGCCTGCCCCACAAGCTCACTCTTCATTGCTAACAGCTTGTAGGCTAGCACTGAGCTTTTCCATGTGTTCACACTCATTGTTGGTTGCACTCTCCAACCTCTAGGGGGCGCAGAGGCGTTCGCCTCGGCTTTTTTTTGTTTGCTTGTTTGTTTTTTCTGGAGACAGAATCTCACTCTGTCGCCCATGCTGGAGGGGTCTGTGAAGCGATCTCAGCTCACTGCAACCGCCGCCTCCGGGGTTCACGCGATTCTCGTGCCTCTGCCTCCCAAGTAGCTGGGATTACAGGCATAAGCCACCAGGCCCAGCTAACTTTTGTATTTTTAGTAGAGATGGGGTTTTACCATGTTGGCCAGGCCGGTCTCCAACCCCTGGCATCAAGTGATCCACCTGCCTCAGCCTCCCAAAGTGTTGGAATTACAGGCCTGAGCCACCGCGCCTGGGCCTTCAGCTTTTTCATTCTGTTGTTCCAAGACAAAAAGCCGGGACTAGGAATGGTCAAGGGCACGATGGAGCGCTCAATGATACACGTGATGCGGCTACTACAATAGGAGTCGTCTGTGGGTATAAAAAACACCCAGAATTACAATGCTTTTCCTTCTTGTGGTCTGTACTTTCTCCTCTTCTTTCGTGAAACCGGAATGAAATGGGGCCCAGGGAAAAGCACAGAGCAAGCCAGGGATAGCAAGAAGGACCCAAGCAAAACAAGAACCTCAAAGGGGCAAAGCTTTTGTTTTGGGGAAAGGGATCTCGATTAGTGCTCCTGTTTGGTAGAAATCAGACATAGCAGGAATGAGGTTAGGGAGTGGTAGAGTGGTAAGGGGCTTGGCTCCACTCCCAACTCAGTGTTTTTGGTTAATATGAATAGGGAAACAATCCCTAAAGGATTGGGATTGGGGAATCATGAGAGATGGGAAAAGTTCCACTTTTCTTTGCTTGAACAGGCCTAGCAGATGATCTTTTCTTCTCATGGTAGAGAGAGAGAGCTCTAAGGAAGGTTATCAAAATCCAAAAGTTAGGGTTTTAACTCATTTGACCTACCCGACTGGCCCTATGACTTGAAGGTCACAGTTGTGAGATGGGGTTATACTGGGAACCAGGGTATCGTTCAACAATGTTCCTTGATCTCTTCCTCATTAGGGCCTGTGCCGCTTCAGAGTTTGGCTTCAGTGACACAAATCCACTCTTCCCAGTTAAAAAAAAAAAAAAAAAATCATCCTGATTAGCCTCCCAGAGAATGTAATGTGATTTCAGGAAGGAAAGCTGTGATTGCCAATCTGAACTTGGAGGCCTCAGTGATTTTCGGATGCACTGTTGGCTGGGCTGAGTCAGCAGAGACAAACCCACCCTTGATTTTCTAGATAATGTTTTTCTACAAGGACAGATTCTCAGACACTTAGCCCATCCTGTTAATGAATACTGAAGTCATTACCACATTTTTGCCCTTAAAAGCAATGCTACACGATCATTCTTACACAAAAAGCTTTGTACCTATGTCATATTTCTTTCAGGGAGATTTCTAAAAATGGGGTTGGATACCACCAAATTTCCCATCCAATAACCTGTTTTATTATTACACCAATCAAGTTATGATAATGATGCCAATATTGATAACTTTTATTTCTTGATAACTTACTATGTGCCAGGCACTGTTTTAAGCACTTTTCACCCATTATCTTATTTGATCCTCTCATCAACCCAGTGTGACCAGTTCTATTACGGTCCCTATTTTAGAGATGAGGAAATGGAGGCAAAGGGCATATAAGTTACTTATTTAAAGTAAATGCCAGACCCAGGCATTCTGATCTAGAAGTTCAGGCTCCCATTATTTCACTCAAAGAGAACTTACCTCTATTTCAAGAAAAGACAGCTTGGGCAAAAGGCAGCCACTGGGCTTAGTGAAGTTGGCCACTTCACCTGGGAAAGGGAGTGAACTAGAAACACTTAATTGGAAATGTTTTTATTGGAAATCTTGAGTCTTCATTAATAAAAGACTCAAGTTCAAGGTCACAAAAGGATTTCACTTCAGCTATACCTAAGTAGCCTCTTTTTAAAATGCATAATTCAATCCACACAGTTCTACTTAACATCTGCCAAACAACTGGTTGAACTGATGTTTTCTCCAGTTAACTGGTTGTCTTGATGGTTCTGTCATGTTAGGCTGAGTATTGTGAAGTGAGATGGTGGGTTGATCCAATTAAAGGTCATACTTTGGTTGTGCATTCCTAAAAACAAAGTCACTTGATAGGTGTGAAACATCACAATAAGAACTGGGAGCCAGTCAGGCAATAGCTTTTTCCAGGCATGTTTGTTGTCCATGAGCTCTTCTAGATGAAGCTCCTTTATTCCTGGGAGAGAAGTAGGAGGAAGCTGAGGAAAGGGATGAGGAAGAGACAGAGGAAAGAGAGCTGTCCCAGTAAGTGGGGACATTTATTCTTTACCATCGCTAAATGCTCTTGTTATCTTCTAGTGGGTCTAATAATCTCCTAAGAAAATACCACTCTTGTGTCTCTTCTAACTTGGAAGTTCATGAACTCTGTACAAGACAGCCGGCGACCACGTGGGGAGTGTTGTGATCTGGGTGTCACGCATACTTGCTAGATGAGGAGTGGGCTCCTCACTAAATCACCAGCCTGATCACCACACACACAACATATGACCAGTTTGTTGGGGGAGGGGATTGTGGTGCTGCAAAAACCTCACTAATGAGATGGACAAAACTGCACTTCCAAGAACTCTTTTCAGGGAGGTAATTGTATGGGATTAGAAGAAATAACTTGAAAGCCATTTGGAAGTGGGTGGGGTGAGACCCCAAAAAGGTTAGGGTGGAGTAACAACAGATGGTCCCTAAATGGTCTTCTAAAAAGAGGGCCCGGGCTTTTGTTTCTGTGAGTGTGGTAAGCAGGTGGGGACACAGACTCCAGCTCCCTACCCCACACCTGCCTCCATCCTCTCTAAATAAATGTTGACCTAAAATCTAAACAATAGCAGTTTGGAGGGGTGCCAAGTCATTATTCTTCCTGATATGCCCTATTTCCCTCTGGTGTTGTACACACACGCCTGCTCTTACTATACCTCCCACTCCCATGTTGCTGCCTGTCACACACTGATACCCCGCAAGGCACCTGATGGTTCCTCTGATGCCTCAGGCTAACATTCCAGGGAAGGCATTTGAGAATGGTTCATGGCCAGATAAAAACAGCCACCTTTAGTGGCCTTCCACCTCAGTTTCCCAGTCACCATTCATCTGAGTCAAGAGGCTTCCCATGCACAAGGCTTACTGAGCACCTGAATGCCCTGGTGCTCAGTATATCGATGCAGTAGAGATCTTAATCAAGCAGGTCAGTGCTGCTTTATTCTTTACCATCACTCAAGAGTATGACAATAGTAAGCCTGGAATGTAACCTGGAAGAGAACCAGGAGGGAGGGAGAGAAGAAGAAAGAGAGGAAGAGAGAGAGATAACTAGCTTGTCAGAGCTGCACCCCATGTTACCGACAGCACCACACTGATGAAGAAGCTTGCACTATGCTGAACATTAATGTCTATGCAAGTCCTGAGACAGAGAACTGCAGCCTATCAAACGCTTCCCTTTAGGATCAAGGGAGAAACCTTGGGGTGTCTCCTAGAATGTTCTAATGTGAGCTCTTGAGTCACTAAACAGACATTCTTTTCTGGGATGCAGTGGTCAAATCTGGATAAGAACTCACGTTTCCCAATAGCCAGGTGACCTTAAGCAAATCCTTGAATCTCTTTGGGCCTTTGTTCTCTCAACAGTTAACCCAGAAGAGTTAGATTCATCTCTAAATCAGTTTCCTAAAATTGTTACACAGAACTGCCAGAAAACTAGAAAATTGTTACATGAAAGCTTTACAATGCATGCGAACATATTAAAAGCTCCCAGAAATTCTACAGGAAAGAAACCTGTTTAACTTTCTTTGGCCCACTGTTTTGCTTCCCAGTTTATCTGACTGTGGTACATTATTTTTTCGTGGTGTATTAGTCCGTTCTTCCATTGCTATAAAGAAACACCTGAGACTGCATAATCTATAAAGAGGTTTAATTGGCTCACAGTTCTGCAGGCTGCACAGGAAGCATGATGCTGGCATCTGCTCAGTTTCTAGGGAGGCTTCAGGAAACTTACAATCATGGTGGAAAGCAAAGAGGGAGTGAGTACTTTACATGGCCAGAGCAGAAGGAAGGTTGGAGGAGGTGCCACATATTTTTAAACAACCAGATCTCACAAGAACTCACTATCATGACAACAAAGGGCGGATGTTGTTAAACCATGAGAAACCTCCCCCATGATCCAGTCTTCCCACCAGGCTCCACTTCCAGCATTGGGGATTATATTTCAACATGAGATTTGGGTGGGGACACAGAGGCAAACCATATTGCATTTGGAGCGGTACTACTCTCCACAAAGTCTACTTATGGATCCAGTTTTCCTTGTATAGCTTCCACACACATGCGTACACACCCACAGACACACACAAATGCTAACACACATGGAGAGAAAAAAGATGACTTGGGACTCTTAGAGGAACAATTTTCCTGTTACCACTGTCCCTTTTTACTTTGCTAAGATCTTACAGTGTTAGAGACGGAAGAGAAAAGAGAGATCCTTCGATGTCTCTGACCCTACCCGTCATTTTAGGAGCATGTAGAAAGAGAACATGATGTGCCAAATGCCTCACAACTTGTCAGTGGCAGGGCAGGGATGGGAGTGAGGCTTCTCAACTCTCTTCCTTCTTCTCGTGGGAAAAGAAGGTGCCTTTTGGTGGTGCCACCTGCTTTGGACACTCATTCTGGGGTAGATGTAGCTAAAGGTATTTTTCAGTTTTCTGCATCAAGACATAATATCTGGAGTACCTCTGGATATGGACATTATCAAGATGTCAGTCAGTTTAAGTCCATAAATTTGAACATCTACTCTGTCAGGCAACTTTGTCATCTGTAGTAACATACCAGCAAACAAATAATACAACCTTCAAAGAGTTACCGACATCAACCATATGAACAAGTAAATACATAAGAGTAATTTGAGGTACTTACTGTTGATATGAAAAAGTACATGGGGATGTGGTACAGAGGGCTATGAAACAGCTGTGGGGAGCATCTAGAGGTGAGCAGAGCAGCTCAGTGAGGGGCAACCTGAAGGTGGCTCCATCTACTGAATCCCTAACAGGACTCCAGCACAACAGTCACAAGCTGCCATTTCTAAGTGCTTACTATGTGTCAGGCACTAAGCTTAGCACACGATGTGTACTAAGCCCTGTAGACCATCTGCTCATTTAATTGTTCAGAATTAGTAAAGGACAAATCCAGTACTAAAACCAAGTCTGTCTGCTTCTAAAACCTATATCAAGAGCAAGCTTGTCCCATTTTCCAAAGACAGAAGACGGCACATTGCTCTTTTTTGTGAAGATGCAACACTAGGGTCAAGTGGTTCATAATGTTAACAGTTTCCTCCCTACAATTTAGTCTAAATTTTACTTTTCACTCCATTCCATTACTCTTAGGTCTACCCTCTAGAGACCCTTCTCTTCCCCAATTACACACACAAAATCAATTACATTGTATTATCTGATGCCAGTTGTGTTTATACTGTAGGAGGCAGAAAAGTGTTTTTATGAGTGGAGATTGTTTTTCCATTCTGTTCCTTCCCAGAGGGGATCTAAATACTCTTTCTGAAGTTAGACATTGTGTGTGGTTTTGTAGCTGAGTTGGGAAGAGGATGGATACACACCACACCTTATTTATTTTCTCTTCTGTGGAAGGGTCTCAGCGGTTTTTTTTTCTCCCAAATTCAATCTCTTACTCTTGAAGAATGACCCAAGCTGAGAAATTTCCCAAACATCTGAAATCTGAGAATTTGTGACTGGAATCCATGAGGCTCATGGTTTCCAGATGGAAATGCCGGAAGAATAGGAGGCGGAGGAGTGAAGGCAGGGTGGAGGGACAAAAAGGAGGGGGAGCCTGAACTTTGGATCACTTGACTGCCTTATGAACTAGGCCAGGTCTCTTATTTGCTCCGCAAGTCTGCCATTTGACAATGGGCCAGGCCTGAAGATAGCAGTTTTGCATGTCCTCATGAGGCTGTTTCAGTGATTATTAGAAGTAAGTCATAGTGAAATTGTCTTTTTCTGAAAGCAGTGACTGAAAGCAAACAAGCCCATGACTTGGTTATTCAGAGGGGCATAAGCACTCCAGATGGATTTTCTCATTGTCCCAGAAATGGCAAAAGACAGATCATTCTAGGAATCCTGGCTTCTTTATACCACTTAAATATACACAATGGCGGATCCCCCAGTGACCTAATTCTTCTTCCACGTCTTGTCCTCGTAATAGAGGTAAGAGAAAGCGATTAACAGGCAAGCTTGTTTGGAATACATAACAGTCAAGTATAATTTGGTCACAAGTGGGCTAGGTGTACTCTCAGAGGAATGCCTTTATTTGATCAGACAGGTCAGAATCTTCCAGGGAAAATATTAATTTGGGGAAAACAGATCAGAACCTACTTGTTATCAAATGGGACACTGGCTTGAGCGTTGAGGAATACCCATTTTTATTGTTATCAGTGGTTTGTCATCCTCCCCCCCGAAACTACCCTACTGACACTCCCTATTGCCACTACTACTACCAAGTCAAAGAGCAATCTTGTTCCTCTATCATGGTTCTTCCTACTTAGAAGTTGAATTTCATACTAGGATATAGCCATCCAACTGGGTCTAAAAGGTCTCATAATGTGTGGAGAGAAACCAAATACAGAAAAGTTACTTCCAATTAACACCTCTAATCTCCAGATGTCCTAATAAAAACAGTGAGGCAGCAAATCGCCACCCTCAAGCTGGAGAACCATACTTCGACTCAATGTTTTTAAGAGCCAGGGAAAGTAGCTAACCTCTTCTTAATTTGATCTCCTGGCCTGGGACATATAAATGTTTAACTACACTCTGGCTTAGGAAGGAAAGCAGAGGTGAACGTATCCTGTAGTGGCATGGCTTCAACAGAGCATTTGTCTCATCCTGAAATATAAAGGAGCAATGCCTGCCTCCTCAAGCTGAGCTGTGCCCAGAATTTATGAACTTCAAGTAAGATGTGAATCTGGGGCCCGAGCCAGGCATTATCATTGGGAAATGGTGGACAATTTCCCTCTCCCTCCCTCCTCGTTTTCCTACTGCTGATTGTACTGTTCAGAAGTGAATCACGATTTAATCCCCTCTGCTGTTAAGAATATTACAAAATGCTGGTTACAATGAAGTCACAAAAGTATTTACATAAAAGAAAAAAAGACAGAGAATGTTATAGCAAGTGACCAAGCTCATCATTACCACCAGCAAAAAGATAGGTATGGAAAAATCCTTGCCTGGGTACCAAATAGGATGCAGCTGATTAATTTAGACCATCTCTATATATAATCAACATGGCACATGTTTTTACAATCATGCAGTGTTGAAAGCAGTGCATCATGGGAGAAAAGACAGTTCCAGTCACATGCGTCTGGGTTTTTAAATCTTAGCGTCTTCAGATCAGGGCCAGGTTACCCCAGAGTGCTCAATAATCCATGAGAAATGAATCCTATCTTCGTTCCAGGGCTTAGTATAGGCATTACACCATTGTTAGATGCAAGCAACTCTGATTGATGGCTCCAATATGGATTAAGGTCAAAAGTGGCCCTGCAGACCAAATTCCCTAGTGAGGAATTGCCACATAACTTCATGTGTCTTTTGCTTCTGAATTCTTTCTTCTCCTAGAAACCACCAACCACAAGCTTTTCATGCTGGTATTGTATCTACATAACGTTTATTCTTTTTACAGCAAAGAGCTGGAGAAATACAAGTGAGAATCTGTTATTACAGTTTAAAATGTGTTACACCCAACTTGTGCTGAGGGTCCAGTTTCTTTTTATTATCCTCCAATTTTGTTGAATGACTATTGCCTAAAATAAATGAGCAATCGACAGGGGCTTAGAAATAACAGGGATGCTTAAGTGACTTTTATGGGTAGCAGTATTTGTTGTAACATAATTTGATCTGTATTCTAGTTATTAGTTTTATTCATCACATTGGAAACTTGGCACTTTCATTGTTCATGCCATTATATGCAAAGCACTGTAGCATGAAAGTCACTTAGAAAGCTGTGAGAAAAACTCTCTAAACACCAGAGGCTCATGAAACAATAAGTTAGCTAGGGGGATATACGTTGTTTGATTTAGCTAAACACTCTGGATGGTCAAGGGTTTATTCCTTTTAATTCCTGAAAGTTTTTTGTTTTTTTTTAACCATTGGGATGTAAATATTTCTAAAATGTTTGATATACACATTTTTGCCTTCTAAGCATAGTTTTTTTTTAATGTATGGTGCACAGGGTCATCATTTTAAACAGAATGTTGTCCTATGATGCAGTGAGGCTCTTAAAGATTGAGATGTCTATAGACTGTTTTTGGCACTAAATAACCCACATATCAGGGCTTTTCCAGTTTTGCAGTCTACTCAAAATTTCTATCTTCTCTATTGCAGTCCCCCTTTTTCCTTCTTGTTTCCTCTAAAAGTCTGTTTCTCTCCTTTACATTTAGAAATATGTGTGAAGGGTTGGCCGGGTGCGGTGGCTCAAGCCTGTAATCCCAGCACTTTGGGAGGCCGAGACGGGCGGATCACGAGGTCAGGAGATCGAGACCATCCTGGCTAACACGGTGAAACCCCGTCTCTACTAAAAATAAAAAAAAACTAGCCGGGCGAGGTGGCGGGCGCCTGTAGTCCCAGCTACTCCGGAGGCTGAGGCAGGAGAATGGCGTAAACTCGCGGGCAGAGCTTGCAGTGAGCTGAGATCTGGCCACTGCACTCCAGCCCAGGCGACAGAGCAAGACTCCGTCTCAAAAAAAAAAAAAAAAAAAAAAAAAGAAATATGTGTGAAGGAAAAGCAAATAGGTTCTGAGGAGGCGCTTGATGGCTAGATGTATGGCCTTTGTCTTATGCGTTTGCTTCATGGATTTATTTCAATTGGCTGGAAGCCTTGTTTGCTTACTTCTTAATTCTCAGTCATTTTTGATGGGTTGAGCAGAGGTTCGGGATTTTTTTTTTTTTTTTTTTGAGACGGAGTCTCGCTCTGTCGCCTGGGCTGGAGTGCAGTGGCCGGATCTCAGCTCACTTCAAGCTCCGCCTCCTGGGTTTACGCCATTCTCCTGCCTCAGCCTCCCGAGTAGCTGGGACTACAGGCGCCCGCCACCTCGCCCGGCTAGTTTTTTGTATTTTTTAGTAGAGACGGGGTTTCACCGTGTTAGCCAGGATGGTCTCGATCTCCTGACCTCGTGATCCGCCCGTCTCAGCCTCCCAAAGTGCTGGGATTACAGGCTTGAGCCACCGCGCCCGGCGGTTCTAGATTTTTATAGCTCTGTCTCAGTTACTCATTGTCAAACCACTAGTTTAGATTTTGTGTTCAGGAAATAGGGACAGGTGAAGCTATCAGGTGGCTAAGCCCTAGGTAAATGAGTTGCTATGAATCCTAAAATGTTGTAAAGGTTGTGGGCCATTTTTATAAGGCAAATGGTATGCTGTGGCCATGACAGCTGAACTCAGTAAGTGAACTTTAAAACAGATAAGCTCCTTTTGCTGTTGTCCCTTTCCAAGAATATGAAGCTGGCCTGATGTCAGGCTGTTGGAGAGCCTTCAACATGTTTAATTAAATAACAGACTCAGTGTCAGAGCTGGCTGACTTTCAGGATTCTAAGGCTATAGCAAAAGAAGACATGGTTTTGCCTCTCTTGTTGATTTCCTTATTTATGGCCTTGGAATAAAGAAGGTAAAGCAAGTCTAACAGTCCTCTCTTCCAAAAGTACAGTTTCAGGCCAGAAGAAGATTTGACTGCTACCCTTAGATTTCTTTCCCTCACTGTACATTGCATTTTACAGGCTATACAAAGCAAGACCTTCTTTGCAAAAGGCAAACTCCTTTGCCCCGAAGCCATACTGTACATGCATGGGGGTAGTTGTAGGGGGATAAGTGTTGTTACTCACCAATACAAGGTGGAATCAGTGCATCTAGGAGAGAAGAGATTAAGGAAAGACGCTGTGAAGTCTGCTAGACCTGGGTTTAAGTTCTGGCTTCCCATTTATTAGAGTGTAACTGTGGTCACAGTACTTAATTATCTAAATTTGATTCCCGAGCAATAAAGTGGGGAATGATAGTATTGCTGTTACTATTACGATAATGTGAAAAACAACAGGAGAGTGCCTGGCCCAGAGAAAGAGCTAAGTGACAGCTCTTATTATTCACAAAAATGAATGATTTAAACCTGGAGATTACAATATTTAACAAGCACAGACACTTAGTGCAGCCTGTTATTGACTTCAAGCAGTCTTTTGCTTTTGTTTCTATTTCTGTGACATCTTATCTTATTAGACTTTCTGTTGGGTGTCTCTAACTCTGGTGCCTTGTGAAGGCCAGGAGATACTCCAGACAAGCTGAAATTCTACCTTTTTATGAGTATAAAGGAAATGGGGCCATGTTAGACCAAACAAAGAGTAATAAAATAAGAGTTGTAGCTTTCAGAGGGAAAGATAAACAAAGAAAGGGTCGGGGCAATGGATGTGGTGTTGAGATACTGGCACCAGGAAGCAGGGAAGAAAACCTCCAAACACATTGTGGTTTGTTAAAACACTGAAGACTCCTAAGTGCTACAGTGGCAGGCAATGCCACCCCACCAGGCAGCAGTGTTCTCCGCAACTGGGGAAGAGGAAGTAGGGCCTAATGATTGCTCCCGGAGACAGAGAGTCTGCTGTCCTGGGCTTTACCAGCCTGGCTTGTTGGCTGACCTTGAGTGACTTATCTCCCTAGCTTGGACAATTTTCTCAAGGTTCTCACATAGTCCCTAGCTAACTAAAAGGGTCTGATGAAGACAAATGTGTTAAAATTTAGAGGAGAGTCCACAAACTGTCCCTCCAGATACACCTGCTGGTGGGTTTTAGGATTTTTAAATGTTAAATTTTAATGCATTTAGGCAGGGCTTGGTATTTTCTAATTCACACCATGTCTACCATCTTGAGTCTTCACATTTGGCTCCTGAAGGCCTCTGAGTATATGATTTCTGATTTCAATGCAACCTCTGGTCCTTCAAACCAGATTGGAATTGCTTCATTTACAACTCATTCTATTTCTTCATCAATTACATGCAAATATGTATTTCTAAAGTTTCAAAAAACAAAGATTCTGTTGGCCTAACTGTAATTTGCTGTAAAAGACATTTTTTTTTCTAGAAAAGATGGCAAAAATTACAATTTGACCTTCCTTCTAGTTCATCCAAATTCTAAAACTTCAATGTTACTTGAAAACATAATTTGGCACCAAGTATTCTTTAGGTTATAATCTAAGTTGCTCATAAAATTTAATCTAGGCCTGGATCATTTTACTTTGAGGAGAAAACGTATCACTAAATAATAATGATCTTAAGTCTGTTCTTTTACCACTTCCCAGAGAGCTCTCCTAAGGCACTCAGGGAAAGTCAGGAGTAAATTAGACTCCCACCTCTAGTGACCAAAACACCATCATCTCCAGCATTGCCACAGTGAAGTATGCACATCGTCATAAATATTTACACCTTGCAGGGTCCTTTGTGCACAACTCTGAGAGACAAATGGCATTTCCAGTAATAGTTTATTGATTTCCAAATGCACAGGGGCGCCAAGTCCGAACATCCTGGGATAGCGGTAAATCTCTTACAAAATAATTTACAGTATGAAAATGATATACTGAAACATTAACTCAAACGTGTAATTCCGTTGAAAGATTCAGTGTTCCCTTGTTTAATGTAAAGGGTGGAAGGGGAAGATTCCTAAGGAAGGAATGTGACTGTACACAGGAAAATAGGCAGAGGACAATGGATTCATTGGTTCTCCCCATTCATGCAGTGTGGCCTGTCACTGTAGAAAGACTGGTCAGGTTTAATCCTCATTGGGTATTAATCTGCTGTCCCCTCAAAGTCATATCAAGCCTAGTATGGGCTCCGTGGCTTTTTCTGCACCAATGTATCCATAAGTGTCTTCACTTATTTTCATTTTTCTGCTCTGGACCTTGTTCTGCTGTTTCCGGTATGTTCTCAGTTCCAAATGATACTATCTTATCTTACCAGGCAGGTCTCCAGAATCAAGAACTGCCTGAGTCTTACGGTTTCTGGAATGGGACAGGGTAGGGGGCTTCATAAGCCCTGTTGGATAAAGGCAATAATAATGAGATTGAAGTCTCCCCTATTCTTTTTCTCCTAGGGCTGGGCTGGACTCAGTCCATAATGAGATTTTTTTAAACATAAAAATCTGATGTGATCAGCACACAGTAAACATGCAGTTAATTTTGTTACTGAGAAGCATGTATTGAACAGCCAATACATATAATGAATGTGGAATTTCAAGAATGGCAAGGGAGTATTTTCTACTCGGGAAGAGAGGACTTCCTAGACCCTGCCACTACTACAAGGCTCATGAATTCTGCATTTGTGCCCTCAGGTCTAACTGGAGTAGTTAGACTATCAGGTCATCAAAATGGCTGGGCATCCAAGTTTCCCATGTTATTAGACATCTTGGAGGAGGGCTGGAGTGCAATTTCCTTCAGGGCTGTCACTTTGACTCAGTGCCTTAGGAGCTAACGACCTTTGCTAGGGAATTGCTCTTCTTGTAAGCAAGTACCTAAGCTCCAACTATATGGCGACACTTGTAATTAGGGCTGACAGAAATCTTTGTAGTAGTATGCAAGATAATGAAGGGGCTGCTTTGAGTTTTCCTTAGTTCTCAAATATTGTGTGTGTGTGTGTGGACATGTATGTATATACATATACACACATATCACACTTGTCATTTATATATAGGCACACACTCCCCCAACACACACAAACCAGGAATCAGAAGGAGAGTCCAGATTTACTGGACTTTGAACTGCCACATCCTCACAGAGCACACTGGCGGCTAAGTCTACTAAAATACGAAGATTTCCTTTTCTACAGCAGTGAAGCTGCAGACAGTTGCAAATAAAGTTGAGTAGAAAGCAGAACACCCTTCACTTTTACTACTGCTGCAAAATTCTATACCTTTGAAGGCCAAGAAACACCTTATTTATGGAAGACGGCATGAAAAAGGAAATGTTCTCCCAACTCCTGGGGGTGGGCTCAAGTCAGCAATGTGTACTTAAAGTGTCGGCTAAAGGGGAGAAATAAGGCTACCTCAATGCCATTTCTGAGCCCTAACTATAACTGTGAAATGTCATTTTGAAAAAGATTCATAAATTGGGATGGTCAGCGCACAGTGGGAAAACCTGAAGCCTTTTTATCTTTCTGTTTTTAGGTGGACCACAGTGTGTGGTACAAAGTGCCTGTCCACAGAATTAGGGGGAGCTGGGTTCAAGATTTGGCTTCAGTATTTCCTAGCTGTGTAACTTGAAGCAAATGACTTCCACTCCCCATCTGTTTTATTATCTAAGAGACAGTTCAGGGCCTGGCTCATAGTTGTTCCTTAATACAAGTTATTTCCCTTCTTTGGCTGTTAGAGCGGAGACTCCAAGCACTTCTTGGGACTGTCCTGGATGATATCAAATCAAAGTCCCTCTCGGCATCCAGAAATTCAACATTTGAAAGGTAGCCAGAAATTGCTATGAGTATCCGACTGATTCTGGAAACATTCATTACCTGCCTCCCTTGGTGACGTCTCTTTAGGGGTTTCAGCAAACCCTGTAACCTGCAGCCAGGCAAGACACAATTCTGAGCTAAGTTTTACTGACCTGGCAGGAGGGAAGCCTCATCATGGTGGGGCTTATGGCCAAGCAGCATGCTCCAGCTCTATGGGAAGGTGGTGCCACTGCAGGAAGCATCCTAGTTTCTTACATTGATAAATGCTGCCAGCAGGAACTTAGGAGCCTGGGCAAAAGCTGCTGCACTGTGTTTAATGCTTCCCTGGTTAAAGTTTTATCAGGTGCTGAAGACAGCAGGAGTCTATAAAGCAAATCTGAAACCCTTTCTAAGTAAAAGCAAAAGTGCTTTCCTTGAGGATCAGAGATAAGTTACTGAGACAGATTGGCACATATTTTTATATTTCCATTTATATCCACTGCATAAATACTTGAATTTCCCAAATACTGATTCAAAGTAATAACATATGATCAGATATAGAGAACCAATGATCTGTCCATTGCTAATATAAGGCTACTATTTGGAGATCAAACAATGATTATTGGGGAAAGACAATACAAGCTTCCAAATCCTAAAATCTTTTAAATCTTCTGATACTTAAACTTTTTTAAGAGTGGCCACTGGTCCTTCTTTTAGGGTAGTTTTGCTGGATATGATTGGAGGTTGTAATTAATGGTATGCCAAATTCTCCAGTCTTTGCAGAGATAGCTAAAGCACCAAAATTGTCTTAGCTATTTCTTGGCCACCAGTTTGAGAGAAAAATGCCTTTTTTTTTTTTATTTTTTTTTATTTTTTAACATCTCAAACTCCTCTCAGCCCCAATATCCTGGCATCTTTAGTGAGTTAGGACAATCCTACCCTAGAAGCATATATGCCTGGGAGCTTTCTGGCCTCAAAGGAATAAATCATTTCACAGCATTCACAGGACTGAAAAATAATATAAATAGGACTCTTATAGTAAACAAGTATTGTTTCTGTTTCAAAACCATCCTGTAAGCACAAAAATCAGCTGGCCCTGTAACAGGTACACAGGTCACAGGCAGGCAGGAAAAGGGATTTCCCCCAGTGCAGGCTCCTTTGGTTCTGCCTCAGAGGCACTAGAAGTCTAGGCCCTGGGTTAGCAGCAACCCAGAGTCTGCTTGGATATGGTTCCAGTTGTATTCTTCATAAGTGAACACCAACATACCATAAAGGCAGAGGAGAGTGAACATATAACCCACTGGCAAATAATTACCTTTCAAGATTCCTATTTTTTATCTTAATAGTCTATGTGTATGAACATTTTATTCTATAATATAACTTTTATATAAAAATAGGTCATCTCCTGACTCCAAACCATTTGGTAAGTAAAACTGATGCTTCAAGAAGATGCAGGTTTTTAAGTTTGCAGTTTTACATTCCCCTAGCACATCCCTGCTTACTCGGGAGTACAAAGCTTGGTTGTAAGAAATTGTGATGTGGAAGTAGAGAAAAGCAAGGAAGTCCAACCTCAGGCATGTCTCTGTTACTAAGAGGAGAGCGAGATCCAGGGTGTTGGAGATGATCTGAATGTCTGTGGGTGGGGAGTGCCACAGGAAGAAGGGTTCTGGTCGGAGGTAAAGGAGGTTATATCTATATGCTGGGAGATGAGCTGAATTCAGAACACATGGAGTGGCATCAATTCTCCCCATATTGCATTTAAACCAAATTAGGCTAAAATGGGGGTAGGTACTAGCAAAAACCTACAATGAAAATTCCCATTTGGTAATATACATTCCAGCCCTTCATGTTGTGACAAGCCCATAAAACCTGCAGAATTCACCCAAATAATTCTGGTTCTATTAGATCCTTTACTGACTATTTTGGAAATTCAAGCAATTTGAATTCAGAATTACTGATTTCAACTTTTAATCAGATTTCCTTGGTCCTTTTTTTTCCCCCTAAGGTCATTTCCGTTCCACCTCTTCAATCATTTTTTTTTTCATTTCCACAGCACTGAATTATGAATCTCAAGTCCTGGATAACTTCATATACTAAAAATATCTCTTCCTAATCTTTAACTCTTTCTCCAACACCTTTTTCCAGTCATCCATCTTAATTCATGGCACCACATTTTCACAAATGCAGAACTGGACTTTTAGGGACTGCCCACATGAGTCAGTGTGGCCCTACCTTGCTCTCATTTATTTCACGCTTCAGTATGAACAAAATTGGGTTTTTGTTAATAGACAGGGAGAAAACTCTGACTTTCCTTCAAGATTATTCCAGATCCTTCCTAACAAAGCGATACTGTTTGGTAATACAATATTATGGGGGCTGGCTTTCCTGAGTAAGTTCAAAGCAGCCACTGAGGGATTACCTGAAGGACCCTTCTTAATTGCTCTGGGTGGATCAAACAGGCTCTTTTCCTTGACCTACTACAACCAGAGGATGAGAAGCACACAGTCAGTAAGCATAAAACTGGTCATCCCTTGGAGAGATATGTGCCTGCTGTGGATCTGGGGACACATCTGGTGGAAGTATGTTTGTTGCTGAGCAGCTTTCACAGAAATCAGAAGCCGTTACATACACACTGTCACATACACACAAGGGGAGGGGATGATTTTCCACTGGGGGTAGCAAGCCTTCATGTGTCCTCTTCTTCACTGGCACCACTACAAAGGAAAAGGAGAACCAGGTGAGTTAAGATATCACAAGAAGGTAGGCAACCTAGTCTACTGGTTGATAGCACAGACGTTATGTCAGACATACCTGGATTTTAAGTCTTAACTACCATGATTGAGCAACATGGCCAAAGGCAAGTTACTTACTTTCTCTAAATTCTGATTTATCTGGCCATAGGGGGATGATGATAAAACTTACTTTCTTGAGTTACTAGAGGATTAAATAAGAGAATACATATAAAATGCACAGTACCTGGTATATGGTTAAGTGAGCAGCTATTTAAAGGAGCAGGTGAGAGTCATTCTTTTAAACTTAACTGACAAAATAAATTGCTGGTAAAAATCAGGTGTGTGATTTCCTCTAAGCCTTAAGCCATTTATTGTTAGGAGAGAAAAAACAAGGAGAAGCTACTATCATCTGCACTCTCAATGGCATTTTGCACTTGGAAAAAATCCAAGATTTCAACTCATGCCATAGGGACATATGCCACCTCGTCAGAGAAGGTACTCTACTAAGTAGGACTCCCTGGTGATTCTCTCTTATTTCTCTCATAGGCCTTATCACATTACATAATTTGTTTGTGATTTACTTTTCTCTCCACCCATGACTACAGCATACAAGAATAGCAATACTATTTATTAACTATGTATATCTAGCACTAGCACTGGGTTAGGCACATGGAAGGACTCAATAAATAATTGTTTTTAAAAAGGAAGTGAAATACAACAGGAAGAAAGGGAGGGAGGGAAGGATGGACACAGTTGAAGGGACTGGTCAGTCATTACTGCCCTGGCCAGGTTATTCCAGATGTTAGTGATGTTTCAGTGACCAAAAAATGAGTTGTCAAGCCCCAGAGGCATGGCTAGTACCTCAGCTGCTCAGAGTTACAGCACCTCTGGCTTGGACCTGGGAGAGAACACTGTTGGTACAGGGACAGGGGTAAGGAGAAGGCAGAGCCTGAAAAAGCAGGAATGAGCACACTCAGAAAGGCAAAAGTAGCAAACTTGCCTAGTTTCTCCCCATCCACTTCCATAGGTCACTGTCCTTAAAATAGTAACAAGAGCCAACATGATCAAGTGCTTACTGTGGACCGGGGCACTGAGTTATCTGTGTTACTCACCCATTCTTCCTATTATGTAGGGGCTATTATTATCCCCCGTTTTCCAGATGAAAAAAGTGAAGCTCTGAGAGATATAAAATCCTAGGGTCACATAGTAAGGTCTGTGTCCTTAAAACTCAAGGTTTAGTTTCAGTTGGATAAAGTCTGAAGTGGTCAAGCTGGTAGAGAAGGAAGAGGCCTGTAGAACATCAGCTCCCAGCTATTACCTAGAAATTTTTCATCTCACAAGGGATTATCTACGTCTATATAAAACCTGTGCTCCTTTGCATCCATTTGGGAAAGACCTTAAGGGAAAATATCCTAGGCAGCAGATTTCTAGACCTTCCACTAAAGGCAAAAACATTTCAAGAAACAGGTCCTGCAAGTTAAGGTAAGTGTATGCTAGGAGCCAAAAGAACCAACTCAATAATCTTCACCATTCCAAAATCTGCCTCGTTTCCACTCCCCTTTCCTGCTGGTTATACAATCATGGGATGAAGGGTGCATGCCAGGAAGAGCTGGACAGTGGGCTGTCATTAATGAGCAGTATTTAATGGCATCTGTCCCAAAGGGAACAAAGGGTCTTTTATGAAAGCTTCTCACCAGAATCAAGGCAGAGCTGGAACTGGCGCCATATTCTCCCCCTTGGTATTATATCCAAAGCAAGCTCTCATTGTTCTCTTGTCAGTTTTATTTCAAATATGAGGGCAGCATGGTGACTCTGCCCTAAGTTGCAGTTCACTTTTTAGCATTCTTAACTTGAGACACATAGTTTAAATGTTCATGGACCTAATGAAACTGTATACAGAATTTTATCTGTGTGTTCCTTTGTCTGAGAGAAGCCATACTTTTCATCATATTTTCAAAGAAGTCAACAACTCTTGGCAAATTGAGAATAACCAAATTATAAATAAACTCTTTTCCAGTTGCCAGGTTCTTTACTATAAGACTTGGAGAGTGGCTTGGGGAAAAGGTCTGAAGTCTGAACTGATAAAATCTTTTCTCATTAACTTAAAAAAGATCTGTTCTTGGGTCTGAAATTTATCTCACAGTTTAAAACATGAGATCTTAGGATACTGGCATATCATTTATTGATTACTTCATTTGCTAAATATTTGTTGACTGTCAACCATGTGTCAGTCATGATTCTGGGCACAATAATGAATAAGAAGAACACACGAGTTGCCCTCTAGGACTTTAAAGCCTAGTAGGTGAGATACAGGCTCGGGGGAGAGAGGGAGAACTTTCCCCCCCCACCCCAGAACAGCATCTTTAAAGAAAGCATCTTATTTTTATAATAACCCACTTTTCACAATAATGAATAAGAAAAGGGATCATAACTGAATCTATAACACAGAGCTTTGCTCAGCTTGTACGTCATCTCTCCTGGAGGGTTCAACAATATAATTAGTGTTAGGCATCATCTCCTCTCCTGAATGTTCTTGCTTCACTTTGTATATAAACTTTGTATATAAGCTAGTCTATGTTCATGAGATTATCTCATTTTATTTATTTATTATTTTGATTTGCTCTGTCACCCAGGCTGGAGTGCAGTGGTGCGATCTTCACTCACTGTAATCTCTGCCTCCCAGGTTCAAGCGATTCTCCTGCCTCAGCCTCCTGAGTAGCTGGGATTACAGGTACACACCACCACACCCAGATAATTTTTGTATTTTTAGTAAAGATGGGGTTTCACCATGTTGGCCTTGAACTCCTGACCTTGTGATCCACCTGCCCCAGTCTCCCAAAGTGCTGGGATTATAGGCATGAGCTACCATGCCTGACTGTTCATGAGATTTTTTATCTTAAATAGTCTATAAAAGTCTTCACTTTCTGCAAGGGAAGTAATACAGCCTTCTACCTCAGCCACTTACCACGCTCCTCTGAAACACCTACCAGTCACATTTAGACTTACAACCGGAGTGGGACTCAGATGTTAATGGCTGTTTCACTTTATTTAAAACAAACAAACAAAAAAAAAAAAAACTAAGGGTGTTAGGCAGACAGCCCATTCTATAGCAGGTAATACCAATGAGACAGTCAGCATTACATAATTACTCTGATGTCACCAGACTGAACTAGGTTCAAATCCCTGTTATGAACTAATAAACAGTGGGATCTTAAGTCACTAACCTCTCTGAATCTCAGTTTCGTCAAAATGCTATCTTCCAGGGTTACTGTGAAAGCTTTATGTATTTTATGCAATACAAATGATAAAAAATGTTAACCTTCTTCCTCAACCCACCTTCCTTCTTATCCTGAATAAAAACCTGCCTCCTCCTGCCTTTCCCTCAAATGTTCCTAGTTCTGGCAGCTGAAACATTACATTCCAGAACAAGTGTATTCCTATCCCCAAATACCCTTCAAATATCTGGAGAGCAACAGTATCCTGCTTTGCTCACTTGGAGAGTTTTTTTAAATGACAACCCAGACCTAATGAAATACAGGTACTAACTAGAAAGGCCGAGTATCACTCTGACCCTTCTAGGTGGCAGGTCTCGAGAAAAGTCATGCCTGCCAAACACTGGGGAGAACAAATACGGAGTGAAGTTTAGTTAACCGGCCTTAGCTCAGTCACTGATCTAGTTTGAGGGTATTGCTATATCTAAAAGCGGTGGCCTTAAAACTGGGGTACCGATACCCTTGTGGTATGTAATTACTTTCCAGGAAGTATTTGGGCCTGGGTAATTTTACGAAAATTAATGTCCAAATCCTTAACTTCCATATATACTGCTTCCTAAAACTTATCTCCTCAGAAACATGCCTGTGCTCTATAAGGTTCTTGTTTCAGCCACTCCCACTTTCCAGATCACCATACTCCCACACTTCTGCAGAAATGCTACTCTCACCCTTCTGAATCTTAGCATGTAACAATTTTAGAATGTCTCCCTTAGAGGAGTCCTATGAGAGAACGGCAAGCAACAGTAAAGGAGACAATCTCTTTTTTCATTTAGGCAGGAAACTCTTGGCGAGGCTGTGTGTTTTATCTATCTATCCATCAATCTAACACTTCAAATTCAAAAGTGAGATGGCTATCATGAGGTTTGTGCTAATGTTTGTTTGTATTGAAAAAAATGAAATCAGACTTAATCTGACAGAAAGCAAGTCTGATCTGGCTGGATGTTTGACCACCAGAATTGGCTTTGCCAATTAGATTATATAGTGTACCTTGCTTGTAAATTTAATAAGCTAAATTCACAGTGCCAAAGTTTTGACAAAAATATATATAAAAACTCATATAAACTACACAATATGTCAGTGATCACACCCTTAGCAACTATTTACACTTGACATATGATTTCAGGAATCAATTTAAAAATGTGCTGAAAAAACGCTCATCATCACTGGCCATCAGAGAAATGCAAATCAAAACCACAATGAGATACCATCTCACACCAGTTAGAATGGCAATCAATCATTAAAAAGTCAGGAAACAACAGGTGCTGGAGAGGATGTGGAGAAATAGGAACACTTTTACACTGTTGGTGGGATTGTAAACTAGTTCAACCATTATGGAAAACAGTATGGCGATTCCTCAAGGATCTAGAACTAGAAGTACCATATAACCCAGCCATCCCATTACTGGGTTTATACCCAAAGGATTATAAATCATGCTGCTATAAAGACACATGCACACGTACGTTTATTGCGGCACTATTCACAATAGCAAAGACTTGGAATCAACCCAAATGTCCATCAGTGACAGAATGGATTAAGAAAATGTGGCACACATACACCATGGAATACTATGCAGCCATAAAAAAGGATGAGTTTGTGTCCTTTGTAGGGACATGGATGCAGCTGGAAACCATCATTCTCAGCAAACTATCGCAAGAACAGAAAACCAAACACCGCATGTTCTCACTCATAGGTAGGAACTGAACAATGAGATCACTTGGACTCAGGAAGGGGAACATCACACACTGGGGGCCTATTATGGGGAAGGGGGAGGGGGGAGGGATTGCACTGGGAGTTATACCTGATGTAAACGACGAGTTGACACAAGTATACATATGTAACAAACCTGCACATTATGCACATGTACCCTAGAACTTAAAGTATAATAATAAAATAAAAATTTTAAAAAAATGTGCAAAAAGACACATACTTTTAAATTTTCTTTTAGGGGATGTAAAACAAAAACGTTTAGCTAAAGGAACTGGGAGCTCCTAAATTCTGACCAGGAGAATGGTGTGAAATTTGACACTTACTTGGTTGTGGGTAGGGATTGGGGTGACAGAATGAGACTAAGGCATCCCAGTCAGCAGAATGCTGTGTCCCTTCTCTGAGCTGGGCTCACTGTCTGATGTGATGCCTGTGAAACTGAAATGTCAGAGGCATACTTTAAGCCCCACGTTCAGACCCTAAACACCTGCTGATAAAATGATCATATTTTATCATAATAATTTTACAGTGTTTCACTGACAATTTTTTAGTTAGGCTGTGTACATAAGCAGCTCAGCTTTTTGGCTTCTGTCCCCAGAGTTGTAGGGGTATAAAGGGGGAGTTAATAAATCAGATAGCAGGCATTCTGACTTTGCAAGTTTAATAGTTTCTTTTCCTAAGTATATAGTACAACTTAATGTGACTTGGCATCACTCACGCCTTCTGAGTTCTTGGTTATTTATTAATTGATTATTGCTGTAAAAGGATTATTTAACTCAGGAGGATGGACAAATTAAGAGTTATTGACAAGGGAGGAAGGCCAGATTCAGTTGAAATTCAAAAAGATAGATTTAATATTCTCCAAAAATTACAATGCCTGAGCATTGTACAAGGAGCTAATTGGGAAGTCTCATGCTTTCAGTATCTGAGGAAGTGGTTGCCTAGTTACAGTAAATACGCGATCAGCACTGCTGGGGAAATGGACTAAACAATTGGATCCAGGGACCTTTCTTTACTAGACAGAGCAGAGTTGCCTTCTTTGTCCCCTCTGTCCCACACTCACCTGCCCCAACAGCCTGAGCTGAAAATAAGGTTACTGTACTTTAAAGGATCTGAACTTTACAAAATAAAGTAAAACGTCCTTGGTCTATTTTGGGCTAACCGAGAAAAGCATGATGAAAATACTAGGAGCTCTAGTCCTGGTTCTGCTGTGTGACTCTAGGACCCAGTATCCTTATCTGGGAAATTAGGATGCCTTGCATTTTACGCAAAATTTAGGAAAACTCCAAACCAGACAGAAACTAATAAAGCTTCTCTCCAACATACAGACTTGCTGAACTAATTAATTTGCTCTCATTTATACAGCTGTCTCTCTTTGCTTCCTGTGCCCCTCTCTATCCTGTCACCACAATCTGAAGGATGGCCTAAATGTTCCAAGTCCTTTCACCTCTTTTTCTGGCTGGGCCCACATACTGGGTTGATGACCAGTACTGAGAAGTGAAGCCAGCTGGACTTCCTGGGTCGAGTGGGGACTTGGAGAACTTTTCTGTGTCTAGCTAAAGGATTGTAAACACACCAATCAGCCCTCTGTAAAAATGCACCAATTAGTGTTCTCTGTCTAGCTAAAGGATTGTAAATGCACCAATCAGCCCTCTGTAAAAACACACCAATCAGTGCTCTGTAAAATGGACCAATCAGCAGGATGTGGGTGGGGCCAAATAAGGGAATGAAAGCTGGCCACCTGAGCCAGCAGCGGCAACCCACTCGGGTCCCCTTCCACGCTGTGGAAGTTTGTTCTTTTGCTCTTCATAATCTTGCTGCTGCTCACTCTTTGGGTCCACACCACCTTTAAGAGCTGTAATACTTGCCGCGAAGGCCTGCGGCTTCATTCTTGAAGTCAGCGAGACCATGAACCCACTGGAAGGAAGAAACTCCGGACACATCTGAATATATGAAGGAACAAACTCCAGACATACCACCTTTAAGAGCAGTAACACCACAAAGGTCCGCGGCTTCATTCTTGAAGTCAGTGAGACCAAGAACCCACCGGAAGGAATAAATTCCAGACACAGCACTGCCTGATCATTACCTAGTGTAAACCCAAGAGTAAGCTCTGCCATGAGCAAAAGTCCCATGATTGTTTATTTCATCATGGGTCTTAAAGTTTGACTTGGCTCTAGCCTCGCTGCAATTCCTTCTCAAACCACAAGGGCAAGGGCTCTTCTCTCTCTAGTTCACATTCTACTTTATCCTATGAGCCTTCTCTCTTTCAGTAATGGCCACTATTCACAGAGGGCTTACTTAATGTTCCACAAACTGTGCTAAGAAATCTATATACATAAACTCACCGATAGCTTCTGGTATTATCTCCATTCTACAGATGAGAAAAATGAGGCCCAGAGAGGCTGCAAGACCTGCTTAAGGTACATGACTTGTAAATAATAGACCTAGGTTAAGCAATCAGACTCTAGAACCCCAAGAAATGAACTGACCTTGGGTAAGAGATGAGCCTGTCTTTTCTGATCCCTAGTTACCAGCTGATAAGTAGTAGCCATTTAAGTTTTCTGAGGCAAAACGTTTTCACCTGAAAAAATGGGATATTAACACCTACCATGAGGAGATGGAAGATACAAGGAAGTGCTTAAGATGAAAAAATGCCAGAGATGAGTAGGATTACTATAGAAGAAAAAGAAGAAATACAGACCTGAATTTGTCTCAGCCCTCACAGCTGACTCTGTCTCTCCAGACTTATTTAGGGACCTCTGAGAGAGCCTTGCCTTGGGTCTCCCGCATGACCTCAGGCCCACACTCCTCCTATACTTTTACTTAAAGAGTGAGGAGTTATGTTCCCTCTCCTTGAGGGTGGAATATCTACATACATTATGTGAAATACTTTCCGAACATGAGTTTTGTTTCTTCTTCTTCATTTATTTATTTGATCATTTATATCAGTATGGACTCATGGATGTTTATTCTTTGGGTTATAATCCAATATTACTATTTTGTTGCTGAAACTGCTCAGCTTTGGCCTTTGAAAGCTCTGTTAGTTGGCTCCTATGTTCCACTGACACATCCCCATCAATATGGGTTTTCTGTTTTTTGTTTGTTTTTTGAGCACTTCCCTACTTTCTAGCACTACAGAGCCTTCAGGTTTAGCTGTCTACTTCCTCCTTGGCACTGACCACAGTGCCAAGTTTGAATTGATCTCCATGCACCTTGCAGCCTATTTACTGTTTTTATAGGTGGCTACCTTTCTTGCACTTGGCAGAGCCTGTGTGGGGATGGCCTACTTCTATGGAAGATTAAAAGGAGCCAGCAGGCCTGCCCAGGCAGTGCCTTGCAACAGGGAGGTGACTGAAAGGAAGTAACAGGCAGGCTTGTAGTGTGCCAGTGTCCCATCTGCTCTCAGAATTTCCTTCTTTAGGACTGAGTCCTTTACTGCTGCTGGATTTAGAATAGAATCATTTACAGCTTTTTTTTTTCTAATTCAAAGAGTAACTTTTTCTTTTTTGTTGCTTTTTACTTTCTGTAACAAACAAGTATTGGTTCCATAAAAAAGAAAAAAAAATTCCATTATGTTACCACCAGGGATAATCACCATTATCACAGTGAAATATATTTCCCCATACACCTTCTATACATATATAAAAATAAATATCTTTTACAAAATCAGCTCATACTTGACAGCCTCCTTCACAGTCTGCTTTTTCCACTCAGCTATCAATCATGAATGTCATATCAAGAAATATATTTCTATAAGATTATGATCATGATTGATTTGTATGGATTTATCATACCTAATATTGGGCATTTAAATTATTTCTACCGGCGGAGCAAGATGGCCGAATAGGAACAGCTCCAGTCTCCAACTCCCAGCGCGATCGACACAGAAGACCGGTGATTTCTGCATTTTCAACTGAGGTACTGGGGTCATCTCACTAGGGAGTGCCGGACAATCGGTGCTGGTCAGCTGCTGCAGCCTGACAAGCGAGAGCTGAAGCAGGGCGAGGCATCGCCTCACCTGGAAGTGCAAGGGGGAAGGGGATCCGTTTTCCTAGCCAGGGGAACTGAGACACACAACACCTGGAAAATCGGGTAACTCCCACCCCAATACTGCGCTGTAAGCATACAGGCACACCAGGAGAATATATCCCACACCTGGCCGGGAGGGTCCCACGCCCACGAAGCCTCCCTCACTGCTAACACAGCAGTCTGCCGCGATCTATCCGCAAGGCAGCAGCGAGGCTGGGGGAGGGGCGCCCGCCATTGCTGAGGCTTAAGTAGGTAAACAAAGCCGCTGTGAAGCTCGAACTGGGTGGAGCTCACAGCAGCTCAAGGAAGCCTGCCTGTCTCTGTAGTCTCCACCTCTGGGGACAGCGCACAGCTGAAGACCAACAGGGGAAGTAGCGGGAGCCGGTGCAGACGCGAACGACTCTGTCTGACAGCTTTGGGGAGAGCCGTGGATCTCCCAACGTGGAGGTTGAGATCTGAGAACGGACAGACGGCCTGCTCAGGTGGGTCCCTGACCCCTGAGTAGCCTAGCTGGGAGACATCCCCCACTAGGGGCAGTCTGACACCCCACACCTCACAGGGTGGAGTACACCCCTGAGAGGAAACTTCCAAAGGAAGAATCAGACAGGTACACTCGCTGTTCAGCAATATTCTATCTTCGGCAACCTCTGCTGCTGATACCCAGGCAAACAGGATCTGGAGTGGACCTCAAGCAATCTCCAACAGACCAACAGACAGTCCTTCTGACTGTCAGAAGGAAAACTATCAAACAGGAAGGACACCTATACCAAAACCCCATCAGTACGTCACCACCATCAAAGACCAGAGACAGATAAAACCACAAAGATGGGGAAGAAGCAGGGCAGAAAAGCTGGATATTCAAAAAATAAGAGCGTATCTCCCCCTGCAAAGGAGCACAGCCCATCGCCAGCAACGGATCAAAGCTGGTCAGAGAATGACTTGGACGAGAGGAGAGAAGAAGGCTTCAGTCCATCAAACTTATCAGAGCTAAAGGAGGAATTACGTACCCAGCGCAAAGAAACTAAAAATCTTGAAAAAAGAGTGGAAGAATTGACAGCTAGACTAATTAATGCAGAGAAGATCATAAACGAAATGACAGAGATGAAAACCATGACACGAGAAATACGTGACAAATGCACAAGCATCAGTAACCGACTCGATCAACTGGAAGAAAGAGTATCAGCGATTGAAGATCAAATGAATGAAATGAAGCGAGAAGAGAAACCAAAAGAAAAAAGAAGAAAAAGAAATGAGCAAAGCCTGCAAGAAGTATGAGATTACGTAAAAAGACCAAATCTACGTCTGATTGGGGTGCCTGAAAGTGAGGGGGAAAATGGAACCAAGTTGGAAAACACTCTTCAGGAAATCATCCAGGAGAACTTCCCCAACCTAGTAGGGCAGGCCAACATTCAAATTCAGGAAATACAGAGAACGCCACAAAGATACTCCTCCAGAAGAGCAACTCCAAGACACATAATTGCCAGATTCACCAAAGTTGAAATGAAGGAAAAAATCTTAAGGGCAGCCAGAGAGAAAGGTCGGGTTACCCACAAAGGGAAGCCCATCAGACTAACAGCAGATCTCTTGGCAGAAACTCTACAAGCCAGAAGAGAGTGGGGGCCAATATTCAACGTTCTTAAAGAAAAGAATTTTAAACCCAGAATTTCATATCCAGCCAAACTAAGTTTCATAAGTGAAGGAGAAATAAAATCCTTTACAGATAAGCAAATGCTTAGAGATTTTGTCACCATCAGGCCTGCCTTACAAGAGACCCTGAAGGAAGCCCTAAACATGGAAAGGAACAACCGGTACCAGCCATCGCAAAAACATGCCAAAATGTAAAGACCATCGAGGCTAGGAAGAAACTGCATCAACTAACGAGCAAAATAACCAGTTAATATCATAATGGCAGGATCAAGTTCACACATAACAATATTAACCTTAAATGTTAATGGACTAAATGCTCCAATTAAAAGACACAGACTGGCAAACTGGATAAAGAGTCAAGACCCATCAGTCTGCTGTATTCAGGAGACCCATCTCACATGCAGAGACATACATAGGCTCAAAATAAAGGGATGGAGGAAGATCTACCAAGCAAATGGAGAACAAAAAAAGCAGGGGTTGCAATCCTTGCCTCTGATAAAACAGACTTTAAACCATCAAAGATCAAAAGAGACAAAGGCGGCCATTACATAATGGTAAAGGGATCAATTCAACAGGAAGAGCTAACTCTCCTAAATATATATGCACCCAATACAGGAGCACCCAGATTCATAAAGCAAGTCCTTAGAGACTTACAAAGAGACTTAGACTCCCATACAATAATAATGGGAGACTTCAACACTCCGCTGTCAACATTAGACAGATCAACGAGACAGAAAGTTAACAAGGATATCCAGGAATTGAACTCATCTCTGCACCAAGCGGACCTAATAGACATCTATAGAACTCTCCACCCCAAATCAACAGAATATACATTCTTCTCAGCACCACATCACACTTATTCCAAAATTGACCACATAATTGGAAGTAAAGCACTCCTCAGCAAATGTAAAAGAACAGAAATTATAACAAACTGTCTCTCAGACCACAGTGCAATCAAACTAGAACTCAGGACTAAGAAACTCAATCAAAACCGCTCAACTACATGGAAACTGAACAACCTGCTCCTGAATGACTACTGGGTACATAACGAAATGAAAGCAGAAATAAAGATGTTCTTTGAAACCAATGAGAACAAAGATACAACATACCAGAATCTCTGGGACACATTTAAAGCAGTGTGTAGAGGGAAATTTATAGCACTAAATGCCCACAAGAGAAAGCAGGAAAGATCTAAAATTGACACTCTAACATCACAATTAAAAGAACTAGAGAGGCAAGAGCAAACACATTCAAAAGCTAGCAGAAGGCAAGAAATAACTAAGATCAGAGCAGAACTGAAGGAGATAGAGACACAAAAAACCCTCCAAAAAATCAATGAATCCAGGAGTTGGTTTTTTGAAAAGATCAACAAAATTGACAGACTGCTAGCAAGGCTAATAAAGAAGAAAAGAGAGAGGAATCAAATAGATGCAATAAAAAATGATAAAGGGGATATCACCACTGACCCCACAGAAATACAAACTACCATCAGAGAATACTATAAACGCCTCTACGCAAATCAACTAGAAAATCTAGAAGAAATGGATAATTTCCTGGACACTTACACTCTCCCAAGGCTAAACCAGGAAGAAGTTGAATCCCTGAATAGACCAATAGCAGGCTCTGAAATTGAGGCAACAATTAATAGCCTACCCAC
Organism: Rhinopithecus roxellana; assembly: GCF_007565055.1. Taxonomy (NCBI): domain Eukaryota; kingdom Metazoa; phylum Chordata; class Mammalia; order Primates; family Cercopithecidae; genus Rhinopithecus; species Rhinopithecus roxellana. The sequence continues at coordinate 108,612,859 of NC_044563.1, forward strand.
CAAAAAAAGTCCAGGACCAGATGGATTCACAGCTGAATTCTACCAGAGGTACAAGGAGGAGCTGGTACCATTCCTTCTGAAACTATTCCAATCAATAGAAAAAGAGGGAATCCTCCCTAACTCATTTTATGAGGCCAACATCATCCTGATACCAAAGCCTGGCAGAGACACAACAAAAAAAGAGAATTTTAGACCAATATCCCTGATGAACATTGATGCAAAAATTCTCAATAAAATACTGGCAAACCGGATTCAGCAGCACATCAAAAAGCTTATCCACCATGATCAAGTGGGCTTCATCCCTGGGATGCAAGGCTGGTTCAACATTCGCAAATCAATAAACGTAATCCAGCATATAAACAGAACCAAAGACAAGAACCACATGATTGTCTCAATAGATGCAGAAAAGGCTTTTGACAAAATTCAACAGCCCTTCATGCTAAAAACGCTCAATAAATTCGGTATTGATGGAACGTACCTCAAAATAATAAGAGCTATTTATGACAAACCCACAGCTAATATCATACTGAATGGGCAAAAACTGGAAAAATTCCCTTTGAAAACTGGCACAAGACAGGGATGCCCTCTCTCACCACTCCTATTCAACATAGTGTTGGAAGTTCTGGCTAGGGCAATCAGGCAAGAGAAAGAAATCAAGGGTATCCAGTTAGGAAAAGAAGAAGTCAAATTGTCCCTGTTTGCAGATGACATGATTGTATATTTAGAAAATCCCATCGTCTCAGCCCAAAATCTCCTTAAGCTGATAAGCAACTTCAGCAAAGTCTCAGGATACAAAATTAATGTGCAAAAATCACAAGCATTCTTATACACCAGTAACAGACAAGCAGAGAGCCAAATCAGGAATGAACTTCCATTCACAATTGCTTCAAAGAGAATAAAATACCTAGGAATCCAGCTTACAAGGGATGTAAAGGACCTCTTCAAGGAGAACTACAAACCACTGCTCAGTGAAATCAAAGAGGACACAAACAAATGGAAGAACATACCATGCTCATGGATAGGAAGAATCAATATCGGTGAAAATGGCCATACTCCCCAAGGTTATTTATAGATTCAATGCCATCCCCATCAAGCTACCAATGAGTTTCTTCACAGAATTGGAAAAAACTGCTTTAAAGTTCATATGGAACCAAAAAAGAGCCCGCATTGCCAAGACAATCCTAAGTCAAAAGGACAAAGCTGGAGGCGTCACGCTACCTGACTTCAAACTATACTACAAGGCTACAGTAACCAAAACAGCATGGTACTGGTACCAAAACAGAGATATAGACCAATGGAACAGAACAGAGTCCTCAGAAATAATACCGCACATCTACAGCCATCTGATCTTTGACAAACCTGAGAGAAACAAGAAATGGGGAAAGGATTCCCTATTTAATAAATGGTGCTGGGAAAATTGGCTAGCCATAAGTAGAAAGCTGAAACTGGATCCTTTCCTTACCCCTTATACGAAGATTAATTCAAGATGGACTAGAGACTTAAATGTGAGACCTAATACCATAAAAACCCTAGAAGAAAATCTAGGTAGTACCATTCAGGACATAGGCATGGGCAAGGACTTCATGTCTAAAACACCAAAAGCAACGGCAGCAAAAGCAAAAATTGACAAATGGGATCTAATTAAACTAAAGAGCTTTTGCACAGCAAAAGAAACTACCATCAGAGTGAACAGGCAACCTACAGAATGGGAGAAAATTTTTGCAACCTACTCATCTGACAAAGGGCTAATATCCAGAATCTACAAAGAACTCAAACAAATATATGAGAAAAAAACAAACAACCCCATCAAAAAGTGGGGAAAGGATATGAACAGACATTTCTCAAAAGAAGATATTCATACAGCCAACAGACACATGAAAAAATGCTCATCGTCACTCGCCATCAGAGAAATGCAAATCAAAACCACAATGAGATACCATCTCACACCAGTTAGAATGGCAATCATTAAGAAGTCAGGAAACAACAGGTGTTGGAGAGGATGTGGAGAAATAGGAACACTTTTACACTGTTGGTGGGATTGTAAACTAGTTCAACCATTATGGAAAACAGTATGGCAATTCCTCAGGGATCTAGAACTAGATGTACCATATGACCCAGCCATCCCACTACTGGGTATATACCCAAAGGATTATAAATTATTCTACTACAAAGACACATGTACACGTATGTTTATTGCGGCACTATTCACAATAGCAAAGACTTGGAATCAACCCAAATGTCCATCTGTGACAGACTGGATTAAGAAAATGTGGTACATATACACCATGGAATACTATGCAGCCATAAAAAAGGATGAGTTTGCGTCCTTTGTAGGGACATGGATGCAGCTGGAAACCATCATTCTTAGCAAACTATCACAAGAACAGAAAACCAAACACCGCATGTTCTCACTCATAGGTGGGAACTGAACAATGAGATCACTTGGACTCGGGAAGGGGAACATCACGCACTGGGGCCTATCATGGGGAGGGGGGAGGGGGGAGGAGGGAGGGATTGCATTGGGGAGTTATACATGATATAAATGATGAATTGATGGGTGCTGACGAGTTGATGGGTGCAGCACACCAACATGGCATAAGTATACATATGTAACCTGCACGTTATGCACATGTACCCTAGAACTTAAATTAAAAAAAAAAAAAAAATTATTTCTACCTTTTCACTATTATCCGTATCTCTGTGACACACATCATTGTGGATGAATCATCCTTAGTTATTTCCAAAGAAAAATTCCCAAGAGTTTCCTTCTGAGTCCAAAGGTATGTTTGCATTTGTTTTATAAGCTTTAATTTTTAGAACAGCTTTAGATTTACCAAAAAATTACAAAGATAGTACAGAGGATTCCCATACTTAGTCTCCCCTACTATAAACATCTTATATTTGCATGGTATATTCGTTGCCAATGAACTATGAAAGGAAAATAAACTTGGGGACCCCAAAATCACTAAGCCAAAGGGAAAAGTCAAGCTGGGAACCGTGACTGGCAAACTTGTCCCCTATTCTGTTCCTAAATAAAATGGCTACAAAAATTAAAAAGCTACATACCTCCCTCACAAAGGACATACAACACTCAAAGTCATCCCTCGGTTCACGTGAGACAAATGCATATCCAATTGCTTCCTTTGATTCAGTGGAAAGCTAATCAGAAACTCAAAAGAATGCAACCATTTGTCCTTTATCTACTTATGACCTGGAAACCCCCCTCCCCACTTTGAGTTATCCTGCCTTTCTGGACCACACCAATGTATATCTTACATATACTGATTGACGTCTAATGTCTCCCTAAAATGTGTAAAACCAAGCTGTGCCCTGACCACTTTGGGGACATGTCATCAGGACCTTCTGAGGCTGTGTCATGGGTGTGTCCTTAACCTTGGCAAAATAAACTTTTTAAATTGACTGAGACCTGTCTCAGATATTTCAGGTTCACAGAACCAATACTGATACCTTAATACTAAAATTCATATTTTGAGATTTCCTTAGTTTTTCCCTGAAGTCCTTTTTCTGCTCCAGATTTCACTCAGAATACCACATTTCATCCTTAAGTCTCCATAGGCTCCTCCTGGCTGTGATGGTTTCTCAGACTTTTCTTGTTTGTGATGGTGAGGACAGTTTTGAGGGGTGGTGATCAGGTATTTTGCAGAATATCCCTCAATCGGAAGTTGTCTGATGTTTTCTCACAATTAGGCCATGGTTATGGGCTTTTGGAAGGAAAATTACAGAGGTAAAGTGCCATTATCATTACATCATATCAAGGGTTGATACTATCAATATGACAGCACTGTTGAAGGTGGCCTTGACCACCTGGCTGAGGTATTGCTTGTCAGGTTTTTCTATGGTATGGCTACTCTTTTTTCCCATTCCCACAGTGTATTCCCTGGAAGGAAGTCACTACGAGCCGCCTATACTTAAAGAGTGAGAAGTTATGTTCCCTCTCCTTGAGGGTGGAATATGGACATACATTATGTGAAATACTTTCGAACATGAGCTTTGTCTCTTCTTCATTTATTTATTTGATCATTTATATCAGTATGGACTCATGGATGTTTATTTTATTCTTTGGGTTATAATCCAATATTACTATTCTGTTGCTCAAACTGCTCAGCTTTGGCCTTTGAAAGCTCTGTTAGTTGGCTATGTTCCATTGACATATCCCCATCAATACGGGTTTTCTGTTTTTTGTTTGTTTGTTTTTGAGCACTTCCCTACTTTCTAGCACTACAGAGCCTTCAGGCTTAGCTGTCTATTTCCTCCCCAGACCTAAAATCAGATATTCTCCAAAGGACACAAGATATATGGTTTTAGAGGCATTTGATACTACCCTCCAGAAATCTTATATTGATTTACAGTCATTACTCACATTGGCACAGGAATGCCCATTTCCCCCACACCCTTGCCAATAGCAGGGCAATTTCAAAGTGTCTGCAGGGAGATGACCTGGCATGGGATACAGTGTGTGCATATATATGCATGCATGTGTCTATCTGTTCCATCTCTTTAAAATAACTTCTGCGTTACTCAGTTTCCTGTTGAACTTCAAGAGAAAAATGCCCTGGGGCCAGTTTTTTCCTTTTCTTTGCCTTTACATTGATCTTCCCCAACCTCCCTTTCCTTCCCCCTGTGCTGCTGGATTTTCTATCACTGGCGATCTCCTGTGATGAGGTCTGAAAGGAACCTTTCCTACACCCTCTATTAGGGCCCAGGCAATTTCAGGCGGTGGAGAGTTAGAAGCAGAAATTAGCTCAAGGATTTGCCTTCCCTGCTTCCCGTACCTTCAGGAAATCCACCTGACCCAGTTTCCTCATCTTCTCTTGGCATGTGTATAATGGAAACCAAATCTCTCTCAAGCAGTTTCCTTCCATAGAAATCTTAAACATAAGATAAGATTTAGTAAAATGCTGGACTTCAAATTTCCTGTTGCCTCAGCTGCTGTATCTCACAAGTTACCAAAGAGAAAGGATCAGTAAATAAATATACTTGACACTTATTTCTAATCTCTGAATAGAGACTCACACCGTGTTTGTGTGCATGCACATGAGTGTGTGTTGGAGAGCGAGCAAGCGAGGCAGATACACACATATACAGAGGCAAAGATACAAACACACGGGCGCGTGCACGCGCGCGCGCACACACACACACACACAGAGCGAAAACAGTTCTCAGTAACTTTGGCAGTCCCATGATGATGACCTTCAATTGAAGTTGTAGGAAGTTGGAAGTATACCAATCCATAATGTCCTAGTGCTACTTTTCATATGGCAGCGGGTTATGAATATGGACCTAGGAGTTCAAAACACCTGGGGTTGAATCACAGCTCTGCCACTTACTAGCTGTGAGACTTTCAGGTCGGTGATCATACTTGGAAATAGTGGACAATGTAGTACCTACCAGGGAGAGTTGCTGGAAGGATTAAATGAGATTAATGTATATGAAGTACTTGGCAGATATATAAAGAGCTTGACATAGTACCTATCACACAGTAAATGCTCAAAACATTTTGTAGTTATTTAATAACATCATGTAAAGAAACCAAGACTAAGAGAGACTAAAAGTCATACAATGAGTTGATGGTAGAATGAAATCGACTGGAAGTCAGTTTCTGGCTCCTGAATACATCACCATACCTGCAACACCCATTTCCTCTAAAACTGCTATCTATTAACAAAAAACTAGAAGAGTTAACACTGTTGTCACCCGTACACTCTAGGTACCATGCTGTCATTCCAATGGGCTAAAGATTCCTTCTCAAGTTTGTTCTCTTAGTGTACAGGCCATTTAAGAAATAAAGACAGTAACTGCTATCATGAATAAGAACGCATTCTACGTGCCAAGCATGGTGCTCAAAACCTTAGCAGCACCATCTCCCTATCCCACTGAGTCCAACAGCATGTCCTATTGACTCACCCTGCACGACCTCTCCCATGTGTGTCCATTCGTCTTCTCCACTGCTGCCACCATCTCCTGCTTGAACTACTGGAGTTGCTTCTTGACTAGTCTTCCTACTTCTAATCTTAATGCAATATTGCCTATTATTCAAACTGTATTCAGAGTAACAGTTCAAAAACGTGCAATAGATTATATCAGTGCCCCATTTAAAAATCCTTCAACAGTTTCCTATAACCCCTAGAACAAAGTTCATAGCACACAAATTCCTACATGCTTTGGCCCCTCTCTCCCTTTTCAGCTTGATTCATGCCACCTTCCAGCCACGCTGGCTTTCTTTCTGTTCCCCAAATAAGCTGATCTTGTTCATGCCTTAAGGCTTGTGCTTTGCTGGTCTGCCTCAGAGCTCTTACCCTTGCATCTTGGAATGCATGACTCATTAACATTCAGGTCTCAGCTCCAGTATCACCTTTTTAGATGCTGTCCTGGACCAGGAAATCTAGAGTAGCCACCCCATCCCTGTACTATTACACTATATTGTTGTAATGTCTTCATAGCACTGATCACTCTACAATTATTTTGCGGTGGCAAAGGGCTTTAACTATTTTGTTCCCTGCTGTATCACCAGTACCTGGTAATGTGCTTGGCACTGGTGAAACCACAACAAATATTTTTGAGTGAATGAATGAGTAAATGATCAAGACAATCGTATAACACGTGACTGTTCAAGAACTGGATTAAGAAAATGTGGCACATATACACCATGGAATACTATGCAGCCATAAAAAAGGATGAGTTTGCGTCCTTTGTAGGGACATGGATGCAGCTGGAAACCATCATTCTTAGCAAACTATCACAAGAAGAGAAAACCAAACACCGCATGTTCTCACTCATAGGTGGGAACTGAACAATGAGATCACTTGGACTCGGGAAGGGGAACATCACACACTGGGGTCTATCATGGGGAGGGGGGAGGGGGGAGGAGGGAGGGATTGCATTGGGGAGTTATACATGATATAAATGATGAATTGATGGGTGCTGACGAGTTGATGGGTGCAGCACACCAACATGGCATAAGTATACATATGTAACAAACCTGCACGTTATGCACATGTACCCTAGAACTTAAAGTATAATAAAAAAAAAAAAAAAAAAAGAAACCTTCCCAGGCAAACCATGGGCCACTTGCTGGTCATGGAGACACTGCCTAGGAATCTCATGAACAGCTTACTTTGACAGGTAAACCCAACCTCCATTTCTTTTCTAATTGTCTCTGCAATGACCAGGCACACATAACCACTGGAGCTCTAGAATGAATTAAAATGCTGTATCATAAACTGATTATTCTTACAAACAAGCCTTACTGGAAGCCGTATGAGTAAAGGATGGTGTGGCCCATGGACAGGGAATGCTGTTGTCACTGCAACAGCAGTGACAAAGCAGAAGCAGGCTCATATCCAGTCTTCCCTAAACAAAGAAACCTGAAGAACAAATTCATCTCCATGAGGAAATGTTCTCATCTGGCTTCTCTATAAAACAGCTGTGAGTTTGCCAACTTCTAACTCTCCACAACCCAGCTGTGAGCTGTTCTCAAGGCAGGCTCGGATTCCAATACTTATCCACTTCTTACCCTAACAGTCTATGAAGGGAGAGAGATGAGGATGATATCAAGTCAGCAAGGCCAAGATAGAGGTGAGGGGATACTTAATTCATGGCTCCCTCTTTCCCTCAGATGAAATGTCAGCTGAGGCATGGATCCAGAAGTGGGAGAGCTGGGTTAGTTATTGTGGTGGTTGAGACTGATCATGGAAAAAGCACACAACTAAGTTTCGAGACCCCATTCTAGCAGGCATTAGCGGCACAACCTTGGGTGAGATGCCTCTTTAAAGTTTCCATATCTGTAAAAAGAGGATAATTATACATTATAAGCACTTACAGTTAATAAATGGATGTTATTACTTGCTAGACACTGAACAAATCACTTCACCCAAATCTTCACAATCAGTTTCCATAATCCTGTGTAACAGCATTAACACTCCATTTTACAGACAAAGAAAATGCAGAGTAGACAAAGGAAGTAACATCCCAAGATCCCACAGCTAGGCAGCACTGAAAGTACCAAGGACTGGCTCTTGTTTTTGGCCCTGGGCAACGACGAGGGAAGGTAGCATATGAGGGGGCTTGTGACATCAGCTGGCTGCATCTATTTAGCTTTGTTATTGGTAATGCTTCATTACTAGTAGCAGAGGAAGTAACTGGTACCTTGTTGCTAAAGATATTCCAAGGCCTTGGCAGACTCAAACTCCAGTCTGGGCACCAATTACTTGAAAACTTTCTCCTTGTTACAGGGGATCCCAATAGTCTCTTTATTTATTTATTTTTGAGACAGAGTCTCACTCTGTTGCACAACCTCGAGTGCAATGGCATAATCTTGGTTCACTGCAACCTCCACCTCTTGGGTTCAAGAGACTCTCCTGCCTCAGCCTCCTGAATAGCTGGGATTACAGGCACACACCACCATGCCAGGCTAATTTTTGTATTTTTAGTAGCAACGGGGTTTTACCATGTTGCTAGGCTGGTCTCGAACTCCTGACCTCAGGTGATCCGCCTGCCCTGGCCTCCCAAAGTGCTGGGATTACACGTGTGAGCCACTGTGCCTGGCCCCAATACTGTCTTTTTATTTGTTTGTTTTTTTAAAAAAAGAAGCACAGCTAACGTTTTTTTTTTCTTTTCAGTTTTTACAACGGCAGCCGGTCATGACTTTCCTGTTGTAACCTGGCTGCAAAGTGGCCATTTCCCTCATATTCTCGTCTTGGTTCTTGTGCGCTCCAGCAAACAGTCATGTAAAAGGGCCTGCCGCCAAGACCTGTTCCACAGAACTTATGACAGAATCTTGTTGGGCCAGATATTGGTTTCATTTTCAATCCTGCCTGTCCTGCATTGAGAGGCACCAAGGTCTCACTCATTTAGTTAGGTTACATAGAAATATCTTTCAAGGTTTGAGTTGATTTTCACTACATCCTACTAAAGGATGAAATCTGAATTAAGTGAAGATGATGTCTCCTGTCTGCCATCAGGGAACCAGTGATGCAGGTGGTCTGACACATCACTGCTCTGCCCTTGTAGCCTCCAGAGGTTCAGGGCTTCAGTCCACCTCAGCATCATTATATTGTAAAAGTCACTATTTGTCACTTGAGCTCTTTGGAGGCTGCATTTGTTTCTCATTCACTATTTTACCCCTAGTTTAGCAACATGCCTAGCACTGAAGACATTTGGCAGCTGGCATATGGCAGCTCTCATAACTTGCTTCGGCCTAGAAGGAGGGATTTCACCGGTGATAAAAGGTGGGGAAGGTAAACCTTCAAGGTAAAAACTATATCCAGCAGGAAAGCAGACCTTTCTGTGCGAGCACTAAGATCTGTCTACTGGAAGAACTCCTAAAGGAGGTAGTATAATACATTAGGATCATCCACTTTGGAATGAGACCAGGATTACTTACCATCCAAACCCTTCAGCTCTGAGCTGCGTAACTTTGGCAAAGCTATTTAACATCTTCTAGGCCTCGGTTTCCTCATCTGTGAAATGGGGAGTCATTCCTTCATTTGTGCTTTCAGTGAAGAAGCATTTATTGAGTACCCCTCAGTATATAAGGCATTCAAATAGGTAAAATAGCAGTGAAAAAGACTGACAAAGTCCTTGTTTTCACGGAGTTTAATTTCCAGTAAGTTGACAACAAACACGTAAATAATTTCTGATAGTGGAGATGAAGAAAATAAACCGGGATGCTGGAATAGAGAATGATGAGTGATGAGAGACGAGAGAGAGAGAGAGAGAGAGAGAGAGAGAGAGAGAGAGAGAGAGAGAGAGAGACTGTGTGTGTAGGAGGTAACTCAGGATCTACCTCTTAAGAGTTGATATAAATATTAAATGAGATAATGGATATAATGTGTTCAGCCTACTGCCTAATGAGTATTCAACTAAATTCAACTGTTTTTATATCACTCCCATCCTGAAGTCAGTGGCTATTCTTTCACCTCACAGTGACTGAGCCCCAAATACACGCCAGTGATGGAACACAGTGGTGTATCAGATGTCTCTACCATTCAGGAGCTCACAGGATGGCAAAGAATGTAGCTATAAGCCATAAGAGAAGAAGTGCTAAATTCCACCTGCAGAGTCAGAGAAGACTTTATCACTGAGTGTTGACAGATGGATTGGTATTTTCCAGGAAGACAATGGGGCAAGGAGAGGGGTGTGCCAGGTGGAGGGAACAGCTTGAACAAACTTTGAAGATGTGAAACAGCTCGGCATGCTCAAGGAGCTATGAAAAGTTCAGAATGGCTAGAGATAAAATGTGCGAGGGTCCAGAGAGAGAACGTGTCTCATCAGCAGCTCCTAATGCTTATCTTTATGGGTCATGCTGGAAGTGTCTCCTAAGAAAATGAGGGGATGTAGATGGGAAAGAACAGGAGATGAGAAGGGTGTCAGGGCTCCATATGATGTCTACCACATTGCCAGCACTTCAAAATGTGAACAAGGGCTATGCTTAAAATATACAGGCTGTGTTCTGTGTGACACTCCCTGAGGCAGCACAAGCAGATGTTTCAGGAAAAAAAAAACACTCATTGGTAACTCAATATAAAGCCTATATGGGGGCCAGCAGGCATTAGGCTGCTCAAATGTGATGATATCATCAGCACAGATCTGTGACTCAGCTTGGAAGAGTATTACAGGTGCCGATGTCATGATGCTGGGGGTCTGGAGCAAACGGACACTTGCTCCTAAGCAGAGGCTAGGGCTCCCTCTTTGTCAAAGCCAGACTCACTTGTCCAGGATTCTAAAGTCTGTGCCAGGGACAGTGAGAGGGCTCTGAAATGGGAAAACAAGAAACCATGAGGAGGTGTCTTATGCCTAGTTAATAACTCAAGCATCTCTGCCAGCATGTCTTCTCAGATGAGTATAACTGAGAAGCGGACGTTTATGAAAGGGAACAGAGGGTCCCTGTTCTCCCACTGCCTGGTTCCTTCCCTGTTTACTACCCAGTTCTACCCCTGCCCTTTTAGTAAGTGTTCTTGTTATGAGTTTCCCTAGGAAATGGAAAAGAAGGTAAGAAAGCTATCCCCACTTGCATTCCAACCTCAATATTCCAAAAGCTCATGATACAGTCAACAGGCCTGGACTGTAGGAAATCTGCCCCTCCTGGGAGGAGGGTTGCTTGATGTAGACAGCAAAGAGATGAACATCCACATCCAGTTTACTTTCAGCCAATCTTACCAGAGGCTCTCCTTGTACTGCAGTGCAGTGCTGTCAGATGAGAGACAGCACTAGTCTGGTCACCACTAGATGATCCAAAACACATAAAAACATCAAATAGAGCTGAAGCAGGGAGAAGAGAGGAATTAAAGACTGTAGCTTTCCATCCTTTATACGTCACTGCCCAATCTCAAGACTGAACAAAGCCCAGTGCTTTGAACTCAAAGGACTGCTCTATGTATTGGAGGAGGTAACAGATGCCAAACATGAGAGCATGTGAAAAACAGCAAGGCCTTTGCCACTTTTAAAAGATATCCCATAAGTCATTAAGCCTAAAGTCCCTATTAAAATTATTCCCGTAGTCTAAGGTGCTGCACTTAGAAGGTTCCTTATAGTTTAGCCCTATTTAAAAATCAGTATGTATTACAAGACAAGAGTATGCCATGGGACCACCATAAACCACTTGAGTGCAGAAGAGTTTCTGGATGAGCCAGCTGTCATGTTAGGTGTTGGGATGAGGTTAAGTTTTGCTGGGGGAAAGAGAAATGATAATCTTTAAAGGGTCAGGACTAGGGCATAAGTACAGGTGCTGAAAGAAGCAGATAAGGATTATTAAAGACACATTTTGCCCTCCTCCCAGTTTTTCCAGAAGCCAGCTCTGCTGTGACACCCAAATGACATAATTCTACAACTTTAAACCTGTTTCATCTATATGAAGAAGAACCTGTTTATGGCTTAGTGTCAATAGAAATCAAGTGTCATAAGATGTATTTATGATACCTGGAAAGCACTTGGTCACCACTGGCCCAATTGCAGGGCCCAGGCAGAAGGAAACAGTGTAAATACCCCAAGGAGCACCAGGGGAATATGCCTCTTAGAACTGAGTAAGGCCCAGTCACCCTCTACGACTGCTTAATTGAGGGGCATCTGTCAGTAATTTGGATGACAGGGTTTCCTGCTGTCAGAACTCTCAACCTTGCCTTTTAGGCTAAGAGGAGCAGGAGTGCACAGAGAAACCAAGGCTGAATCCAGTCCTTCTACTTATTAACTGAGACCCCTCTGGGCAAAACTTATTCCACTGGGTCCCAGTTTCCTCACTTATAAAAGAGGATCAATGATTCCCAGGTTCTTAATGAATGTAAAAACACACAGCACAAGGTAAACTATTAAGTGATTACCTTTCTCATTAAACACTGTATGAAGCAGAACCCTACACATACTAAACTTTCATGACATATTGCTATGTCCCCTTCTTCCTCCTTGAATTAGATGATTTCTAAGGCTCTCACCTTCTCAGTCCCAATCAGACTCAAGTTTAATATAGAACAATAAATATATCAGATGGCTCTTCTAGTATGAGAAGTTAACATGGGGTATAGATCTTTTACTTTCCCTATCCACTCACCCACTCACTTCTTAAAACATTCCACTGCAGTCCTCACTCAGCCCAGCAGAGATGGGTAGGAGGGAGGGAATGACAACAAAACAAATATTTTTCAGTCAACCACTTTGGGGAAAAGATGAGAGAATTCTTTTGAGAGTTGTTTTCAAATTAAAAAATATTTGCTGTGAGACAATAACGCTACTCCTCTATAAAAAAACTATTTTTAGGGCCTCAGGCTGAAATATACACAAGAAAGAAAAAAGGAGTTAAGAGTGATAATTCTGTGTGTAAAAGTTTAAGCAAAGCCTGTGGAACAACTCAGTTTATGTTCAGCTGTAAAGAGAAAGCTTACATCCTTCCCAAACTGCTTCTCCAGCCAGATGGAGTCTGATTTCTGATAGAGCTCAGAGCCCTGGTGGGACTAAGGCCTCTGGTGGCTAATCATATGCCTCTTTTTGCCCACTGAAGAGGATGGAAAGACCAGGCTTTGGAAATAGAGCCATTAACTGTAGGGGTCCAGCAACCAACGCTGAGAACCACTGGTTTGTGTGAAAGGCAAGACGATCACTTAGCTCTTACTCATTTTAATTGGCATGAATGGTTACAACATGGCTACAAGGGGCATTCTCGTTAGGGGCCAAAACCAGACTCTCAAATGAGGCCCAATGCAGGAATATAAAACTTGTCTGGAGGAAAAGAACAGAAGGACTCCATGAATCTGATATAACACCATACTAGAGGCTTTATTTTCTTTCTTTCGTTCTAACAACCCCTTGCCTCCCCTCCCCTTCCCTTTGGTAAAGAACAGTACACCACCAAAATCCACAGATAATCCTTGAATCTCTGTGGCAGCTCCCGTTCTAAACTCCTTCTTCACAATGTTGGTTTAAATGGCAGTTAACAAGTCATAACAAAGATCTCTCTTGCTCTAGGGTAGAATAGCCATATCCTTTCTCTTTACCCACCCAAATCATTCAGCCTAAGTCTACGTCTTCCATGAAGTCTGTGCTGACCACTCCACTGTACAGAGTCTACTCATCATCTACCCTCAAGATCAGAGAATTCGGGGTCCTGCTTGTAGGACCAAGAGGAACTTGGTGGCTCTACTGTTCATGCGAGAGCAGTAGAAATGCAGGATCCCAAGGGCTGGTAAGACCAGGTGAGCTAGAAGTAGCCTAATCAAGGGAATAAGCATAAACAACTGCCATAGGATGGCATCCAAGCTGGTGAGGAAGGGGGGAGTGGCAGCCTGGAAAGTGAGCCATGTCCATAAACAGAGTAATTCATTACAAAGGCTAGGAAGTGAGGCTGTGGACAGTGGTAGATACTGGATGCCTCATTATTAAGTCCTGGCTCACACTGTGGTTTGGGGATATGCCCATAAGGTTCAGGCAGGTCACAAAAGATTGGGCACAAGGCATTTAACATGAAATCCATTTCCCTGACAGTGACACCCACTACCACAGGTGTCTCTTGTGGTGATACTAAGCCGGTACAGACACTTGGCTTTTCCTCCTCTAGACAGGGAACTGCTGCTTGAAGGCAAGTACCTGGATTCATCACTTATAGCCCTGATTAGCAGTCATGTGTCTATGAAGATTTGTAGAATGAAGACACAAAGAATTTGTATTTTTCTTCCATAAGCAATACCTCAGTCACCTCCTTGGTGAAGACAGTCAGAATTATAAGATAAAAAAAAGTGGGGGACATTCTAGGCCCCCAGGTTGCAGGCTGTGGAATAAGGGATGATTAGCTCTAGTTGTATGCAGGTTGCTCCTCAGGGCATTCCATTCACCTTGTGGTAATAACAGAGACACTGTGGAAATGTACTGTAGCTGCTCTATCATCCTGTTTTTCTTTTGTGCTTTGCTGGTGTTAAGAATATGGTTGTTTAACTATACCATAACCTACTACCGATTATACTTCCAGACACGCTGGCCAACCCAAGGTGGCAAGGAGGCGTGACAGCAATCTTCAGAGCCACCCCTCCAGTTGCCAGCCAGCTGCCCAGGGATGCACCATCTCACTTTGCTGGAGCAGAGCCTTGCTCCCTCCTCTCATCTCCATGCCCACCCACACTGCTTTTCCAGAGGTCAGCCACAAGTTCACATCAAGCAACAAGCAGTGATTACAAATTGAGTGCCTGCTGGGAATATCTTTCTAGTGTCAAGCAACCATTAAAAGCACTTAAGGAAATCACAAAAGGGAGGCGAGAGAATACTTACAGAGAGCTATAGGATGGGGAGTGCAGAAGGGAAAGCGTCAGCCCACTTCCTATCTTGGAGGAAAAAACACGACATAAAAAGCAAAGTTGGTTCTAAAGAATGAACCTGAAAAATGGAAACTGAAGAACACTGTATCTACCAACCACTCTCCTGCTGCAGCCGAAACACTTCATGGTGCCTGGGAAACCTTTTGCTAACACAGAGAAAATTACATTTTAAGCAACTGTGTATTTTAAAAAAATTTATTCAATGAGTATGCATTATAATAGGTATTCATATATAATCTCTTGTCCAATTAGGGCTGCATCTTTGTGAAGAAGGCATTGTGATTCTGTTTTACAGATGTGGAAAATGAGGTTCAGAGGGGTCAGTGACTTGACCACATTTGGATCTCAGGAGTGACTGGTTGCAAAACTCATATTCTTCCCACTAAAAACAAGGCTGGATGGGACTGTGAATCTCGCCAGGTCTCAGTAGCTGTTACTCCTGGGTTAATAAGGGTAGTAGTCTAAGTGGTATGAATAGTGTGGTGGCTTTTGCTGTCTACCTGGTTGAAAGAAGAGTCAACCTATATATCTTAAGTGAGCTAAAAGAGTCTTTAATGGAATCTTTCTTCAGTCTTCTAGTTGTCGATAACCATCTAAAAGGAAAGGACTGGGAACTGAGATAAGCAGATAATGTAACCTTGGGAAAGTCATTTTCCTCTCTGAATTTTAGTTTTCTCACCTGTAAAATGCATCCAGTAAGACCTATGTAATAGAGTAGATGTGAATGCTACTAAAGAGATAAGCAGACTAATGTAACCTTGGGAAAGTCATTTAGTTTTAGTTTTAGTTTTCTCATCTGTAAAATGCATCCAGTAAGACCTATGTAATAGAGTAGATGTGAATGCTACTAAAGAGAAACACTTTTTAAAGTTCTTAATATTATAATGGGCATAGGGGTAATATTTTATAAATAATAGTTGTAACTTGTTTTATTTCAAATTAAAAGTTTTGGAAAATACCTAAGTCTGGTATTAACTTATTCTCATTCAGTAGGTGCTATTTATGATTGAAAACACTTTTTAAGTCTTGAGATCATTTCACGGCTAAAAACAACCACAACAAAGGAATGGCAGTGAAAGCACAGATGACTCAGGTTAAGGAAATAAAATGCCACATTCTCTTTGGGGCTGGTTCTCTTTCACATGTTTCAATCATCTTACAGCAGACTACATGCACAGCAATTTAGAGACAAGAAACTTTTACTATCCAGTATACACATATGGCAGGGAACCTTGAACGGTTTAGGAGGCAAAAGACATGTGTAGGATGAATTAATGCAAATGGCTTTGCTTCAGTTATACAGGCCTCTGAAGGCACATTTGCTAGAGGAACTCTCTTAGGATGGGCAGCTCCTAGGGAGGGATTCAGGCTGGTTCCCAGGCTTGCCTGCCAGCTTAACAGCTGAAAGTAGCAAATTGAAGGAGAATCAGGCTGACACTGTGTAGCCACTCCTGCTCCCTACCATAAAGACTGAACTCTTAACCGAATGGGGTGCAGAGACCCAGAGGTGGTTCTCAGGTTTTAGCCTCCTACAATTCTGACTCAAAGCTGCTCTGACAGTAAACTGCATCTGTCTTTTGTGCTCTGTCCACAGAAACCTGAAGGCAGCATGGCAGGAGGCACCTTCTATCCATCCTCCTTTCTGCACCCCTTTCAAAAAGGCTTCTAGGTTGAAGCAAGACTATCCTTGCCCCAGGGCAAATATAAAATGTGCTTTGAATCACCACCCCTGAGGAAATGGTGAACAGTGGGGCCATCTCCTCAGACAAGTAGAGCTCTGAAGGTTTTTGTCTCTTGCTGTTTTTCTTTTAGGCGATACAGCAAGCATTACTGCTATTTGAATCTGCAAAAATGGAGAACATGGAACTCAGATTCATTTCAGAGCTAAATTCATTTGTGTTTTAACTAATCCCCTCAAACACTATACTTGGTTCTACAGAATTTCCTGTAAAATAGTAAACATTTCAGTCAGTATAGGACAAGTATTTGTAGCTTTTTGGTGTGAAAGAAGCAAAGAACAATACCTTCTTTAAGATTATTGCATTGATCTTATCTAGGCTCTATTTCTATATAGATTTGAGAAAACTAGTTCTTGCAAATCTGTCTTTCAGGTATTGACATAAGAGTCAGGTGATGCACCGTGTAAAAATTAAGGCTTGAGAGACTGCAAGAGGGGGAAGTACTCATTATGAAACAGAAAATGAAAGATATTGAAATTCTACAACTTAGTTTTTTGTTCCTAGATTTTCAGCAATAAAAACCTGGTGAAATTTAAGATCACTTAAAGATATAGAGAGAAATTTTGCTTCTCCCCAAGCCAAATTTTAGAATGGTTCTTGCCCTTTTGTGTTAGAGGCAAGATAAACATTTCCAAACCCCTTAATCTATATGCATGTTATATATGTGTGTATACACACATACACATACATACATACATATATACATAAATATCCATTCTAAATTCAGTTTGCAATCACTATTCCTTCTTTGATTTGCCTTGTAATTATGGAGTCAGTAATTCTAAATGAAGTAGACAATTTTTATTAAGAGGCAACCCCTGAATATTTAAAAGATTTAAATAGGTATGGTAAAAAAAAATGTAGTCTTTTAAAGAAACTTAGAATACTCTTATATTCTGTAAACCACCACTTCTCCTTCTTTTAATACATAGAACCCTTGAATAAAAATTCATAATAATGGATCTTACAAGTTATCTTCCAGCTACCCTTTAGCTACTCAGATCTCAAGCCTCAGAAATAATATTTGTGGCATAGATAAATCTAAAAGCACATCACTCCAAGAATCCCCTGCAGATAGGCTGAATGTCTATAGCATTCTGGCCTACATATTGTTTCAAACATAAGAGAGGTCATTTCTTGGATAGCTGAGTACTCCTGCCCTTATCCATAGTTTCAGAGTCTTTGACTATTATCCTCTACGTCATGAACCAACTCTTGCCATAAAGGTGAGTTCACATAATTAACCCCAAGCCCAGCACATTCTGCTCCCCGGTAGGCCTCTGTCTCGCTGTTCACCCTCAACATTGAAGGCCATGTCAGTGTGAAGCTGATAGATGGGGTGACTGCTGCCACCAAGGACATCTGCAACCTTTTCTGGCTGTATATAAGAAGGCCAGAAGACCTTGGGGCACCCCAAAACGTGTATCTCTCAATCAGTAGGGCTTTCCCTCTTTTACTTCTAACAAAATCTGACTGTAATTTGTGCCCAAAACACCCACTCACAAAGACACCTGCTTGCACAGGTTCACTGATAGGCATAGTGAATTACCTCCAAAATGCCCTTCCAGGAAAGGGCTAAGCTCTTATTTCACGCACACAATTCATTCTGACCAAAACATTCTATCTGTTGCATGAACACAAAAACACATGCACACACACAAGGCGTCCCTAATTTCCTCTGGAGTAATGGGAGCCTGGGCAATACTTTAAGTATTCACTTTCCAGCATAAATTAGAATGAAGCACTGAAAACACCAGTGACATCTGCATGGATACAAAATGTATTCATTATGGTTGGTGCTGTTACAATGAAAGAAACTGCATTCATAATGAAAGCACATTTGAAATAATATGTTGCTGGATTCTATGTCCATAAAAGCAATAATGAAGAAACAGGAGTGGGTCACATAATTAAAAGAAGTAACAAGGGCACAGGGTAGCTTCAAGGGCTCTGGGCAACAGTGAGGTGGTACATTCGCTGGATCTACAGGGAGAACACTTTGATCATTTAAATCAAAGGGAGGTGAGGCAAGAAGAGCGTCAGGCTGACATTCTGGAGAAATGAAGTCTAAATCCTGAGGGATCTGCTATATACTAGCTTTGTGATCCTGGGGAACTTATGTCAATATCTCCTTATACCTCAGTTGTGTTACTCAGATACATCTATAAAATGAGGAGAGCCCACCTTACAGGACTGCATGGGAAGGAAATGAGAGAATATATGTAAAGTGCTTAGCATAGAGTCTGGTGTGTAATAAGCATACATACAACCAATATTAGTTTTTGTTTTTGTTATCAGTGAATAAATGTTCAGCTTTGTGATTTTAGGTATCATCTGGCTCTCCAAATGTTCCTTCTTCTGTAAAGTGGAGCTAATAACACCCACTCTTTCCATCTCACAAACTTATTACAAGGAGGCAAATGAAATTATATATTTGGCAGATACTACTGATCGGCTGACTCAGTAGTCATTTGCCAACTCACTCTCATTGCTAACTTCTACTCCGGAGAGTAGAAGAGTTAAGTATTTGTGTATCTAGCCTACACTGCAGTTAGGAGTGGCATGTAGCCTTGCTTGAGCATATGACACAGAAGGATAAGTCTTCCGGTTTGGTGGTAGTGGTGGTGGGGTGCTCCTTGGGAAACTGTTTACTTTCCTGATTAATAGAGACACGGCACTTCTTCTGACCCCTCCCTCATGATTGAACATGGGTATAATACCCAAAGCTGCAGCTCTTTTTCAATCATAAGGTGACAAGCATGAAGGAAATGTCCTGGGAATCTCAGAGACACATGGCAGTCCTGACATCATTAGGCACTAAACCAAAGCCAGATGTCACTTATCTCCAAATTTACTCTGTGAAACAAACATAACTTTATTTGCTTATACTACTGATACCAGAATTTTCTGTTCCTCAAAACTGAACACAATTCTAACTAATACAATGAGTAAGTACTCTGGAGAATTAAAAGCCCTATACATAAGTATAGGATCTTTCCTCTGCCAAGAATTTCATTCCCTTGGATCCATGTGGCTATTTTATATATGTCCTTTAAGACTGAGATTTAGCAATGTCTCCTCTAGGAAGTTTTCCAAGACCCTACCCCAGTTGGATTAGCATTCCCCCCACCCGTTGGACTCTGCAAAGTACTCCATAAACCCCTGTATCAGTACAAGTAATATTGTTTTAAAATTATCCATTCACTTGTCTCTTTGCCACATTAGATGGTTAAAATGTATCAACAGCAAGGATCCTTATTTGAGCCATTTACAAAATTTCTTAGCACTTGGCATGGCACCTGGCACATGGTAGATAACTCATTAACGATTTGCTGAAATACTGAAATGTGAAAAAACGATCTGAAAGGGCATGAAGTAAAGGATAGCCTATGTGGCCTTATCATTCACTTTCATCTTTGAAACACTACAAACAGCTTTCTAGTTCCTGTTACTGCTTTCAGAGATTCTAGGTTGGAAAAGCATAGGTCTAGGCAGTTATTTTTATCATTTTAAAAGTTATTCCACTTGATCCTTGTTCAAGTTCATAACATTCTCCTACTCCTGGCTCTCTCAATTATTCTATGCCACATATTTAGTCTATTCTTACCTACACAAAAATAATTTTATTTCCTTTCTTGTTTTAGAATATACTCTTCGTGATTACCAAAGACATCCTGGGAAAAGTCCCATTTGGCATTAAAACAAATGTTCACATAATCCAGCACCTTGCTTCTGAGGTGCCTAAGTTCCATCTGTGTGACTAGGGATCTGGAGGCTTCCCGCTGGCTCTGGCATATCTGGATCTTGCCCATCCCTGAATGCAGTGAGTCACTCCTCAGGCTGAGCCTAAGGTATGTGGTTCTCTCAGAAAACAGATGTAAACTAACATGTTCTCTCTCCTCCTACAAAGCCAGCTCGTCTCTGGGACTTGTGCAGATCACAGCCTTCTTGAGGTAAGATTATTAGCGCCACTGCCAAAATACCCAGAAAAATAATAATGCCAAATAATACAATATCATTCAGACTATAAATCAGAAAAATGCTTCACTGTTATGCACATTACATTACAAAAAGGCTAAAACGTGAAGTGGTCTGATGGGGTCTGAACTTTCTGCTCCTTTGCCTGTAACACTCCCCGTGTTCACTTTTGCTTAGATGGCTCCTTTGTTCTGTCAGGTTTCAGCTCAAAAGTGACCTCCTTAGCGCTTCTCTGAACACTTTCCACGTTGTAGCTATGTAGCTGCTTCTCCTCAGTCTCTGTCTACCAAATCACTGTTTCACTTCCTTTCTAACATGGCTATTCAAAACTATTTTGTTCATTTAGTGGTTTATTAGTTTTTTTGTCTAGCTCTTCCCACTAGAGTTAAATAACAGAAGTGTTCTCATCTGAGAACTGTGCCTGGTATAATGTAGGTGCTTAATAAATATATGTTGAAAATGAATAAAAAGAAAGAAGGCAGTGTGTGTTCACTGAATTGATCCATTTTGATTACCTTAAGTTTCCTTTTCAGAGTGAGGGTGGGGTTGGAGCTGATGGGTACTATGGATTTAATATGTGTAGGGGTGATGGGGATGGCCTTCAGATGCTATGTGGAATTGTAGAAAGAGTCCTGATCTTGCCACTTATAACATGTATGAATATTGGCACATATTCCTTTATCTGTCTGAGATTTGGTTTGTCATCTGTTTAGTGAATTTTCTCAGAGGATCAGTATAACAATTAAATGAGACCATGATAACACACAATATCAGTTAGTTCCCCTCTGCCTGTCCTTAAGGCTCTTAAAAGCAATGCAGGATCCCTAAGAAAGTGGCTAATGCTTCTATCAGTCACCTTAGCAACTGTTATAATTCTTCAGGGAGATAATCTCAAGCTGCTGTCTAAGGGAGTCTAGCCTACAGCCAGTTCTGAAGTCCTGAGGTACATTCTCAAAACACTAAGCATGAGTCTACCTTGCAAGGATATTAGAGATTTATTCCTCTCTTCTCAACCTTGTATCAACTTATATTAAACTGGGGCTGATGTTATCCCATAGGGGTAGGCTTATAAATCTATTTTAAATAACTGGGTGCTGATTCTGCCACATGTGCTTCCTCTGGTCTCATCCTGCAAGATATTCAAAGCCATCAAAAATCTATGGTCCTCAGAATTTAAAAGAAACTATTCTAAAATTTGAATATAACCAAAAAGGAGCCCAGAGAGCTAAAGCAATCATAAGCAAAAAGAACAAAGCTGGAGGCATCATATTACCTGACTTCAAACCATACTATAAGGCTACAGTAACCAAAACAGTATGGTAATGATACTGAAACAGACATATCAACCAATGGAACAGAATAGAGCACCCAGAAATAAAGCTGCACACCTATAGCCACCTGATCTTTGACAAAGTGAAAAAAAAAAAAAAAAAAAGGCAATGGAGAAAGGTCTCCCTATTCAATAAACGGTGTTGGGATAGCTCACTAGCCATATACAGAAGAATGAAATTGGACACCTACCTTTTACCATATACAAAAAAATAACTCAAGATAGATTAAAGATTTAAACATAAGAACCCCAAACTCTGAGAATCCTAGAAAAACCCGTAAGAAACACCATTCCGGACTTTGGTCTTGGCAAAGAATTAATGACTAAGTCCTCAAAAGCAATTGCAATGAGAAGTGGGATCTATTAATAATTAAACTAAAGACCTTCTAGACAGATAAGATGGGAGAGGAGGGGATGGCTGAATAGGAACAGCTCCAGTCTATAGCTCCCAGCGTGAGTGACACAGAAGACAGATGATTTCTGCATTTTTTTTTTTTTTTTTTTTTTTGTTGAGACGGAGTCTAGCTCTGTCGCCCAGGCTGGAGTGCAGTGGCCGGATCTCAGCTCACTGCAAGCTCCGCCTCCTGGGTTCACGCCATTCTCCTGCCTCAGCCTCCCGAGTAGCTGGGACTACAGGCGCCCGCCACCTCGCCCGGCTAGTTTTTTGTATTTTTAGTAGAGATGGGGTTTCACTGTGTTAGCCAGGATGGTCTCGATCTCCTGACCTTGTGATCCGCCCGTCTCGGCCTCCCAAAGTGCTGGGATTATAGGCTTGAGCCACCGCGCCCGGCCGCGATTTCTGCATTTCTAACTGAGGTACCAGGTTCATCTCACTGGGGCTTGTTGGACATTGGGTACAGCCCACGGAGCGTGAGCCGAAGCAGGGTGGGGCATCGCCTCACCCGGGAAGCACAAGGGGTCGGGCAATTCCCTTTCCTAGCCAAGGGAAGCCATGATAGACGGTACCTGGAAAATCGGGACACTTCTACCCTAATACTGCACTTTTCCAATGGTCTTAGCAAATGCCATACCAGGAGATTATATCCTGCGCCTGGCTTGGAGGGTCCCACGCCCACAGAACCTCGCTCACTGCTAGCAAGCACAGCAGTCAGAGATCGAACTGCAAGGTGGCAGTGAGGCTGGGGGAGGGGCATCCACCATTGCTGAGGCTTGAGTAGGTAAACAAAGTGGCTGGGAAGCTCAAACTAGGTGTAGCCACTGCAGCTGAAGGAAGCCGGCCTGCCTCTGTAGACTCCACCTCTGGGGGCGGGGCATAGCTGAACAAAAGGCAGCAGAAACTTAAGCAGACTTAAACGTCCCTGTCTGACAGCTTTGAAGAGAGTAGTGGTTCTCCCAGCACGGAGTTTCAGATCTGAGAACAGACAGACTGCCTCAAGTGGGTCCCTGACCCCCGAGCAGCCTAACTGGGAGACACCTCCCAACAAGGGCCGACTGACACCTCATACAGCTGGGCGCCCCTCTGAGATAAAGCTTCCAGAGGAAGGATCAGGCAGCAACGTTTTCTCTTCTGCAATATTTCCTGTTCTGCAGCCTCCGCTGGTGATACCCAGGCAAACTCCAACAGACCTGCAGCTGAGGGTCCTGTTAGAAGGAAAACTAACAAACAGAAAGGACATCCACACCAAAACCCCATCTGTACGTCACCATCATCAAAGACCAAAGGTAGATAAAATCACGAAGACAGGGAGAAACCAGAGCAGAAAAGAGGAAAATTCTAAATATTAGAGCACCTCTTCTCCTCCAAAGGAACGCAGCTCCTGACCAGCAATGGAACAAAACTGGACAGAGAATGACTTGACAACTTGAGAGAAGAAGTTGTCAGACAATCGGTAATAACGAACTTCTCCGAGCTAAAGGAGGATGTTTGAACCCATCACAAAGAAGCTAAAAACCTTGAAAAAAGGTTAGATGAATGGCTAACTACAATAAACAGTGTAGAGAAGACCTTAAATGACCTGATGGAGCTGAAAACCACGGCATGAGAACTATGTGATGCATGCACAAGCTTCAGTAGCAGATTCGATCAAGTGGAAGAAAGGGTATCAGTGATTGGAGATCAAATGAATGAAATGAAGCGAGAAGAGAAGTTTAGAGAAAAAACGAGTAAAAAGAAATGAACAAAGCCTTGAAGAAATATGCGACTATGTGAAAAGACCAAATCAGTATCTGATTGGTGTACCTGAAAGTGATGGGGAGAATGGAACCAAGTTGGAAAACACTCTGCAGGATATTATACAGGAGAACTTCCCCAGCCTTGCAAGGCAGGCTAACATTCAAACTCAGGAAATACAGAGAATGCCACAAAGATAATCCTTGAGAAGAGCAACTCCAAGACACATAATTGTCAGATTCACCACAGTTGAAATGAAGGAAAAAATGTTAAGGGCAGCCAGAGAGAAAGGTCAGGTTACCCACAAAGGGAAGCCCATCAGACTAACAGCAGATCTCTCGGCAGAAACCCTACAAGCCAGAAGAGAGTAGGGGCCAATATTCAACATTCTTAAAGAAAAGAATTTTCAACCCAGAATTTCATATCCAGCCAAATTAAGCTTCATAAGTGAAGGAGAAATAAAATCCTTTACAGACAAGCAAATGCTGAGAGACTTTGTCACCACCAGGCCTGTCTTACAAGAGCTTCTGAAGGAAGCACTAAACATGGAAAGGAACAACCAGTACCAGCCACTGCAAAAACATGCCAAATTGTAAAGACCATTGATGCTAGGAAGAAACTGCATCAACTAACAAGCAAAATAAGCAGCTGACATCACAATGACAGGATCAAATTCACACATAACAATATTAACCTTAAATGTAAATGGGCTAAATGCTCCAATTAAAAGACAAAGAATGGCAAATTAGATAAAGAGTCAAGACCCATCAGTGTGCTGTACTCACGAGACCCATCTCACATGCAGAGACACACACAGGCTCAAAATAAAGGGATGGAGGAAGATCTACCAAGCAAATGGAAAAAAAAAAAAAGTGGGGTTGCAATCCTAGTCTCTGATAAAACAAACTTTAAACCAACGAAGCTCAAAAGAGACAAAGAAGGCCATTACATAATGGTAAAGGGATCAATTCAACCAGAAGAACTAACTATCCCAAATACACACATGCCTAATACAGGAGCACCGGATTCATAAAACAAGTCCTTAGAGACCTACAAAGAGACTTAGACTCCCATACAATAATAATGGGAGACTTTAACACCCCACTGTCAACATTAGACAGATCAACGAGACAGAAAGTTAACAAGGATATCCAGGAATTAAACTCAGCTCTGCACCAAGCAGACCTAATAGACATCTACAAAACTCTCCGCCCCAAATCAACAGAATATATATTCTTTTTAGCACCACATCACACTTATTCCAAAATTGACCACATAGTTGGAAGTAAAGCACTCCTCAGCAAATGTAAAAGAACAGAAATCATAACAAACTGTCTCTCAGACTACAGTGTAATCAAACTAGAACTCAGGATTAATAAAGTCACTCAAAACCACTCAACTACATGGAAACTGAACAACCTGCTCCTGAATGACTACTGGGTACATAACAAAATGAAGGCAGAAATAAAGATGTTCTTTGAAACCAAAAAGAACAAACACAACATACCAGAATCTCTGGGACACATTTTAAGCAGTGTGTAGAGGGAAATTTATAGCACTAAATGCCCACAAGAGAAAGCAGGAAAGATCTAAAATGGACACCCTAACATCACAATTAAAAGAACTAGAGAAGCAAGAGCAAACACATTCAAAAGCTAGCAGAAGGCAAAAAATAACTAAGATCAGAGCAGAACTGAAGGAGATAGAGACACAAAAAACCCTTCAAAAAATCAATGAATCCAGGAACTGTCTTTTGGAGAAGATCAACAAAATTGATAGACCACTAGCAAGACTAATAAAGAAGAAAAGAGAGAAGAATCAAATAGATGCAATAAAAAATGATAAAGGGGATATCACCACTGATCCCACAGAAATACAAACTACCATCAGAGAATATTATAAACACCTTTACACAAACTACAAAACCTAGAAGAAATGGATAAATTCCTGGACACATACACCCTCCCAAGACTAAACCAGGAAGAAGTTGAATCCCTGAATAGACCAATAACAGGCTCTGAAAATGAGGCAATAATTAATAGCCTATCAACCAAAAACAGTCCCGGACCAGACGGATTCACAGCCAAATTCTACCAGAGGTACAAAGAGGAGCTGGTACCATTCCTTCTGAAACTATTCCAATCAACAGAAATAGAGGGAATCCTCCATAACTCATTTTATGAGGCCAGCAGCATCATGATACCAAAGCCTGGCAGAGACACAACAAAAAAAGAGAATTTTAGACCAATATCCCTGATGAATGTTGATGCAAAAATCCTCAATAAATATTGGCAAACTGGCCGGGCGCGGTGGCTCAAGCCTGTAATCCCAGTACTTTGGGAGGCCGAGACGAGCGGATCACGAGGTCAGGAGATCGAGACCATCCTGGCTAACACGGTGAAACCCCGTCTCTACTAAAAACTACTACAAA
This sequence comes from Rhinopithecus roxellana, assembly GCF_007565055.1. Taxonomy (NCBI): domain Eukaryota; kingdom Metazoa; phylum Chordata; class Mammalia; order Primates; family Cercopithecidae; genus Rhinopithecus; species Rhinopithecus roxellana. The sequence continues at coordinate 108,639,281 of NC_044563.1, forward strand.
AAACTAGCCGGGCGAGGTGGCGGCGCCTGTAGTCCCAGCTACCCGGGAGGCTGAGGCAGGAGAATGGCGTGAACCTGGGAGGCGGAGCTTGCAGTGAGCTGAGATCCGGCCACTGCACTCCAGCCTGGGTGACAGAGCTAGACTCCGTCTCAAAAAAAAAAAAAAAAAAAAAAAAAAATACTGGCAAACTGAATCCAGCAGCACATTAAAAAGCTTATCCACCATGATCAAGTGGGCTTCATCCCTGGGATGCAAGGCTGGTTCAACGTATGCAAATCCATAAACATAATCCAGCATATAAACAGAACCAAAGACAAAAACCACATCATTATCTCAACAGATGCAGAAAGGCCTTCAACAAAATTTAATAGCCCTTCATGCTAAAAAGTCTCCACAGAGTATGTATTGATGGAACGTATCTCAAAATAATATGAGCAATTTATCACAAACCCACAGCCAATATCATACTGAATTGGCAAAAACTGAAGCATTCCCTTTGAAAACTAGCACAAGACAGGGATGCCCTCTCTCACCATTCCTATTCAACAGAGTGTTGGAAGTTCTGGCCAGGGCAATCAGGCAGGAGAAAGAAATAAAGGGTATTCAATTAGGAAAAGAGGAAGTCAATTTGTCCCTGTTTGCAGATGACATGATTGTATATTTAGAAAACCCCACTGTCTCAGCCCAAAATCTCTTTATGCTGATAAGCAACTTCAGCAAAGTCTCAGGATACAAAATCAATGTGCAAAAATTACAAGCATTCCTATACACCAATAATAGACAAACAGCCAAATCATAAGTGAACTCCCATTCACAATTGCTTCAAAGAGAAAAAAATACCTAGGAATCCAACTTACAAGGGATGGGAAGGATCTCTTCAAGGAGAACTACAAATCACTGCTCAACAAAACACAAGAGGAAACAAATAAATGGAAGAACATTCCATGCTCATGGATAGGAGGAATCAATATTGTGAAAATGGCCATACTGCCCAAGGTAATTTATAGATTCAATGCCATCCCCATTAAACTACCAATGACTTTCTTCACAGAATTGGAAAAAACTACTTTAAAGTTCATATGGAACCAAAAAAGAGCCCGCATGGCCAAGACAATCCTAAGCAAAAAGAACAAAGCTGGAGGCATCATGCTACCTGACTTCAAACTATACTACAAGGCTACAGTGACCAAAACAGCATGGTACTGGTACCAAAACAGAGATATAGACCAATGGAACAGAACAGAGTCCTCAGAAATAATACCACACATCTACAACCATCTGATGATTGACAAACCTGACAAAAATAAGAAATGGGGAAAGGATTCCCTATTTAATAAATGGTGCTGGGAAAACTGGCTAGCCATATGTAGGAAGCTGAAACTGGATCCTTTCCTTGAACCTTATACAAAAATTAATCCAAGATGGATTAAAGACTTCAATGTTAGACCTAAAACAATAAAAACCCTAGAAGAAAACCTAGGCAATACCATTCAGGACATAGGCATGGGCAAGGACTTCATGCCTAAAACACCAAAAGCAAAGGCAACAAAAGCCAAAATTGACAAATGGGATCTAATTAAACTAAAGAGCTTCTCCACAGCAAAAGAAACTACCATCAGAGTGAACAGGCAACCTACAGAATGGGAGAAAATTTTTACAATCTACCTATCTGACAAAGGGCTAATATCCAGAATCCACAAAGAACTAAACAAATTTACAAGAAAAAATTCAACCCCATCAAAAAGTGGGCAAAGGATATGAGCAGACACTTCTCAAAAGAAGACATTTATGCAGCCAACAGACACATGAAAAAATGCTCATCATCATGGCCATCAGAGAAATGCAAATCAAAACCACAATGAGATACCATCTCACACCAGTTAGAATGGTGATCATTAAAAAGGAAACAACAGGTGCTAGACAGGATGTGTAAAAATAGGAACGCTATTACACTGTTGGTGGGACTGTAAACTAGTTCAACCACTGTGGAAGACAGTGTGGTGATTCCTCAAGGATCTAGAACTAGAAATACCATTTGACCCAGCCATCCCATTACTGGGTATATACCCAAAGGATTATAAAATCAAACTGCTATAAAGACACATGCACACGTATGTCTATTGCAGCACTATTCACAATAACAAAGACTTGGAACCAACCCAAATGTCCATCAATGATAGACTGGATTAAGAAAATGTGGCACATATACACCATGGAATACTATGCAGCCCTAAAAATGGATGAGTTCATGTCCTTTGTAGGGACATGGATGAAGCTGGAAACCATCATTCTGAGCAAACTATTGCAAGGACAGAAAACCAAACACCCCATGTTCTCACTCATAGGTGGGAATTGAACAATGAGAACACTTGGACACAGGGTAGGGAACACCACACACCGGGGCCTGTCGTGGGGTGGGGAGAGTGGGGTGGGATAGCATTAGGAGATATGCCTAATGTAAATGATGAGTTAATGGGTACAGCACACCAACACAGGCACATGTATACAAATATGTAACAAACCTGCACGTTGTGCACATGTGCCCTAGAACTTAAAGTATACTAATTTAAGAGAAAGAGTTCTACACAGCAAAATAAACTATCCACAGAGTAAACAGCCTGCAAAATGGGAGAAAATATTTGAAAACTATGCATCTGACAAAGGTCTAACATCTGGAATCTATAACAAACTTGAACAATTCAACAAGCAAAGAACAAGTAACTCCATGAAAAAGTGGGCCAAATACATGAATAGATACTTCTTTAAAAATAAAGACACCTGTATTAGTCCGTTTTCACATTGCTGACAAAGACATAACCGAGACTGGCAAGAAAAAGGGTTTAATTGGACTTACAGTTCCACATGGCTGGGGAGGCCTCAGAATCATGGCGGGAGGCAATGGCACTTCTTACATGGTGGTGGCAAGAGAAAATGAGGAAGATGCAAAAGCAGAAACCCCTGATAAAACCATCAGATCTCGTGAGACTTATTCACGACCATGAGAATGGCATGGGGGAACCACCCCCATGATTCACATTATCTCCCACCAGGTCCCTCCCACAACAAGTGGGATTATGGGAGTACAATTTAAGATGAGATTTGGGTGGGGACACAGAGCCAAACCATATCTTTCTGCCCTTGGCCCCTCTAAATCTCATGTCCTCACATTTCAAAACCAATCATGCCTTCCCAACAGTCCCCCAAAGTCTTAACTCATTTCAGCATTAACTCAAAAGTCCACAGTCCAAAGTCTTATCTGAGACAAGGCAAGTCTCTTCCACCTATGAGCCTGTAAAATCAAAAGCAATTTAGTTACTTCCTAGATACAATGGGGGTACAGGCACACTGAGTTCTATCTGTGTGACATGGGTAAATACAGCCATTCCAAATAGGGGAAATTGGCCAAAACAAAGGGGCTACCAGCCCCATGAAAGTCCAAAATCCAGCAGGGCAGTCAAATCTTAAAGCTCTAAAATGATGTCCTTTGATGCCATGTCTCAAATCTGGGTCATGCTGATGTAAGAGGTGGGTTCCCATAGTCTTGGGCAGCTCTGCGCCTGTGGCTTTGCAGGGTATAGCCTCTCTACCAGCTGCCTTCATGGGCTGGAGTTAAGTGTCTGTGACTTTTCCAAGTGCATGGTGCAAGCTGTCAGTGATCTACCATTCTGGGGTCTGGAGGATGGTGGCCCTCTTCTCACAGCTCCACTAGGCAGTGCCCCAGTAGGGACTCTGTGTGGGGGCTCCAACCCCACATTCTCTTCTGTATTACCTAGCAGAGGTTCTCCATGAGTACCCCAACCCTGCAACAAACTTATGCTTGGGCATCAGGCATTTCAATACATCTTCTGAAATCTAGGCGGAGGTTCTCAAACTTCAGTTCTTGATTTCTGTGCACTCACAGGCTCAACACCCTGTGGAGGCTGTCAAGGGTTGCGGCTTCCACCCTCTGAAGCCAAGGCCCAAGCTCTATGTTGGCCCCTTTCAGCCATGGCTGGAGTGGCTGGGGTGCAGGGTGCCAAGTTCCTAGGCTGCATACAGCACAGGGACACTGGGTGGACCAAGGAAACCATTTTCTCCTAGGCCTCTGGGCCTGTGATGAGAGGGGCTTCTGTGAAGACCTCTGACAAGCCGTGGAGATATTTTCCCCACTGTCCTGGGGATCAATATTCAGCTCCTTCTTATGCAAATTTATGCAGCCAGCTTGAATTTTTCCTCAGAAAAACGGGTTTTTCTTTTCTATCACATGGTCAGGCTGCAAATTTTCCAAACTTTTATGTTCTGTTTCCCTTTTAAAACTAAATGTTTTTTTTTTTTTTTATTTTAATTTTTTGAGATGGAGTCTCACTCTGTCACCCAGGCTGGAGAGCAGTGGCATGATCTTGGCTCACTGCAACCTCTGCCTCCCAGGTTCAAGCGATTCTCTTGCTTCAGCCTCCCAAGTAGCTGAGATTACAGGCACCTACCAACACGCCCAGCTAATTTTTGTATTTTTAGTAGAGATGGGGGTTTCACTATGTTGGCCAGGCCGGTCTAAAACTCCTGTCCTCATGATCCGCCCACCTTGCTCCCAAAGTGCCGCGATTACAGGCATGAGCCACTGTGTCCATCCGAAACTGAATGCTTTTAATGGCACCCAAGTTACCTCTTGAATGCCTGGCTGCTTAGAAATTTTTTCTGCTAGATACCCTAAATCATCTCTCTCAAGTTCAAAGTTCCAAAAATTTCTAGGGCAGGGACAAAATGCCACTAGTCTTTTTGCGAAAGCATAACGAGAGTCACCTTTGCTCCAGTTTCCAACAAGTTCCTCATCTCCATATGAGACCACCTCAGCCTGGACCTTATTATTCATATCACTATCAGCATTTTTGTCAAAGCCATTCAACAACTCTCTAGGAAGTTCCAAACTGTCTCACATTTTCCTGTCTTCTTCTGAGCCCTCCAAACTGTTCCAACCTCTGCTTGTTACTCAGTTTCAAAGTTGCTTCCACATTTTCAGGTATCTTTTCAGCAATGCCCCACTCTACTGGTACCATTTTACTCTGTTAGTCCATTTTCATGGTGCTGATAAAGACGTAACTGAGACTGGGAAGAAAAAGAGTTCATTGGGCTTTGCGTTCCACATGGCTGGGGAGGCCTAAGAATCATGGCAGGAGGTGAAAGGTACTTCTTACATGGTGGTGGCAACAGAAAATGAGAAAGATGAAAGATCTTGTGAGTCTTATTTGCTACCACAAGAACAGTATGGGGGAAACCGCTCCCACGATTCAAATTATCTCCCACTGGGTCCCTCCTACAACACATGGGAATTATGGGAATAGAATTCAAGATGAGATTTGGGTGGGAACACAGAGCCAAAGCATATCAACATCCAAGCGGCCAATAAACATATGGAAAAATGTTCAACATCACTAATCATCAGAGAAATGCAAGTCAAAACCACAATGAGACACCATCTCATACCAGTCAGAATCGCTATTATTAACAGGTCAAAAAACAACAGATGCTGGTGTGGCTACGGAGAAAAGGAAATGTTTATACATGGTTGATGGGAATGTAAATTAGTTTAGCCACTGTGGAAAGCAGTTAAAGAGCTTAAAACAGAATTATCATTCAACCCAGCAATCCCATTACTGGGTATATATCCAAAAGAAAATAAACCATTCTACCAAAAAGTTACATGCACTGTTAGTTCATCACAGCACTATTCCCAATAGCAAAGACATGGAATCAACTTTGTGTGCCCATCAGCAGTGCACTGAATGAAGCAAATGTGGTATATATATACCATGGAATACTATGCAGTCATAAGAAGAACAAAATCATGTTCTTTGCAGCAATATGGATACAGCTGAAGGTCATTATCCTAAGTGAATTAACACAGGAACAAAAACCAAATACTGCATGTTCTCATTTGTAAGTGGGAGCTAAATACTGGGTAGACACAGACATAAAGATGGCAATAATAGACACTAAGGACTACTAGATGGGAAAGGGAGTGGGGCAAGGGTTGAAAAACTATGGGGTACTACACTCACTACCTGGGTGATAGGATCAGTTGTACCCCAAACCTCAGCATCATGCAATATATTCATGTAACAAACCTGCACATGTACCTCTTGAACCTAAAAGTTGAAATTATAAAAAAATAAATTCATAGTCCTCAGGCCTGCTGGAGACACTTTTGGTGACATCATCTATTGCAGTTATTTGTCTGAATACCTCTAATTCCTTACACTCAATTTGTTCAATTTATTTGTTAATTCAACAAGCATCAATTGAGGGCCAACTGCATGTCCAGCCCTATTAATAAGAGTTACCA